>NC_044402.1:40088786-40399509 GCF_006542625.1 Nomascus leucogenys | reverse complement strand
ATCCCCAAAACAGAAAAGGTCACACAGCTCAAAGGGAAGAATTTTTTTTTTTTTTTTTTTTTGAGACAGGGTTTCACTCTGTTGCCCAAGCTGGAGTGTAATGTTGCAATCTCAGCTCACTGCAACCTCTGCCTCTCTAGCTCAAGCAATCCTCTAACCTCAGCCTCCCCAGTAGCTGGGACCACAGGTGTACACTACGATGCCGGGCTAACTTTTCATATATTGGGTTTTTTTTTTTCTGGTAGAGACATGGTCTCACTATGTTGCCCAGGCTGGTCTCAAACTCCTGGACTCAAGAGATCCACCCACCTTAGCCTCCCAAAGTGCTAGGATTACATCTGGCCAGAGGAGCTAATTCTTGATCAGAAAGGTTTTCCGACTTCAAATCTAACATTATATCTATTATATCAGGTTACTTCTCATATGGTTTGTAATTAACTTTAAAGGAAAAAAAAAAGGACACAGTATACCAAGATATCTATTTTTAAATATATACTCACTGAACATGAATGTTCTTCTCATATGTTTATCAAAATAATCAGTCCCATTAGCTAAACCTCATTGTGAGTCTCCTATATCTGAGGCATGTACAGTGTATGCTTAAAAGTATTAGACTAGTATACATTATTGATTCACTATGGGAAAACAGTTCTAAAAAGAAAAGTTGTTTTGTTTTGTTTTGTTTTGTTTTTGAGAGAGAATTTCACTCTTGTTGCCCAGGCTGGAGTGCA
Source organism: Nomascus leucogenys (assembly GCF_006542625.1). Lineage (NCBI taxonomy): Eukaryota > Metazoa > Chordata > Mammalia > Primates > Hylobatidae > Nomascus > Nomascus leucogenys. The sequence goes on along the minus strand of NC_044402.1, from coordinate 40,398,778 downwards.
ATGGCGCAATCTCGGCTCACTGCAACCTCCACCTCCCAGGTTCAAGCAATTCTCCTGTCTCAGCCTCCCGAGTAGCTGGGATTACAGGCAGGCACCACCACACCTAGCTAATGTTGTATTTTTAGCAGAGACGGGGTTTCTCCATGTTGGTCAGGCTGGTCTCGAACTCCTGACCTCAGGTGATCCGCCTGTCTCGGCCTCCCAAAGTGCTGGGATTACAGACATGAGCCACCGAGCCCGGCCTAAAAAGTTTTTGATACTCAAGCTGTTTCACTCATTTTGGCTGCCATGTCTACCCAAATTTTCTGTTATAAACTATTTTTTACAATCTGCCTTCTCCCCTCCAAATGAAATGCTTGATTTCAAGAACTGCTCATTGTTGAGTGCTAATGCAGGGTAAGGAACAACTTAACATACACACTAAAGCTTTCACTTAACTTTACGAGCCTCTACAAATAAACCTCTATGTAAAAAGTTTTCACTCAGAAACAAATATATCTATTTAAGCACAGACATATACAACACAATATTTTGAAACGTGCAATCTCACTGGGTTTAGTGTCTTTCTAGATGTCCTAAAAGCAGTAAGGTAGCAAACACTATGCATTTTCAGGCTGGTAGTTTTTTCTTTTTTTTGTATTTTTAGTAGAGACGGGGTTTCACTGTGTTAGCCAGGATGGTCTCGATCTCCTGACTTCGTGATCCGCCCGCCTCGGCCTCCCAAAGTGCTGGGATTACAGGCATGAGCCACTGCACCCGGCCCAGGCTGGTAGTTTTCAAACTCTCTCTTCATTTCCCAACTTATGGGTCAAGGTCCACTCAATCTCATCCGCATACAGAATATCATGTTTTCTTCCATCCTGCTCCAAAAACAGCATTAGAGACCCACAATCACGTCAGTTCCTAGACCTCGTCATAGCACAAGCCAACAGGTAGACCCCACTGCTAAAGGAGCAGAGAGAACCACTGTCAGACCAATTCGGGAAGAATTCACGAAAAGCTGGAGCCCCAGGGGTGATGGTAGCGCCATCTCCAGGGTCCGATCACTTAGCTGGGCACAAACACCTACAAACTGAAGGCAGCTTAATGAAAAAGCGGAACAATGAGAACGGTAAAAGCTACTTGAAGGACTACCCTCCCCATGTTGTGTAGCTTTAAAAAATGGTCCCATAGGCGGTGGCTCCCGCCTGTAAACCAAGCACTTTGGGAGGCCCAGGCGGGTGGATCACCTGAGGTCAGGAGTTCGAGGTCAGCCTGGCTAACATGGCAAAACCCCATCTCTATTAAAAATACAAAAATCAGCCGGGCGTTGTGGCGGGCGCCTGTAATCCCAGCTACTCGGGAGGCTGAGGCAGGAGAATCGCTTGAACCCGGGAGACAGAGGCTGCAGTGAGCCGAGATCGCGCCACTCCACTCCAGCCTGGGTGACAGAGCGACACTCCGCCTCAAAAAAAAGAAAAAAAGAGGTCCTATAGGCAACCAACTGGCACAATCTCTGCGGGAGCCAGTGTCCCAGGGCTCCATCTTCATATGTGGCCTCATCATACGACTACTGGAATGAGTGCTTGAAAAAGTTAAATGGGAAAAGCCCATAAAGGTCAACATAGTGAACATGAATCTTCGACAGACTGGAGATTGAAGAAGAAAGCTCAATTCCCTTCTCTCTCTCTGAATGGTGGTGCGAGTGGCTGAAACTGATGATGCGTGTCCTCTCAGGCCGCGGAGGGTCGATGCTCCCCTCTCCGGTGTGGGCGACCCTAAGTGTCACGGCTGCAGGGACCCGGAAAGAAAAATCACAGGATTCTAGAAACCGCATCTTTATCGGTGCAGGATACAGCCACGAGGGTGCCCACCTCTAAAATCTGGCAGTGGGCTACATTTAAGTAGCTAACACTTCCAGGTCAAAACAAACAAAGGTTTTTTTAATGTTACAAGTTCGCCTGAATCTCTTCGTGACGCCATTTTCCGCCCGTGACGTCAGGGGGAGGCGCCGTGCAGCAACGTCACACATTGGTGACGTCTGGTGGGGACCGGGTTTTGGGGTTTCTCACCAGTTCCGGGTCCCCGCAGGGGGGTCCCGGTTCTCTCCGTTCCTTTGAGTATGCTGTGGGGAGTGAAGCTCGGATTTTTCCTAGAGTCTAGGCAAGAAAGGCAGCACTGCAAGTAGACCGGCTCCTCTTCCCGCAAAATGGCGGCAGCTCTCCCGTCTTCCAGAACCTTCCCCAATCTGCGCATGCGCCGAAACTCCCCGGCGTTGGAAGTAACCTCACTGGTTTCGCGGCAACCGTCCAAAGTACAGGTTCTCATTGGCTAAAGTCCTAAGTATGGGTGGAGCAAACTCAAATGCGTCTTAGCAACCACCGAGTTCCCATTGATTGGCTAACCTCAGAGACTCCAAAAAATGGAAGCGTCGTTTGGTAGCCGCCCATCACTCTCTCATTGGTTAAATGACTTGCGGAGGGCGGGGAAAACGGGACGGAAAACGGGAGTGAAGAAGCCACCGACTCCACTCCTGGTGCTCGCGTTGACTAGACCAGTGCGATGGGCGGAGCCATCGAGGAAGCACAATTTACATCCTTGGCCGTCCCTACTCGGATTTGCCGAAGGATCCACGTCGGTCGTTAAGGTTAAGCTTTGTAGAGAACAGCGGCGTTTGTTTAACGTCCAGAGATGCTGAACTCGAAATCCCCGTTCTGAGCCGGCTACCTAAACAACCCTCCCGACCACCTCTCGTGACGTCGGTGCTTGGGACCTGGGAAAAGCAGATCTTGCCACAGACTTGTCTTGGTCCACACTCTGCCCTATCGTCGTGGCCTGCTCCCACAGGTCATAACTTCCGTTCAAATCAGTGCCCCCACATTTCCCACTGCAAGGGTAAATTTGTAAGTTTCTCAGGTGACTCCTTGGATGTAGCAGTACTGAGTCCTCTAACCGGAAAGGAACTGATGTCCACCCTCACTTCCCAAGGGCCTCCAGGAGCCCCTAGACACTTCTGTGGTCTACTGTAGCTACCAAAAATGTAGCTGGTTATAACATGGGGGGAGCCAGATTCGGAGGACCTGACTTCCAATTCTGACTTGGATACTAATATCACATCATTGTACCCATTTCAAACTCCCCCTCTGTCAAATGGAAAATTGGACTAGATGATCTCTTAGGACTTCAAACTGTAACCCTGTGGTTTTATTCAAAAAAACAGGTAGCTTCTTGCTGGAGATTCCTGGATGGATTCCAGTCTTCCCAAGAGGTAACAAAGGAGAGGTAACCAGTTGCCCGTGCAGTAGCTCAAGAATACAGAAGAGAAACTGGCTTCACTCACTATTCCATCTTTTTCCAAGGTGGCAAACTCTATGCCTCCTTCCCAGAGAAAAGCCTAACCGCAGGTTCTAATGGACAAGAGCTCACTGTAGCTGGTCAGAAAGGCCTATATCCAGGACTACGATAGTCATTGCTCAGCTTCCTAAGTAGGGAATACAACTAGGCCCCTTTGGGTCTTGGATAGGGTAACAGGACAGATCTGAACATGCCTGGGTCTAAGTGAGGTGTGGGAAAATAGTGGCAGGGGGCAGCATGGTAGTGCAGTAAAGGGCTATAACTTTATTTGTATTTCCTCTTACACAAAACCATCAAAACAAGAACAAAGAAGGGCTGAAAATCCGTTCAAACCCCATGTTCTCAGGGATATTCCAGGGAGTTCTTGAGGCTGAGTGCGTAGCTTCAAATCCAGCACTAATTCCTCACCCCCTGGCCTGAGGTCTTCACAGATTGGTGGCTTGAGCTCTGCAATTAATTATATCCCTTGCCCACTTTGATGTAAGGCAGGAAAGCAGATTGAAATGCTCCTCTCTGATGGGCAAGGGGAATCACAGCCCATAGATGTACTGCACCTTCTGTACTACAGGAGCAGAACCTGAAGCTGCTTCCAAGGCTCTGGACACTTGCACGCAGGGCTAGAGGCCAATGGTATATGAGCGGCCTGTGGGGTTATGAATAGCAGAACAGACTGGTGCTGTCACAGCCCACTCATACCACACCTTCTTGGAATTGCTGCATCGCCAGAAACGCACACAGATGGTTTGGCCTTCACGCACCGTTATGGGCTGCTGTAAGAAGAAAGACAGGGAGGTTCAGGGTGAAGCTAATGAATTATACATGGCAATGTATTAAGGTAGGTGTGGAGATAAAATGATAAACATGACAAGAACGTCCCAACGCTCATGAAAGTTATTTAAAGCCTATCAGAACACTGAACAATAAGACACTGAACAAATAATCCAAGGTGTGGTGAGAGCCGTGAACATGTACAGAGTGCTAGAAAAACACCTATGAAAGGGAACACTAACCTAGTCTAGGAGATCAAAGAAAGTTTATGTCACAATAAAAATGTTTAAAGAAGACCTAGAAGATAGGTTAACTGCGTGAAGAGACAAGCAAAGAACTTTACAGGCAAGAGAGAGGCATGAAAGCCTGAGGTAGGAAAGATAGACAATTAGAACAAAAAGAAGGTCCATAAGGCTGAAGCAGTGTAAGCAAGGGGACAGTAGCTGCAAAGGCAAGCAAACACTCGATCACATCAAGTCTTACAAGCAATGTCCCAGATTTTGACTTTTATCCTAAAGATAATGGGAAGGCATTAAAGCGTTTTAAGCAAAAAAGAGAGATAAGATCAAGCCAGGCGCGGTGGCTCACGCCTGTAATCCCAGCACTTTGGGAGGCTGAGGTGGGCAGATCATGAGGTCAGGAGATCGAGACCATCCTGGCTAACACGGTAAAACCCCGTCTCTAGTAAAAACACAAAAATTAGCCGGGCGTGGTGCCTGGCACCTGTAGTCTCAGGTACTCGGGAGGCTGAGGCAGGAGAATGGCATGAACCCGGGAGGTGGAGCTTGCAGTGAGCCGAAATTGCACCACTGTACTCCCCTGGGCGACAAGAGTGAGACTCCATCTCTTTAAAAAAAAAAAAAAAAAAAGACAGCAGGAGAGATAAGATCAAATCTGAGTTTTTAAAAGATGACTCTTGCTCAAAGTAGAGAACAGACAGAAGAGTAGCCAGAGTAGATGCGGGAAAGCCAGGCAGAAGGCCACTCCAAATACTCCCAACACCTACCACTGGGATCCAAGAGCATATGAAATCAGGAGAACATAAGTCATAGTCAACTATCTTCCTGGGAGAAGGAAAGAAGCACACCACCAAAGACAAAGGTTACTCCTTAACTACAGAGTCTTAAAAGCAGTTCCTACCTTAATAGGGAAGAGGATGGGAAACCATGAGAACATCCCAGGAGAGTGAGTCTCTGGACGGATACCTGTATGGACAAAATAATGAAAAAACAGAGGTCTCCAGGGCTGTGCCTTTTGCCTATGTTAGAGAGGGTCTCTTCTCTAATCACACAAAGATCTCCATTCCCTGAGCACTGGGCCCCCCATAAATCTAAATGACACATGTACATATAAGCTGCCCAGGCAGCACACCCTCATACTCTGCCATCCACTGCCATAGACACTCACTCAGAGTGATGTCCTGATAAAGCACAGTCTCAAAGTAGCCGGCAAAGCCATGTAGTACTGTGTTCACCTCCACGGGAAACTCCAAGGTGCAATAGCGGTTGTTGTCAATCATAGGATCTGTCAGGAAATAATTATGTGGGTGACAAGGGGCCAGAAGCTCTAAACAACTTGATAAAGCATGAGCAAGACCCAGGAAGGGAAGAGTAGATAAGGCAGACTAGGGACAGCAAGGGAAGAAAGCAGGAGGAAGGAAGAAGCCCACACCCCTCTAGTCAGAGGACAGCCATAAAAGAACCTACCTCTGTTGGGATGGCTGAAGGTGAAACAGGGCTGGGGTGCAGAGAGCTGGTGGAAGTTGTGCAGCCGTACCACATAAGGCATCTCAAACTGGGCCTGTCAGAGACAGAAAGAGAGAGAGAGTGCTGGGGAAGACACACAAGAGATAACTTCCCCAAGGATTAAAAAATGTTTTACTTTAGTGCTTCCCCAATCCCTAAGTTCTCCTTCGCCTCTTCATCCCCAGCAGAAGAAAATAGCTGATACAAATACAGAAAAAGAAGAGGACTAAAGAGTACCACTTCTTTCCAGAGAGAGTGGTTCTTTACCTCAGGGTCACGGTCCTTCTCCCTACAGGCTCGGACCTCATTGTACAGCTTGGAGGAAGAGATGGGAGCCAGGAAGGAAGTGTACTCCCCGGGGATGCTCACACCGTCGTCTGCACAGCAGGAGAGTCAAATTAGTTCCAGAGGGAGGGAAATGGTATGTCTGTACTAACTGAAAGGATCAGAAGGATCAAACCTCCCATGTCAAAACCAACCAACGCTGGCACGGGCATGGAAGAAAGAGACAAATGCATGTTGTCACATTACTAAGCCAGCCTGCTTCCAACTACTGTCACGGAGGATTCCACTTCTAGGTTAATTTACAGAGTCACACAGATTAAAACCGAAAGAACCCAAGATAGTCTAATCTGGTAGTTCTTAACTTTTGTGGGGTCACAAAGTCCCACAAAAGTTCCTGATGAAAGCTAAGCTCAGGGTACATATGTCATATTTACTTTTTTTTTTGAGATGGAGTCTCGCTCTGTTGCCCAGGCTAGACTGCAGTGGCACAATCTCGGCTCACTGCAAACTTCTCCTCCCAGTTTCAAGTGATTCTCATGCCTCGGCCTCCCGAGTAGCTGGGATTACAGGCGTGCACTGCCACGCCTGGATAATTTTTGTATTTTTAGTAGTGATGGGGTTTTGCCATGTTGCCCAGGCTGGTCTCAAACTCCTGACCTCCCACCTTGGCCTCCCAAAGTGCTGCGATTACAGGCATGGGCCACCGCGCCCAGCCTACTCCCTTCATTTTATAAATATGAACACTAAGGTTTGGAGAGATGACTTTATTTGCTAAGGGCACAGAGGCAGTGGAGCAGTGGCTCTCAAACTCATATGATGTGACCCAGGTCCAACCCACTTTCCCCTAAACCCTGTACCCTCCTCCCAGGTTGCTGTCTCACCCATCATCACCCTCCACCTACACCCCAACCTGGAGGCACCTTTTAGGAAGTGCTGGGCTCCATCCAGGCACTCAGGCGACAATTCATTGTCAGCAAATGAGCCCAGAAGCTCACTGACAATGATGTCTGCTTTCTCTGGAGCCACCCATTCCCTCATGTCTGATGAGACTACGGTCACTTGGCTTCCCCATTCTTCAAACTGCCAGTTCTCTAGCCTGAAACAGAAACAATAAGGTAAGGAGAGATGTTAAGGAAATTTGGCAATGAGGACTAACTTCCCAGCAAGCAGGTTGCTACTCACGTCACCACGGCATTTGGGTTTTTCTCCACGGCATACAGCTTTATCCGCCGGTCAGCCTGCTTGGCTGCCCGCAGGGAAGCGTTCACCAGGGGTCCCCGTCCTGCTCCCAGCACCATCAGTACCCTAAGAAAGAAAGGGAAGAGTCAAGCAGACTTGGCATATACAGATGTAGGTATGCAAGTCCCTGAGAGTGGGGGGAAAGCACTCACTGGACATTGGTATCCTTCTCCTCTTCTGGTACTCGGTCTAGCAGACATTTATAGATGGCCTGGAGGGAGAAGAGAATATCCCATGGTTGTAATCCCATCCTCCCCAGGTCATGCTGGCCCTGTGCTTTCCTCACCCTGGGCACCACATAGTACCTGCTGGTACTGAGAGTATTTGATGGGGTCCTTTTCAAACACTTCATATGTCTGAGATTCCAGATTGTCCATCAGTGGCTGATGAATGAGGAAAAGGACAAAGTTAGCCAGTTTCTGCCAAAGGACAATGCACTAAAATATCAAAAACTTTCCACTGCTTTCTGAGCTTTAGTAAGATTTGGAGGCATATATTCTCAAGAAACATTTTCCACCCCACCTTCCTCCTCTCAGTGCACTCCAGACCCACCTGAAGCGGGGACTGCAGATAGTCTTCATAGCCCTTAGCAAAGAGTTCATAGGCATTAGGTGGAGGACGGTTCTGGCTTAAGTATTCCAAGTATTGGAGGTAGGAGCAGAACTCCTTTTCTGAGTGGTGGTTGGTGCCTGTGATGATGAACTGCACCTCCAACTGTAAGAAAAGTCAGACCATCGGACACAGCCCTCAAAACCAAGATTCTGGAATATTATGGTATATGGCCAAAGAGCCCTAGTGTAAAATAAGGCCCAGATCAACAGTTCTCTTTTTAAAAAAAAAAAAAAAAAGATGGAGTCTCGCTCTGTTGCCCAGGCTGGAGTACAATGGCGTGATCTTGGCTCACTTGCAACCTCCACCTCCCAGGGTCAAGCAATTCTCCTGCCTCAGCCTCCCAAGTAGCTGGGACTACAGGTGCGTGCCACCATGCTTGGCTAATTTTTGTATTTTTAGTAGAGACAGGGTTTCACCATGTTGGCCAGGCTGGTCTCAAACTCCTGACCTCAGATGATCCATCCGCCTCAGCCTCCCAAAGTCCTGGGATTACAGGCGTAAGCCACTGCACCTGGCCCAGACCAACAGTTCTCTAGCATCTGTCCCAATACCAACAAAGGCAGCATGAGGCTTCAGTAAACTTACAAAAAGCCCCCTTGGCCGGCCGTGGTGGCCCACGCCTGTAATCCCAATACTTTGGAAGGCCGAGGCGGGTGGATCATTTGAGGTCAGGCATTCAAGACCAGCCTGGCCAACATGGTAAAACCTGTCTCTACTGAAAATACAAAAATTAGCCGGGCAGTAGTGGTGCATGCCTATAATCCCAGCTACTCAGGAGGCTAAAGTTGAAGAATCGCTTAAGCCTGGGAGGCAGAGGTTCTGGTGAGCTGAGATCGTACCGCTGCACTCCAGTCTGGGTGACAGAGTGAGATCCTGTCTCAAAAAAAAAAAAAGAAAGAAAGAAAAAAGAAAAAGCCCTCTTATGCCATAAAAGTATCATCAACACCCAAAGAGCCTCATGGATCCTTGCTGTAACTTCCTAAATGAAACCTTCTGCAAAGTTCTCATGAGGTTTGGTTTGTTTTGAAAGGTTTCTAGGGCTACTACTGGCATTTACCTTTTTGTTCTCAAGACTCCCAATTTCACTGAAATTGCTCCCCAGAAACCAAAGAAAAAGAGAGCCTCACAGGAAAAAAACGATCATACACAGGTAAATAAGGCAAGATGTATAGCTGGACTACCTTTAGAACCCTCCCACCACTCACCTTGAGGAGCCGGAAGATGAGCCTCTGGTGCATCTTAGAAAGAACAGGAAATCCCTTCTTATTGGTCAGGAAAATGCTAGTGGGGAGAATGGCTGCTTTGATGGGCTCCCCAAGCCAGCGATCAATGACATGATTAGATGGGAGGTCAGCCCCAATTTCAAGAGCTACATGAGGCAAAAGAAAAACTGTCAACCACTGCCAGGCAAGAAACCCTTCCTTGCTTCGTGCAAAATCTGTTTACTTCTTTAAGAGAAAGGCAGTCTGAGACAGAGGGGAAGTAGCAAAATTGTATACTATATACAAAATTCCTGATTCTTATTCACAGGAGGTAAGAGAAGCAACACCCATCCCAGGATTCTCATGCACTCACCCACTGCAATCCTCTTACTATAGTCACACAAAGTCCGGAAGTTGTGCCACCTGTTTAGTCAAATACAGAAAAGTACAGTCAACTAGATATGTCCGACCAATCACCACAGCTCAAGGAGACCTCCCTACAGGTTGCACCCTGTACTTCCCCTCACCCTATCCCTTGCACCCTGATACAGCAGCAAAGGGAGACATACCACATCCACGTTTTCTCCTCCCCACTGTACTCCTCTGTGTGTGTAGTTGGTGCATTCTCAATTATATCATCTCTCAGGTCCTCTGGTGCCACCAAGGGTACCCGCATCCAGAACTGCACATGAACAGTCACCCTTTTAGAACTCTCTTTTGAACTCATTGGGTCCAGAAAGTTTCCCCCAATAAAAAAAACTTCATCCAGACCTCGTTAATCCCTTTATATGCTTTTCCCAATTTGTAATTTTGTAAGTGAACATGTACCTTATATATAGATCCTTATGTAAATATCTGCCTTGTCTTACGTAAGTTTCCAAAATAATTACATTTACATGTTTTGAAACTCTCTTCATACCACTTTTAGATGGAGAGGTGCGCAATACTGATCTTTTTTTTTTTTTTTTTTTGAGACAAGGTCTGGCTCCGTCACCCAGGCTGGAGTGCAGTGGTGCAATCTCAGCTAACTGCAACCTCCGCCTCACAGGTTCAAGTCATCCTCCCACCCCAGCTTCCCAAGTAGCTGGGACTACAGGTGTGTGACACCACACCTAGCTAATTTGTGTTTTTTTGTTTTGGTTTTGGTTTTGATACAGACAGGGTTTCACCATGCTGCCCAAGCTGGTCTCGAACTCCTGAGCTCAGCAATCTGCCCACCTCAGCCTCCCAAAGTGCTGGGATTACAGGCATGACCCACTGTGCCCGGCAATACTGATACTTCAATTCTGCCAAACACACCCTTCACTGAATGGCTAGGCACAAGAAGGTACTTAGCACAATCTGACTACTATGATATGCAGCAGGAAAGGAGCCCCTCAGCTATACCATGGAAGAGTGATGGCCAGTGTGGATGTGGTTGGTCAAAACTCTGGCCAGGTTGGTGTTATCTTCCTGATTAAGGGGCAGCAGGAAAGCTGGAAGACCCAAATATGCACCAAAATTCAGCTCCTGTAACATGGCCTGGAATGGAGATGAAGAGGAAAAGGTTGAGCTAACAAGCAAACAGCTTTTTTTTTTTTTTTTTGAGACAAAGTCTCACTCTGTCACCCAGGCTGGAGTGCAGTGGCACAGTCTCCACTCACTGCAGCCTTGACTTTCTCAAGCTCAACTGATCCTCCCTCCTCAGCCTCCTGAGTAGCTGGGACCACAGGCATGCGCCACCATGCCTGGCTAATTTTTGTATATTTTAGAGATGGGGTTTCACTATGCTGTCCAGGCTGGTCTCAAACTCCTGAGCTCCAGTGATCCTACAGCCTCAGTCTCCCAAAGTGCTAGGATTATAGGTGTGTACCACGGCACCCAGCCTAATAACTTTAATTTCATTATATCAGTTGATTTACTAAGTTATTGGGGGTGGGAGGGGACCACTCTCCCCACCCAGCTTGGTTAGAAAAATCCAGCAGAGAAGTCAAACAGTCTTACCGCCTCGGAGTTCCTGCGAATCTTCTCCACTTTTGAGTCTGGACGAATCCATGGAGAAAGCTTTCCCACAATTAGCGTATTCCAGTCTGCACTCCCCCACCCAAGAAAGACAAATACTGAATAAGGTTCAGCACTTTACTTGTTCAATTTTTAGTTTTGGGAATCAAGAGTAGAAATGAGAGACAAAGGTTTTTTCTACATAGTCATGGGATAGCCTGATGCAGAATAGAGAAGCAAGGAGAAAACAAGTTATCTATATCCCAGGGACTAACAAATATATCCAAGTCAGAAAAGGAGGAGAATGAGGGCCCCGATAAAGCAGAAGTTGTTATTGCCTCTAATAATTAAGGGGCATATGGGATGGTCCCTACCCCTTCCTGACAGCAGTAGGTCTGATCGTGTCTGGGGACCGGGCCGATTCTTAGCAGGTTCCTGAATGAACTCCCTCTTGAAACGCGGATGGAAGACAGGCATGCAGAGGAAATCAAACCTACAACCGCGACAGACCCAGAATCATGTAAAGAGAGCAGCAGTGCCAGAGAGCCAAGCAACTGGATTTAGGCTATTTTGATTTTGCACAGCCCTTTCGGCTGCCATCAGTTCACCCTACTAGGCTGCTGAGTTCAGACCACCTTGGGGGATATCAACTCTGCTGTACTGTGCCTCAATTTCTCCCTAAAACACAGCCATGGGAAATATGAGTAAGGAGAAAACGATGGAAATCCACAAGTAGAATTTTTTTCTCCTCAGGTGTCACTATGTTTCCAAGACCATCACATCCAGATTTGCCCCAGTTCTGCCCATGCCTCCCCCGTCAAGATTAGCCTCTTCTCTCCCTTGCCCCCTAACACCTCCTCCCACTCCCAGACAATAATCGCGACCTCCAGGGCCCTTTAGAGTTTACTCAACAACTCTCCCAACTTTGGGACTCAGTGACCACAGGCCCCCTACAAGTTCTTTTCCTCACGTTACTGGGTCCGAGGCTCCTCCCCTCCAAAGAGTAATAGTCTCTCCCCTCCTCATCCTAGCCGACCCCCTCACCCCTGCTTCTCCGGGATGACTAGTCTGCCCTTCTCCGTCCCCGAGTTCGGACCCCGCATTCCGCTCGTGGAGGTCCGGCCCTCACCCCTGCTTGGCCACAGCCCCTAGTGTGTCAGCTATTTCGGGGACGCAATTCAGGTCCCTCCCGCTGGACACGCGGCTCCCACCAGCACCCCCGACCGCCATCGCCGCCATCTTTCTCCTCGCGCTGTCCACGCCGGGATTCCTTGATACTAGTAGCCAATCACAAAGTCAAACTAGAGCCCCAGAAGGCGGGACGAGTCGCCTTAACAACCAGAGCGTCTGCCACAGCTCCCGAACGGGAGGGATGGGGAGTGGCTTTTCCCGCCAATCCGCGGGCTGCACAGTGGCGTACGGCGTGGATCCACCAATCTCAGGGTCTGGTTCCTGACGAACTTCAATCTCCCAGAATGCTTAGTATATCTGCAGAACTCCGTTGAGAGACTACGCCTCCCATGAAACCCTGCAATATAACCTTGAAGTACCATCACGGAGAACACCGTTCTCAGCTCGGGGCCAGTGGCGCAATGGATAACGCGTCTGACTACGGATCAGAAGATTCCAGGTTCGACTCCTGGCTGGCTCGGTGGGGCTTCCTGCAGCTTTGCTGCATGAGTATTTTCTAATTTTCCTTTCCTTTCGCAGTTCGATGCTTCTTTATCATCTTCACGCTTTCACTATCAGGTCCTAAGTTGGTTGCATTATGCAGCCATGTAATGTCAGCTTTTCCCGTAACTACCTTCAAAAGTGTTTTTCTTGTGTCATTATTTACGTCCATATGAACATTGAGAAAACTGGGTTAATGGCTGGTGCTATTAAAATGAGCTTTGTCACCTTACTATGTTACATATTAAAATAAACTGCTAACTCATCTACTACTTCCTAGTGATTCTAGGAAGTAGTGTTTTGTGTTTCAAACACAAAAGGTGTAAATAAACGCGTAAACACACACACACACCTCAAGATAGAGAAAAGGAATTCATTAATTACAGTGGGCAGCAGTCATGAAATTGGCTGGCATGGAGGCCAGAGAGAATCTACATTTTCTCATGTCATTAGCTGCTAGAGATGGAAAGGAAGGAAGCAAGGTAAGACATAGGGAGGGAAATGGAAACTCCTGAAGGCAGGGGCCCCACTGGTGTTGAGGGCTCGGCAGCAAAGATGGAGAGGAGAACACGGTACAAGAGGCCCCACGCAGGCGCCGCTGGCAGAACTTAGGGACGACTGGCAGGGAGTCCTGAGAAAGCAAAGTCGGGGATGATGCCTAGGATTCTGTCCAGCAGTGAGCGAGAAATGCGAAAAGAGGGTTTGGGAAATCAGGGTTTGGGTTTGGTCATGCTTAATTGAACGTCTAGGGGGCGCTGTGTAATAGAAAGTTGAATGAACAGTTATCTCAACCAGATGAGATGGAGGTCGCCAGAAGAAAAGAACTGAAGCCTTGCGACTGAGATCACCATAGCTCGTTGGGGACAGAGCCATAGGAAATACGAAAAGGGTGTGGGGTAGGATAAGTTCTGGGGAACCCTGGGTGCAATGCAAGTGGCCCAAAAGAATGAAAGCCGGAAAATCGGCAGGGCGCGGTGGCTCACGCCTGTAATCCCAGCACTTTGGGAGGCAGAGGCGGGTGGATCTCCTGAGGTCAGGAGTTCGAGACCAGCCTGGCCAACATGGTAACCCCCCCCCCACCCCGTCTCTACTAAAAATACCAAAAATCAGCCAGGCGTGGTAGCAGGCACCTGTAATCCCAGCTACTCGGGAGGCTGAGGCAGGAGAATTGCTTGAACCCGGGAGGCGGACGTTGCAGTGAGCCAAGATCACGCCACTGCACTCCAGCCTGGGCAACAAGAGCAAAATAATGTCGGGGGGCGGGGAGGAGTAAAAGAAAGTCGGAAAACCAAAGAATTAAAAAAATGCACCATTAAGGCCAGGCTGGGCGCAGTGGCTCACGCCCGTAATCCCAGCACTTTGGGAGGCTGAGGCAGGTGGATCACCTGAGGTCGGGAGTTCGAGACCAGCCTGACCAACATGGAGAAACCCCGTCTCTACTAAAAATACAAAATTTAGCCAGACGTGGTGGTGTGCACCTGTAATACCAGCTACTCAGAAGGCTGAGGCAGGAGAATCACTTGAACCTAGGAGGTGGGAGATGGAGGCTGCAGTGAGGCAACAGCAAGACTCTGTCTCAAACAAAAAGAAAAATAAGAAAAAAAAAAAATCCCAGCACTTTGGGAGGCCGAGGTGGGTGGATCACGAGGTCAGGAGATCGAGACCATCTTGGCTAACACAGTGAAACCCCATCTCTACTAAAAAAAACACACAAAAAATTAGCCGGGTGTGGTGGCAGTCGCCTGTAGTCCCAGCGACTACAGGAGGCTGAGGCAGGAGAATGACCCAGGAAGCAGAGCTTGCAGTGAGCCGAGATCGCGCCAGTGCACCCCAGCCTGGGCTGTTCCAGGATCCCATGCAGCATGGAATATGACATTTAGTTGCTATGTCTCCTCTTGGCTATGACAGTTTCTCAGATGTTCCTTGTTTTTGATGACCTTGGTAGTTTTGAGGAGTACTGGTTAGGTATATTGTAGGATGCCCCTCTGGAATTTGTCTGTTTTTCTCATGATTAGACTGTGTTTTGGGAAGGAAGGTCACAGAGTTGAAGTGCTGTTTTTGCCGGGGGCAGTGGCTCAGGCGTGTAATCCCAGCACTTTAGGAGGCCGAGGCAGGCAGATCACCTGAGGTCAGGAATTCAAGACCAGCCTGAGGAGGCCAAGGCAGGCGATCACCTGAGGTCAGGAATTCAAGAGAGCCTGGCGAACATGGTGAAACCCTGTCTCTACTAAAAATACAAAAATTAGCCAGGAATGGTGGCACGCGCCTGTGATACCAGCTACTCAGCGGCTGAGGCAGGTGAACTACCTGAAACTGGGAAGCAGAGGCTGCAGTGAGCCAAAATCGCACCACTGCACTCCAGCCTGGGTGACAGACAGAGACTTCGTCTCAAAAAAAAAAAAAAAAAAAAAAAAAAAAAAAGGTGCTATTTTAATCACATCATATCAAGGGTACATACTCTTGTGTCCGGAATTGGTGGGTTCTTGGTCTCACTGACTTCAAGAATGAAGCCGTGGACCTTCGCGGTGAGTGTTACAGCTCTTAAGGTGCCGCGTCTGGAGTCTGGAGTTTGTTCCTTCTGATGTTCGGATGTGTTCGCAGTTTCTTCCTTCTGGTAGGTTCGTGGTCTCGCTGGCTCAAGAGTGAAGCTGCAGACCTTCGTGGTGAGTGTTACAGCTCTTAAGGCGGCATGTCTGGAGTTGTTCGTTCCTCCCAGTGGGCTCGTGGTCTCGTTGGCTTCAGGAGTGAAGCTGCAGACCTTTGCGGTGAGTGTTACAGCTCATAAAAGCAGTGTGGACCCAAAGAGTGAGCAATAGCAAGATTTATTGCAAAGAGCAAAAGAACAAAGCTTCCACAGTGTGGAAGGAGACCCAAGTGGGTTGCCACTGCTGGCTCGGGCAGCCTGCGTTTATTCTCTTATCTGGCCCCACCCCACATCCTGCTGATTGGTAGAGCCGAGTGGTCTGTTTTGACAGGGTGCTGATTGGTGCATTTACCATCCCTGAGCTAGACATAAAGTTTCTCCAAGGCCCCACCAGAGCAGCTAGATACAGAGTGTCGATTGGTGCACTCACAAACCTCGAGCTAGACACAGAGTGCTGATTGGTATGTTTACAAACCTTGAGCTAGACACAGAGTGCTGATTGGTATGTTTACAAACCTTGAGCTAGACACAGGGTGCTGATTGGTGTATTTACAATCCCTGAGCTAGACATAAAGGTTCTCCAAGGCCCCACTAAAGTAGCTAGATACAGAGTGTCGATTGCTGCATTCACAGACCCTGAGCTAGACACAGGGTGCTGATTGGTGTATTTACAGTCCCTGAGCTAGACATAAAGGTTCTCCACATCGGCCGGGCGCGGTGGCTCAAGCCTGTAATCCCAGCACTTTGGGAGGCCGAGGCGGGCGGATCACGAGGTCAGGAGATCGAGACCATCCTGGCTAACACAGTGAAACCCCGTCTCTACTAAAAATACAAAAAAATTAGCCGGGTGTGTTGGCGGGCGCCTGTAGTCCCAGCTACTCGGGAGGCTGAGGCAGGAGAATGGCATGAACCCGGGAGGCGGAGCTTGCAGTGAGCCGAGATCGCGCCACTGCACTCCAGCCTGGGGCACAGAGCAAGACTCCGTCTCAAAAAAAAAACAAAACAAAAAAAAAAAAGGTTCTCCACATCTCCACCAGACTCAGGAGACCAGCTGGCTTCACCCAGTGGATCCTGCACCGGGGCTGCAAGTGGAGCTGCCTGCCAGTCCCGCGCCGTGCGCTCGCACTCTTCACCCTTGGGTGGTCGATGGGACTGGGCGCCGTGGAGCAGAGGGTGGCGCTCGTCGGGGAGGCTTGGGCGGCACAGGAGCCCATGGAGGGTGTGGGAGGCTCAGGCATGGCGGGCTGCAGGTCCCGAGCCCTGCCCCGCGGGAAGGCAGCTAAGGCTCGGTGAGAAATAGAGCGCAGCGCCGGTGGGCTGGCACTGCTGGGGGACCCAGTACACCCTCTGCAGCCGCTGGCCCGGGGGCTAAGTCCCTCATTGCCCGGGGCCGGCAGGGCCGGCCGGCTGCTCCGAGTGCAGGGCCCGCCAAGCCCACGCCCACCCGGAACTCCAGCTGGCCCGCAAGCGCCGCGCGCAGCCCCAGTTCCCACTCGCACCTCTCCCTCCACACCTCCCTGCAAGCTGAGGGAGCCCACTCCCGCCTTGGCCAGCCCAGAAAGGGGCTCCCACAGTGCAGCGGTGGACTGAAGGGCTCCTCAAGTGCCGCCAAAGTGGGAGCCCAGGCAGAGGAGGCACTGAGAGCGAGCGAGGGCTGTGAGGACTGCCAGCATGGTGTCACCTCTCACTATCAACATGATTTATGACTTAATGTTGACCTTGATCACCTGACAAGAAGGAGTTTATCCAGTTTTTCCACTGTTAAGTGATTCTCTCCCACCCTCTCCCCGGCCCTAACTTTCCATACTGTATTCATTGGAAGGAAGTCACTATGCTCCCCCTCCTTAGAGATGGAGTATCTACAGAATTTATTTGGAATTCTTCCCTCCAGGTCTTTTCAATAAATGGTTGTTATCAGCAAGTGGGTGAGTACTCCACCAGCATTTTATTTTATTTATTTATATTTTATTTTTATTTTTCATTTTATTTTGAGATAGAGTCTTGCTCGGTCGCCCAGGCTGGAGTGCAGTGGCATGGTCTCAGCTCACTGCAACCTCCACCTCCCGGGTTTAAGCAATTCTCCTGCCTCAGCCTCCCAAGTAGCTGGGACCACAGGCGTGCACCACCATGCCCGGCTAATTTTTGTATTTTTAGTAGAGATGGGGTTTCACCATGTTGGCCAGGCTGGTTTCAAACTCCTGACTTCAGGTGATTCACCCACCTCGGCCTCCCAAAGTGCTGGGATTACAGGTGCGTGTCATGACGCCCCGCCTTCACTGGCATTTTAAGAGGTAAAAGAAAGCGTTGTTGAGGAGGTCTGCTTGTTCTCTGCCCTAGTTGTGCCCAACCAAACTCTGCATTCACAGAAGACTTGTTAGATGTTTTTTCTTCTTTTAAGCTAATTGTCTAGATTGTGGACCATCTGTGCTCCTGGCATCTCCTGATGTCAAGCAGGTAGCTGCTCTGTTGGTTGTTAACTAATCCATCATGGGTGACAGGGAGAGAGGACAATCTGTAAAACAATAATGTCAGTTTTGCCATCAGTTAAAGTAATTTTCTAAAGGATTCATGTAAAAAGAGCCTATAATTCCTGACTGACCCTAAAGTAAGTTTACATGAGCTGAATTTCTTTGGTCTGTGTTGTCTTTTGTCTTTTCATTCCAAATGGCCTCGGCATTGTGGCTAGCATCATGCTGAACAGTTCTCAGTAACTCCATATAACGTTGCTCTCAGCCTTTTCTATAGCACTTTCCTGTGCCATAAAACACAGCATGTAACCATGGGTCTCTCTACATGAGTTGTAGAGGAGCAAGAAGGGAAGGAATGAAGAGAAACAGAGCACCTTGAACAGGTCCTGTCCCTAGGTGTTAAGTCAAAGTTGGTGAAGTCTACATTATGTTCTGCTTTGCTCTGCTCTGCATGCTGAGCTTTTGGGCCCAGACGCGTGTGAATCACTGTTATACTATGGGACTTTTGCCTTGGCTGAGATGAAGATAGGGAAATGGTGGGACAGAAGGGCAAATACCCTGGGTGAGAAATAATGTTACTTTCTCCAACAGAAGCCAATGACCAACAGGCCAGAGCACTGGAGACTTTCTGGAGGAAAGGGGTACCCACTCCCAGACAATGCTCCCAGTTATCCCCCTGGCTTTCCTCACTTTCAGGACCAATTCTTCCACCTTATCTTGTTCTTTTGTCCTTGTTTAAACACCTCTAGCCCACTGGAAACCTCTTTGCATCTTCTATGGTGCTCCCCTCCTCCCTCAGCGCTTGCCTCCCTCCCCAGGCCCACCTTCACTCATCTCTGTGCCTGCCCAGCCAGCCACACTCTTCAACACCAAAATAATGGCCTGTTTGACCCTCCTACTGCTCCAAATTGCTTTTTCACAATCAAGGCTGTCCTCCAGCTATAAAAATGGCAGAGTTACTGAGGCAAAATAATCTGTGCAGATTTGCATTCTCTTTTTTGTCATCTCTATTATACAGTGTTTATCTGTCAAAATGAATAGAAAGCAGGAACTGTTCTGAACATAGAAAAAGATGGAAAACTACCCAATTTATTTATGAAGACAGAACACATCTAAAATCAAAACCTGTAAGAAATAACACTCCCAAAAAAGCTATAGACCCTCACTTATGTATATAAATGTAAGATTCCTAAAATATTTAGGATTAATAAATAAAACTTAACAGTATGTTAACATAGTAATTATATAATACAACCAATTAGGGTTTATACCAATAATTAACACAAAGGTATTAGGAAATTTCTTTATAGGTCAAAAATAAACCAAACAAAAAAATTTGACGGTTGTTAATTGTCAAAGAAGAGAACACAGTACGTTAACTGCATTTTCTATAAATTTTTTTTTTTTCTTTTTTTGAGACAGTCTCGCTCTGTTGCCCAGGCTGAAGTGCAGTGGCGCGATCTCGGCTCACTGAAACCTCCGACTCCTGGGTTCAAGCAATTCTCCTGCCTCAGCCTCCTGAGTAGCTGGGACTACAGGCGTGTGCCACCATGCCTGGCTAATTTTTTTTGTATTTTTATTACAGACAGGGTTTCATCATATTGGCCAGACTGCTCTCAAACTCCTGACCTCGTGATCCGCCCACCTTGGCCTCCCAAAATGCTGAGATTAGAGGCATGAGCCACTGCACTTGGCCATAAATATTCTTAATAGTTTTGATATTCATCATATATGTGTATATATAAGATCAACAACTTATGTAAAGATGAAATGAGCTGCTCTGCATGGTTGTAAGTGCTCATAGTCCCAGCTACTCAGGAGGCTGAGATGGGAGGATCCCTTGAGCCCAGGAGCTCAAGGTCGGCCTGGGCAACACAGTGAGACCTTTCCTTAAAAAAAAAAAAAAAAAAAAAAAACAAGAATATCTAGTCTCATCACTGAGTTATTTAATATTATTCTGAAAAATCCAATATAATAAGATTGGAAATAGAAAAAAAGGGGTTACAACTTTTAGGAAAGGAGAGGTAAATTTATCATTATTTGTAGATTATATGATTGTACAAATAGAAAATTCATAAGAATCCATTTTTAAATGATGAGAATTAATACTAGAATGCAGAGAAGTAACTTGATGTAAGATAAGTATAAAATAAATCTGTAGCTTCTCATATACTAAGATTAACCAGTTAGAAGACATTATTGATTTTAAAAAATCCCAATAATATGATAGTTAAGAGTATGGCCTGCTAAACCAGACAGCAAGATGTTAAAGCCCTGTTCATTCATTTACTAGGACTGTGAAGCTAACCCTTCTGGCCTCATTTTTCTCATCTACAAAATGGGAATGTAAATAATAGCTCTTATAAAGTCATTATGAGTATTAAATTAGTTAACCTAGTAAAGCATTCAGAAGCTACCCTGCACATAGTAAACCTTCAATACATATTGGCTATTGTGATTATTATTTTCTCCATTCACAGTGGTAACAGTAACACTACTATAAAATATTTATCTTTACTGAAAAATGTGAGAAACTGACATAAAGAAAATTATAGGCTGGTTACAGTGGCTTATACTTGTAATCCCAACACTTTGGGAGGCCGAGGCAGGAGGATTGCTTGAGCCTAGGAGTTCAAGGCCAGCCTAGGCAACATAACAATACCCCATCTCTACAAAAAATTTTTAAAAATTAGCTGGGCGTCAGCCTGGCCAACATGGTGAAACCCTGTCTCTACTAAAAATACAAAAATTAGCCGGGTGTGGTAGCACATGCCTGTAATCCCAGCTACTCGGGAGGCTGAGGCGGGAGAATACCTTGAGCCTTGAGGCAGAGATTACTGTGAGCCGAGACTGTGCCACTGCACTCTGGTCTGGGCGACAGAGTGAGACCCTGTCTCAAAAAAAAAATTAGCAGCCGGGCACGGTGGCTTGTAATCCCAGCACTTTGGGAGGCCAAGGTGGGTGGATCACCTGAGGTGAGGAGTTCGAGACCAGCCTGGCCGACATGGTGAAAGCCTATCTCTACTGAAAATATAAAAATTAGCTGGGTGTAGTGGCAGGCAGCTATAATCCCAGCCACTCAGGAGGCTGAGGCATGCTAACTGCTTGAAGCTGGGAGGCAGAGGTTGCAGTGAGCCAAGATTGGGCCATTGTTCTCCAGCCTGGGCAACAAGAGCAAAACACCTCAAAAAAAAAAAAAATGAGCGGGGTGTTGTGGCACACATCTGTAGTCCCAGCTACCCAAGAGGCTGAGGTAGGAGGATTGCTTGAGCCCAGGAAGTTGAGTCTGCAGTGAGCTGTGATCAAACCACTGCACTCCAGCCTGAGTGACAGAGCAAGACCCTGTCTATCAGAAAGGAAAAAAAAAAATTGCTGAAAGATATAATAGAAGACAAAAAAAAAACGGAGAAACAAGCCATAATCTTAGAAAATAATGAATCTTATAAAGATGTAAATTCCTACCAAATTAATTTCTCACTTTTACAACATTCAATCACGATTCTTTTTTTTTTTTTTTTTTTTGAGACGGAGTCTCGCTCTGTCACCCAGGCTGGAGTGCAGTGGCACGATCTTGGCTTACTGCAAGCTCCACCTCCCAGGTCCACACCATTCTCCTGCCTCAGCCTCCCAAGTAGCTGGGACTACAGGCACCCGCCACCACGCCCGGCTGATTTTTTGTATTTTTAGTAGAGGCGGGGTTTCACCGTGTTAGCCACGATGGTCTCAATCTCCTGACCTCGTGATCCACCTGCCTCGGCTTCCCAAAGTGGTGGGATTACAGGCGTGAGCCACCATGCCCAGCCCATTCAATCACAATTCTAATGGAATCTTTTGTTACTTGATAAAATAATTCTACTGTTCATCTGCAATAAAAATCAGACAAGAAAAGCAAGGAAAACTCAAAAAGAGAGGAGAAAGAGGCTGGGGAGTGGTGGCTTTTTTTTTTTTTTTTTGAGACACCTCTGCCTCTCAGGCTCAAGTGATTCTCCTGCTTCAGCCTTCCAAGCAGCTGGGATTACAGGCGCACGCCACTACTGCCCGGCTAATTTTTGTATTTTCAATAGAGACGGAGTTTCACCATGTTGGCCAGGTTGGGCTTGAACTCCTGACCTCAAATGATCCACCCACTTCGGCCTCCCAAAGTGCTGGGATTACAGGCATGAGCCACCACACCCAGCCTCAATGAAATCTTCAGCAGCCATTAAAATCAGTGTTGTCAAAGAAAATGTAGTAACATGGAGAAAGGCTTATGACATGCCATTAAGAGACACACATTACAAATTTTACACACAGAATGACCTCAACTATGTGGAAAAATTGTATTTTCCAAATGTTCTGTATAAGCATGTTTATATTACATGTAAAATATTTTTTAAAATACATATAAAACCTGTTACCTTGGCTGGGCACGGTGGCTCACACCTGTAATCCCACCACTTTGGCAGGCCAAGGCAGGCGAATCACCTGAGGTCAGGAGTTCAAGATCAGCCTGGCCATGGTGAAACCCCGTCTCTACTAAAAATACAAAAAATTAGCTGGGCATGGTGGTGTGTGCCTGTAATCCCAACTACTTGGGAGGCTGATGCAGGAGAATCACTTGAACCCGGGAGGCGGAGGTTGCAGTGAGCCGAGATCGCACTATTGCACTCCAGCCTGGGCAACAAGAGTGAAACTCTGTCTCAAAAAAATAAAATAAAAATAAAAATAAAAATAAATAAACCTGGGCCGGGCACGGTGGCTCACGCCTGTAATCCCAGCACTTTGGGAGGCCGAGGCGGGCGGATCATGAGGTCAGGAGATCGAGACCATCCTGGCTAACACAGTGAAACCCCGTCTCTACTAAAAATACAAAAAATTAGCCAGGTGAGGTGGTGGGCACCTGTAGTCCCAGCTACTCGGGAGGCTGAGGCAGGAGAATGGTGTGAACCCCTGAGGGGTGGAGCCTGCAGTGAGCTGAGATCGCGCCACTGCACTCCAGCCTGGGCGACAGCAAGACTCTGTCTCAAAAAATAAATAAACAAATAAACCTGTTACCTCTCCCTGATTTTTGTGCTTATGTCCTTTCTTTTGAAGGTCTAGCCAAGGCCTCCCTCCTTCTCTATAGGCTTGTGTAGCTATCCAGTCTTCAGCAATCATTCTTGCCTCATAACAATAACATGATAGTCCTAGCCAGGCTAATATTTATTTATTTATTTATTTATTTATTTATTTATTTATTTATTTTTGTGAGACAGAGTCTCGCTCCATCACCCAGGCTGGAGTGCAGTGGTGCAATCACGTCTCACTGCAACCTTCACTTCCCGGGTTCAAGCAATTCTCTGCCTCAGCCTCCCACGCAGCTGGGATTACAGATGCCTGCCACCATGCCCAGCTAATTTTTGTATTTTTAGTTGAGACGGGATTTCACCATCTTGGCTAGGCTGGTCTTGAACTCCTGACCTCCTGATCCACCTACCTCGGCCTCCCAAAGTGCTGGGATTATAGGCATGAGCTACTGTACCCGGCCCAGGCTAATATTAATTAAGCTCTACCACATGCCAGGCACTTTAAATATATTATCTGAAAAGGCTGGGCACGGTGTATCATACCTGTAATCTCAGCACTCTGGGAGGCCAAGGTCAGCAGATCACTTGATGTCAGGAGTTCAAGAACAGCTTGGCCAATATAGTAAAACCCCATCTCTACTAAAAACACAAAAAAATTAGCTGAGCCTGGTGGTGCACTTATAATCGTAGTTACTTGGGAGGCTGAGAGAGGAGAATCGCTTGAACCCAGGAGGCGGAGGTTGCGGTGAGCCAAGATACCGCCATTGCACTCCAGCCTGGGCAACAAGAGCGAAACTCCTTCTCAAAAAAAAAAAAAAAAAAAAGAAGCAAATATTTTAAAATTTTCTCAGCCTGTTGCAGTGGCTTACCCCTGTGATCCTAACACTTTTGGGAGGCAGAAGCAGGAGGACTGCTTGAGCCCAGGAGCTCCAGACTAACCTGAGCAACAGAGTGAGACCACGTCTCTGCAAAACAAAACGAAACAAAAACCCAGCATGGTGGCATGTGCCTGTAGTCCTAGCTACTAGGGAGGCTGTGGTGGGAGGATCCTTTGAGCCCAGGAGGTTGAGGCTGCAGCTGCACTCCAGCCTGGTTGACAGAGTAAGACCCCGTCTCCCAGAAAAAGAAAAAACTGGGCAAAGGACATGAACAGACACTTCTCTAAAGAAGACATAGATGTTGCCGACAAATATATGAAAAAAGGTTCAATATTACTAATCATTAGAGAAAGGCAAATCAAAATCACAATAAGATACCATCTCACACCAGTCAGAATGGCTATTACTAAAAAGTCATGCTGGGCACAGTGGCTCACGCCTGTAATCCCAGCACTTTGGGAGGCCGAGACAGGTGGATCACGAGGTCAGATCGAGACCATCCTGGCTAACACAGTGAAACCCCGCCTCTACTAAAAATACAAAAAATTAGCCGAGCGCAGTGGCGGGCACCTGTAGTCCCAGCTACTTGGGAGGCTGAGGCAGGAGAATGGCGTGAACCCGGGAGGCGGAGCTTGCAGTGAGCCGAGATCGCGCCACTGCACTCTAGCCTGGGCGACAGAGCGAAACTCTGTCTCAAAAAAAAAATAAAAATTAAAATTAAAAAGTCATGGCTGGGGCCGGGCGCGGTGGCTCACGCTTGTAATCCCAGCACTTTGGGAGGCCGAGGCGGGCGGATCACGAGGTCAGGAGATCGAGACCACGGTGAAACCCCGTCTCTACTAAAAATACAAAAAATTAGCCGGGCGTGGTGGCGGGCTCCTGTAGTCCCAGCTACTCGGAGAGGCTGAGGCAGGAGAATGGCGTGAACCCGGGAGGCAGAGCTTGCAGTGAGCCGAGATTGAGCCACTGCACTCCAGCCTGGGTGAAAAAGTGAGACTCCATCTCAAAAATAAATAAATAAATAAATAAAAATAAAAAAAATAAAAAGTCATGGCTGGGCTGGGCATGGTGGCTCATGCCTGTAATCTCAGCAGCACTTTGGGAGGCCAAGACGGGTGGATCACCTGAGGTCAGGAGTTCGAGACCAGCCTGACCAACATGGTGAAACCCCGTCTCTACTAAAAATACAAAAAATTAGCCGGGCGTGGTGGCAGGCGCCTGTAATCCCAGCTACTCGGGAGGCTGAGGCAGGAGAATCGCTTGAACCCAGGGGGTGGAGGTTGCAGTGAGCCAAGAGTGTGCCACAGTATTCCAGCCTGGGTGACAGAGCAAGACTCTGTCTCGAAAAATAAAATAAAATAAAGAAATAAAGAAAAATAAATTAATGCAAGAATAGAAAACAAAATACCACTAGTTCTCACTTATAAGTGAGAGCTAAACATTGAGTACACATGGACATAAAGATGGAAATAGACACTGGGGACTGCTAGAAGGGGAAGGGAGGGAGGGGGGCAACGGTTGAAAAACTACCTATCAGGTACTATGCTCACTAACCAGGTGACGGGATCATTCATACACTAAACCGCAGTGACACACAGTTTACTCATGTAACAAACCTGCACATGTACCCCCTGAGCCTAAAATGAAAGTTGAAAAAAAAACAAACAAACTGTAGCATTACTTCTGCTTGTTTTTAGCCTGCTGGCCTGCCCTACAGATTTTAGACTTTCCAGCTCCCATAATCAGATGAGCCAATTCTTTTTTTTTTTTTTTTTTTTGAGACGGAGTCTCACTCTGTCGCCCAGGCTGGAGTGCAGTGGCGCAATCTCGGCTCACTGCAACCTCTGCCTCCTGGATTCAAGCAATTCTCCTGCCTCAGCCTCCCGAGTAGCTGGGACTATAGGCGCGAGCCACCATGCCCAGCTAATTTTCGTATTTTTAGTAGAGACAGGGTTTCGCCATGTTGGCCAGGATGGTCTCAAACTCCTGACCTCAGGTGATCCACCTGCCTCGGCCTCCCAAAGTGCTGGGATTACAGGCGTAAGCTACCGCACCCAGCCAACCTTACTCTTTAGATAACCCTTTTCTAAATCCTAGGCAGGTCATTTACTTTTGGTTACACATTCTTTATTCAGCCAGGCTTGGTAAATTTAGGACTCTCCAAACTTCAGTTGTTTTTTCCTGAGACCAGAAGTTAGCCACTTTGGCTGGACCTCAGCAACTCAAAAACAAACCATCTTTTAGGGTAAATTATTTCTACACATTGTTTAGTCCATTGTAAATTCACTCATATTTTTGCTGTCTCAAGGGATAAGGAAGCCTGCTAGTTCTTTTAACAAAACCTAGTCCAGGTCCTTCAAGATGGATAATATGGAGAGATTCTTTTTTTTTTTTTTCAAAAGAGAGTCTTGCTTTGTCGCCCAGGATGGAGTGTAGTGGCCCCATCTCACCTCGCCTTACTGCAGCCTCCACCTCCCAGGTTCAAGCTATTATCATGCCTCAGCCTCCCGATTACAGGTGCACACCACCACACCTGGCTAATTTTGTATTTTCAGTAGAGACCTGGTTTCACCATGTTGGCCAGGCTGGTCTCAAACTCCTGACCTCAAGGGATCCGCCTGCCTCAGCCTCCCCCCAAAAAATTGCTGGGATTATAGGCGTAAGCCACCGCACCCAGTCAATATGGAGAGATTCTTTATAGGGTGAGGGGCACCCTTCTCCTTTAGATATGCCAAAGCTGGCCCTTAGGGGGCGCTGGGTCTCCTGTTTGTGGTGGCCGAGGAAGAATGCAGTCACTCCCCAGGACACCTCCATATTCATCTTTCACTGAAAATATTCAGGGAATAGATTTTGTTTATCCAAGAGTCCCAGAGTTGATCCTATTCCAAGTTCTGAAGGTGATTTCCTTTGCCTCTCATCAAAAGGGAAGAATCTATAAGACTTATCAGATGTGGTAAGAGGCAAGTAAAGAGAGGTTCGACTGTGAAAGAATGAAGGGAGGCAGTAAATGCAAATCTTTTCTGAGCAGTGTGAGGGAAAGAGAGCAGCTAAGGTCCAATATGCTAACCCTCATCTGTCACTTTCTTTTTTTTTTTGAGGAGTCTCCCTCTGCTGCCAGGCATGGAGTGCAGTAGTGCGATCTTGGCTCACTGCAACCTCTGCCTCCCGGGTTCAAGTGATTCTCCTGCCTCAGCCTCCCGAGTAGCTGGGACTACAGGTGCGCACCACCACGCCTGGCTGATTTTTGTATTTTTAGTAGAGACGGGGTTTTGCCATGTTGGCCAGGATGGTCCCAATCTCTTGACCTCGTGATCCACCTGCCTCTTTACCAGCAGAAAGC
Source organism: Nomascus leucogenys (assembly GCF_006542625.1). NCBI lineage: Eukaryota > Metazoa > Chordata > Mammalia > Primates > Hylobatidae > Nomascus > Nomascus leucogenys. Next base: position 40,371,568 of record NC_044402.1, on the reverse strand, counting down.
AAAGGCACCTAAGCAAGATATATGTGCAATGACATCCAATGAAGCATTTTTGTAATAGGGCAAGAGGGAAACAACCTTAATATCATGAAGGGAAGGGTTAAATGATAATACAGCCATACTCTAATAATAATATTAGCCACATTTTTAAAACTTCTTTATTGATTTGATTTTTAGAGACAAGGTCTTGCTCTGCCACCTGGGCTGGAGTATCGTGGCACAATCAGAGTTCACTGCAGCCTCTAACTACTAGGCTCAGCCTCCTGAGTAGCTAGGGCTATCAGAGCACCACCATGCCCAGCAAATATTAGCTAATATTTATGTACATATGGTTGCATATTTATAGAAACAGATCTGACACGCAGTGATCTACACACCAAATCACTCTGGTTACTCTGGGGAGGTGGATTGGAGTAATAGGGTATTTGTGTGGGGGGTGTCTGAGGGTGCATGGTTCAATCTTTTTACTGTATATAATTCTGTTCTGAGTATTTTTACAAAGCATGTGCTCTAGTTGTTTTTTTTTTGAGATGGAGTTTCGCTCTTGTTGCCCAGGCTGGAGTGCAATGGCGCGATCTCGGCTCACCGCAACTTCTGCCTCCTGGGTTCAAGCGATTCTCCTGCCTCAGCCTCCCTAGTAGCTGGGATTACAGGCGTGTGCCACCACACCTGGCTAATTTTGTATTTTTAGTAGAGACGGGGTTTCTCCATGTTGGTCAGGCTGGTCTCGAACTCCCGACCTCAGGTGATCCACCCACCTCGGCCTCCCAAAGTGCTGGGATTACAGGCATGAGCCACCACGCCCAGCCTCCATGTGTTCTAGTTTTTAAGCCAATGAAAATTTTTTTAAAAATGGTTTGGACCGGGCGCAGTCGCTCACGCCTGTAATCCCACCACTTTGGGAGGCCGAGGCAGGCAGATCATGAGGTCAGGCGATCAAGACCATCCTGGCTAACACGATGAAACCCCGTCTCTACTAAAAATACAAAAAATTAGCCGGGCGTGGTGGTGGGCGCCTATAGTCCCAGCTACTTGGGAGGTTGAGACAGGAGAAGGGCATGAACCCAGAAGGTGGAGGTTGCAGTGAACTGAGATTGGGCCACTGCACTCCAGCCTGGGTGACAGAGTAAGACTCTGTCTCAAAAAAAAAAAAAAGTTTGTGCAGGGCCAGGCGCGGTGGCTCACGCCTGTTATCCCAGCACTTTAGGAGGCTGAGGCAGGCGGATCACCTGAAGTCGGGAGTTCGAGACCAGCCTGACAAACATGGAGAAACCCCATCTCTAATAAAAATACAAAATTAGCTAGGCATGGTGGCGCACGCCTGTAATCCCAGCTACTTGGGAGGCTGAGGCAGGAGAATCGCTTGAACCCGGGAGGCAGAGATTGCAATAAGCCAAGATCGCGCCATTGCACGATCCAGCCTGGGCAACAAGAGCGAAACTCCCTCTCAAAAAAAAAAAAAAAAAAGTTTGTGGAGAACTGTCGCAAGCAAATGTTCCATTTTCTTTTCTTTTTTTTTGAGACAGAGTCTCACTCTGTAGCCCAAGCTAGAGTGAAGTGGCGTGATCTTGGCTCACTGCAACCTCCGCCTCCGGGGCTCAAGCAATTCTCGTGCCTCAGCCTCCTGAGTAGCTGGGACTACAGGCACGCATCACCACACCCAGCTAATTTTTTGTATTTTAGTAGAGATGGGGTTTTACCATGTTGCCCAGGGTGGTCTCCAACTCCCGAGCTCAGGCAATCTGCCCACCTCAGCCTCCCAAAATGCTGAGATTACAGGCATGAGCCACTGTGCCCAGCCCATTTTCTTTAGGCTTTTTGGGAATACAAGAAATAGCTCACTCTCCATCCCCATGCCATTTAGAGAGCCAGGATGAGGACCACTGCCTTGGAAGCCATTTCTCAGGCAGTCGAAATTGAAATGTTTCTCAAACCCCAGCTCTCCAGATTCTCAATTGAAGCTATAGGATATTTGTCTCAAATTTTGTTCATTTGAAATGAAAGCTCTCCATGGTACATAATTTGCCCATTCTTAACTCTGTGCCTTCCCATAGTGCTTCTTCCCTTTTCTCTATCTTTGTTGCTTTTTCCATAACTCTATTCCTTTTTCTTTTTTTCTGAGGCAGAATCTTGCTGTCACTCAGGCTGTAGTACAGTGGCATGATCATAGCTCACTGTAACCTCAACCTCCCAGGCTCAAGCAGTCCTCCCACCTTAGCCTCCTGAGTAGCTGGAAATGTAGGCACATGCCACTATGCACAGCTAATTAAAAAAAATTTTTTTGGCCAGGTGCGGTGGCTCATGCGTGTAATCCCAGCACTTTGGGAGGCCGAGGCAGGCGGATCACAAGGTCAGGAGTTCGAGACCAGCAAGGCCAATATGGTGAAACCGTCTCTACTAAAAATACAAAAATTAGCCAGGCGTGGTGGTGGGTGCCTGTAGTCCCAGCTACTCAGGAGACTGAGGCAGAAGAATCACTTGAACCCAGGAGGCAGAGGTTGCAGTGAGCCGAGAATGTGCCACTGCACTCCAGCCTGGGTGACAGAACGAGACTCTGTCTCAAAACAAACAAACAAAAATTTTTTTAAAAAATTATTTTTGTAAAGACGGGTTCTCCCTATGCTTCCGGGCTGGTCTCAAACTCCTGGACTCAAGCAATCCTCCCTCCTTGACCTTCTGAAGTGCTGGGATTACAGGCGTGAGCCACTCTACCCAGCCCCCAAATTCTATTCTTGATTCACTTCTGGTTTGCAACCATATGTATTTGCACTTCTTGTTACTTTATATTCTTAGACTGTTTTGTGTGTCTACTACTGTGTATAGGTTATAAACACTGAGGACATGGTTTTTATTTATTTATTTAGAAACAGTCTTACTCTGTCACCAAGGCTGGAGTGCAGTGGTAGCTAACTGCTACCTCCCCATTCCAGGTTCAAGCGATCCTCCCACCTTAGCCTCCCGATAGCTAGGACTACAGGCACGTGCCACTATGCCTGGCTAATTTTTTTATTTTTAGTAGAGATGGGGTTTCACCATCTTGGCCAGGCTGGTCTTGAAATCCTGGCCTCAAGTGATCCACCCGCCTTGGCCTCCCAAAGTGCTGGGATTATAGGCGTGAGCCACTGCACCCCGTCAAGGTCCTCTTTTTTTTTTTTTTTTTTTGAGACAGAGTCTCATTCTGTCACCCAGGCTGGAGTGCACTGGTGCGATATCGGCTCACTGCAACTTCTGCCTCCTGGGTTCAAGCGATTCTCATGCCTTAGCCTCCCGAGTAGCTGGGATTACAGGCATGTGCCACCATGCCCAGCTGATTTTTGTATTTTTAGTGGAGATGGGGTTTCGCCATGTTGGCCAGGCTGGTTTCAAACTCCTGGCCTCAAGTGATCCACTGGCCTTGGCCTCCCAAGGTGCTGGCATTATAGGCATGAGCCACTGAGCCCGGCCTCAAGGTCCATTGTAAAAGTTTTTATTCTTACTATTTCAAATACTAAAACTTAGTATGATTCAAGATGATTAGTATACCAAAACTAATTGACTGAAGAAATGCTAAATACTATAAGTATCAGGAAGAACTATTTTGAGATTTTTGAAGTTCATTTCCAGCTGCTACTTACAAAGAGAAAACGGACTTTTATACACTAGAGAAATACCACTATGTGGTATCTGACAGTTCCCACCTTAACCAAGCAATGAAACTCAGCATAATTAAGTGACAAATTATGACCTGATGTCTCTAGTGTGATGTAATGTGAAGTATGTAATGTCATTTATTAAGTATTCTTTGCAAAATTGTTTAACCCAAATTTAATCAAGTCTGTAGACCCATTTCCAGTTTTGAGGAAATATAGGTTTATAGCACTGTCCAACAGAACTTTCTGCAATAATGTAAATATTCTATATCTGCATTAATACAGTAACCACCAGCCTACTGAAAAATTCAATTTTGTTTTTTGAAAAACAGGGTCTCACTTTGTCACCCAGGCTGCAGTGCAGTGGCATGTTGGACAAAATCTTTTTTTTTTTTTTTACTTTTGAGATGGAGTCTTGCTCTATCACCCAGGCTGGAGTCCAATGGCGCAATCTTGGCTCACTGCAACCTCCGCCTCCAGGGTTCAAGCAATTCTCATGCCTCAGCCTCCCTAGTAGCTGTGATTATAGGCGTGCACCACCACACCTGGCTAATTTTTGTATTTTTAGTAGAGACGGGGTTTCACCATGTTGGCCAGGCTGGTCTCGAATTCCTGACCTCCGATGATCCACCCACCTCAGCCTCCCAAAGTTCTGGGATTACAGGTGAGCCACCACGCCCAACCTGGACAAAATCTTTAGCTCCTCCATCCTGACAGAGGGAAGTAAGAAATGTCAAGTGGAAGATCCCTGATAGGAGCAGGGTTAGGATGGGACACGCCGATGGTCAAGGTGTGGGCTAAACACTGGTAGAATAAACAAGGTTACTCTGAATCTCTGAGCCATTGATTACTACAAAAAATACAAAAATTGGCCAGGCGCAGTGGCTCACACCTGTAATCCCAGCACTTTGGGAGGCTGAGGCGGGTGGATCGCCTTAAGTCAGGAGTTCGAGACCAGCCTGGCCAACATGGCGAAACCCCGTCTCTACTAAAAATACAAAAATTAGTTGGGTGTGGTGGCACATGTCTGTAATCCCAGCTACTTGGGAGGCTGAGGCATGAGAATCGCTTGAACCCAGGAGACAGAGGTTGCAGTAAGCCAAGATAGCACCACTGCACTCCAGCCTGGGCGACAGAGCGAGACTGTCTTAAAAATATATATATATACACATATATATGTATATATTTATATACATATATGTATATATATACATATATGTGTATATATATACATATATACATAAATATATACATATATGTATAAATATATACACGTATGTATATATTTATACATATATACATATATAAATATACACATATATTATATATTTATACATATATAAATATATATATTTATATACATATGTGTATATACATATATACATATATATATATACATATATGTATATATGTATACGTATATACATATATGTATATACATATATACATATATATATATTTATATACATATATGTATATACGTATACGTATATACATATATGTATATACATATATGTATATACGTATACGTATACATATATGTATATATGTATACGTATATACATATATATGTATATACATATATGTATATATGTATACATATATACATATATATGTATATACATATATGTATATACGTATACATATATGTATTATATATGTATATACATATATATACACACACAAAAAAATTAGCTGGGCATGGTGGCATATGCCTGTAGTCCCAGCTACTTGCAGGGCTGAGGTGGAAGGATAATTTGAGCCTGGGAGGTTGAGGCTACAGTGAGCCATGTTTATGCCACTACACTCCAGCCTGGGCAACAAAGTAAGACCCTGTTTTAAAAAAAAAAAAAAAAAAAAAAAGTTGAGTTAAAGACATTAATTGTTCTTGTAAATAAATCCAGACCATCATTTGATATTAGCAGAAGAATACCCCAAGACAATTTCCTTGGAAAGTGGTTTCAGAAACTGAGTAGGCTCTTCTAAATAAAGGTAGAGGCCTTCTGTTTCTGTTTGTAGTCCCCTATTTTGACACCAGCCAGGACTCTGCCTTGTTCTAAGCTAAGTAGACTGTTGAACTTGGTTCCTCAGGGGGAATCTCCTCCAAACCTCTGCTTTTAGAGAAAAAATGTAGCTCTCAAACCACACCAAGGGAACCAGGAACACAAGTGGCTTGTGTCCTTTCCTATAACTGAGCTGGCCACTGGCTGCTTTTGTTTTTTTTTTTTGAGACAGGGTCTCACTCTGTCACCCAGGCTGAGTGCAGTGGTGCCATCATGGCTCACTGCAGCCTTGACCTCCTGGGTTCAAGTGATCCTCCTACCTCAGTCTCCTGAGAAATTGGTGTGGTGGCTCATGCCTGTAATCCCAGCACTTTGGGAGGCTAAGGTGGGCAGATCACTTGAGGTCAGGAGTTCGAGACCAACCTGACCAACATAGTAAAACCCTGTCTCTACTAAAATACAAACATTAGCTGGCCATGGTGGTGCATGCCTGTAATTCCAGCTACTAGGGAGGCTGATACACAAGAATTGCTTGAGCCTGGGAGGCGGAGGCTGCAGTGAGCTGAGATCACACCACTGCACTCCAGCCTGGCGACAGAGTAAGACTCTGTCTAAAAAAAAAAAAAAAAATTTTCATAGAGACAGGGGTCTTGCTATGTTGCCCAGGCTGGTCTCGAACAGCTGGGCTCAAGTGATCCTCTTGCCTTGGCCTCCCAAAGTGCTGGAATTACAGGTGTGAGTCACTGCTCCCAGCCTCAGCCGCTTTATTATAACTCCCACACTGATACCCATAGTGAGAAAATAGCTCCCTACCTGCCTGAGTATCTAGCACTCCTCTGGAGATTATAGTTCTTCAAGAGCAAGCCCAAATTTAATCCACTGTACTCTTCCAAAATGAAGCCTCTAAGACTTGATGTAGGCAAGCTGGCACGTCTACTTCTTACTCTTTGCATAAACATCATGTATCTGTTTCTATTTGGATCCACTCAGTTCCCCGCTCCTTACCCATATAGCCTTCAATGTTCTTTTTCAATCTTTGCCCAAGGAAAGTGACTAAAATCCTAACATATATATCATAACTTTATTCAGGAGATAAGCAAATACAATACAGGGCTGACACTGACACACAGCTATGCATAAAAATTATATAAATCTCCTTGCTAGATTTTCCAAAAGAGGCCCAGTCATAAAAAATAAAGAGAAACCAGGAGAGTGCCTAAACGACTGCAGTGTTTCAAGTGTAAGTGTTTCTACTCTCCCTTGTAGTGAAGGCAGCCCCAGGTGAAGGTGGTCCCACTAGCAGGAAGATTAGGAGGCAGCAGCTATGCAGAAGCCATGTTTCCTGGCCCTGCCAGAGCTCAACGGTAGGCCTTGTTGAACTCCTGGAGGGCCCACCGCTTGTTCTCTGTTGCCTGCTTGAGTACGGTGTACTCTTTCACCAGCCTGTCAAACTCCTCCCCAAGGACCTCATAGGAGTTCAGGACCTGTCTTGACTTCTCCATGTCCTGCTCCTGTAGGTGAATGGCTCCCTCCAAACGGTCCCTAAGAGCCCGGGCAGAGAAGGTACAATATAAGGGTGCTGCTCCTCAGAAAGTAGTGGACAAAAATGAAAAACTTTTTTTTTTTTTTTTTTTTGAGATGGAGTCTCGCTCTGTCGCACAGGCTGGAGTGCAGTGGTATGATCTTGGCTCACTGCAGCCTCTGCCTCCTGGGTTCAAGCGATTCTCCTGCCTCAGCCTCCCGAGTAGCTGGGATTACAGGCACATGCCACCATGCCCAGCTAATTTTTGTATTTTTTAGTAGAGACAGAGTTTTATCATATTGGCCAGGCTGGTCTCAAACTCCTGACTCAAGCGATCCGCCCACCTCGGCCTCCCAAAGTGCTGGGATTACAGGTGTGAGCCACCGTGCCCGGCCAAAAATGGCAACATCTTTAAATAAACGAGTTTAGGGAATGTGAGAACCACCTGTGAACAGCTGTACCAGACTCTTAGGAGTTCTCACCTAATCAGACGATGAACTTCCACTTTCTCAACAGTGTAAGTGTCGGACAAAATCTTTAGCTCTTCCATCCTGACAGAGGGAAGAAAGAAATGTCAAGGCAGGAAGACATTTCCTCTGCTGAGAGCAGCAGGGTTGGGAATGGATGCAGTACCTGCCGATGGTCAAGGTGTGGGCTAAGCACTGGTAGGATAAACAAGGTCACTCTGAATTCCTGAGCAATTGATCTCACAGTAAAGTGCCTATTTCAGAAGACTGTAAAAGAAAAGTCTCAAGGACGTTGAAAGCTTTTGGGTAATCCGAAAGCTAATACTGCTACATGACATTTACTGGGTACACACAAGGTGCTAGGATAAGGGAGAGGAAAGAGATTAGGGTAAGGGATAGAGGGCTGATATGTGAGACAGAATCCCTTAAGATCCACAGGGGTCACAGCTCACCTCAGCTTAAGGATCATAGCACCGCACTTGACTTCCAGGTACTGGGCATTGATGCGGTCTAACTCGGATTGAGTTTTCAGCCGGTGTTCTTGAAGAAGCCGCTGCAGCAAAGTGAGGCAGCGGAGAAGCACCTGAGCCCAAGATGGAGGAAGAAGAGGGCATAAATAAAGATAGTAGAAAGGAGGGTAGATCAGGAATCTTTGGCTTCCCCAAAAGTGCTCCTGGGGTCAGGATAAAGGAAAGGGGCTGTCCCATGCCCTGATAAACCTGGGAGTAAGTAGCACTCTTCTTCTCCAGCAGCAACATCTGCTCCTTCTGCTGGCTCTTGGCATCTTGGCACTGCTGCTGCTCACCCACCAGGACCTCTGCAAGTTTCCACACCTTTGCTGCCTTCACGGTTTCACTGTCAGCATCTGAGCAAAGGGGCAGAGGACTGACAGGAAAACCCTAATCGCTACAACCCCTCTAAAGCAACCTTCCAGTGCCCCTATCCTGTATCTAGCCCCACAAATCCTGCCTTATGACAGGTTTTCTTCTAATAATCTATTAAAAATGGCCCCATTCTGGGCTGGACATGGTGGCTTATGCCTGCAATCCTAGCACTTTGGGAGGCCAAGGCAGGAGGATTGCTTGAGCCCAAGAGTTCATGACCAGCTTGGGCAACATAGTGAGACCCTGTCTCTATAAAAAAAATTCTAAAACATTAGTTAGGTATACTACGTGCCTGTAGTGCCAGCTACTTGGGAGGCTGAGGTGAGAGGATCACTTGAGCCCAGAAGGTCAAGGCTGCAGTGAGGTGTGATTGTGCCACTGCACTCCAGCCTGGGTGACAGAGTTTAAAAAAAAAAAAAGGGGGGGGGGTCTGGTTCTCATAATTATTAAATAAATTATCTTCACTCTTACCTTTGATTCCAGATTTGGACCTTAATTCTTTTTATTTTTTTGAGACAGAGTCTCTCACTATCACCTCGGCTGGAGTGCAGTGGCACGATCTCGGCTCACTGCAACCTCCACCTCCCAGGTTCAAGCAATTCTCCTACCTCAGCCTCCCAAGTAGCTGGGATTACAGGCACCCGCCACCACACCCAGCTAATTTTTCATATTTTTAGTAGAGACAGGGTTTCACTATATTGGCCAGGTTGGTCTCGAACGCCTGACCTCATGATCCACCTGCCTCAGCCTCACAAAGTGCTGGGATTACAGGCGTAAGCCACTGCGCCCGGCCCGGACCTTAATTCTTAAGTCATAGAAATGGTTTAGGGAGACCAAGTGTGGTAGCTCATGCCTGTAATCCTAGCACTTTGGGAGGCCGAGGCGGGCAGATCACCTGAGGTCAGGAGTTTGAGACCATCCTTGCCAACATGGTGAAAACCTGTCTCTACTAAAAATACAAAAAAATTAGCTGGGCATGGTGGCAGGCACCTGTAATCCCAGCTACTTCGGAGGCTGAGGCAGGAGAATCGCTTGAACCTCGGAGGCGAAGGTTGCAGTGAACCGAGATCGCGCCATTGCACTCCAGCCTGGGCGACAAGAATGAAACTCCACCTCAAAAAAAAAAAAAAAAAGAAATGGTTTAGGGAGGAAAGTTCAGACTCAGGTGTTAAGCTTTATTATTTTTGTAAAAATGATACACATTCGGGGCCGGGCACGGTGGCTCACGCCTGTAATCCCGCACTTTGGGAGGCCAAGGCAGGCGGATCATGAGGTCAGGAGATTGAGACCATCCTGGCTAACACGGTGAAACCCTGTCTCTACTAAAAATACAAAAAATTAGCCAGGCGTGGTGGTGGGCACCTGTAGTCCCAGCTACCTGGGAGGCTGAGGCAGGAGAATAGCGTGAACCTAGGAGGTGGAGTTTGCAGTGAGCTGAGACTGCGCCACTGCACTCCAGCCTGGGGGACAGAGCGAGACTTCATCTCAAAAAAAAAAAAAAAAAAAAAAAAAGGCCGGGCGCGGTGGCTCACGCTTGTAATCCCAGCACTTTGGGAGGCCGAGGCGGGCCGATCACGAGGTCAGGAGATCGAGACCACGGTGAAACCCCGTCTCTACTAAAAATACAAAAAAATTAGCCGGGCGTGCTGGCGGGCGCCTGTAGTCCCAGCTACTCGGAGAGGCTGAGGCAGGAGAATGGCGTGAACCCGGGAGGCAGAGCTTGCAGTGAGCCGAGATTGCGCCACTGCATTCCAGCCTGGGCGACAGAGCGAGACTCCGTCTCAAAAAAAAAAAAAAAAGATACACATGCATTCAGGGTGGTCAGACTCAAATAAGAAAATCATTACACAGAAGCAAGTAAAAGCTGAAATATGAATACTACATCTAGAAACACATTATTATAAACAGCTTGACATAAATGGTATTATATCCTCCAAGCTTATACAGAGAGTATAAGGTGTTCTATGAGTCTGAACTTTCCTCCCTAAACCATTCTGAACCTCCTGAGAGAACTCATCCTTCCCTGCAGCAGGAGGACACTCCCACTCGGTATCTTGCTGAATAAAAAAAGTCCTTACAAAAGCCCTTGTTTTGGCCGGGCGCAGTGGCTCACACCTGTAATCCCAGCACTTTGGGATGCTGAGGCAGGCGGATCACCTGAGGTCGGGAGTTCCAGACCAGCCTAATCAACATGGAGAAACCCCATCTCTACTAAAAATACAAAATTAGCCAAGCAGGGTGGCGCATGCCTGTAATCCCAGCTATTCGGGAGGCTGAGGCAGGAGAATCGCTTGAACCCGGGAGGCGGAGTTTGCGGTGAACAGAAATGGCGCCATTGCACTCTAGCCTGGGCAACAGGAGCAAAACTCCATCTCAAAAAAAAAAAAAAAAAAAAGTCCTTGTTTTTATTCCACCAGCAACAAAACAAATAAGCATCTCTAATGGTTCTAAACCTCTGTCCCAAATCTAAAATCAAAATCTATTATTCTCAAAAGAGCAGACCAGGAACCCTGAAGTCCAGCTGTGAGCAGAACAGAGAGCTAGCACTCACCTGAATTGGGATCATAGTAGCAGAGCAGAGTGAAACATTTCTTTTTGAGCTGCTCCTCTACTTCTTGCTGTAGCCGAGCCCTCATCCACACAAAATCCTGCAATCATAGAAGTAAAAGCAGAAATGCGAATAGACTGTAAGAACTAGGACGTCTCAGCCAATGAATACATGATGATAACCTCAATAACAGCCAAAGAAAATGCACCAAGAGACATCAGAGAGACTCATTTTTTACCTATCAAATTAGTGAAGAATAAAATGACTGTCAAGACCCCATGTTGGTGAGAACATGGGGGATCCAGGAGCCCTGAAAATACCTTTCTGGATAGCAGTTTGGCATTAGGTACCAATATTTTATATGAGTATGCACTGACTCAGGAATCCCACTTTTAGCACCAACATTACAGAAATAATCATACAAAGGTAAAGACACATATGAACCAGCATGTTCATCTCCCTGTGGTTTCTAACAGCAAAAATGTGGAAACAACCTTAATATCCATCAATAAGGTTAAGCAAATTATTCTACATCCATATAATAGAATCCTAGCAGAGATTTAAACTGATGACATAACACTAAGCACTATGTGTCTAGATACTTTGCTAAGAGTGCTATAGAAGCTATCATCTTATTTACATTTATGTATTGACATGAAAAGAAATCTAAAATATATTACACAAAAATAGACTGTACTTTTCTTTTTTTGGGACAGGGTCTCACTCTGTGCCCAGGCTGGAGTACAGTGGCATGATCACAGCTCACTACAGCCTTGACCTCCCACCCTCAAGTCATCCTCTTGCCTCCGTTTCCCGAGTAGCTGGGACTACAGGTGTGCACCACCACACCTGGTTGTTTTTTGTTTGTTTTTTTTTTTTTTTTTTTTTTTTTGGTAGAGACGAGGTCTCACTGTGTTGCCCAGGCTGGTCTTGAACTCCTGGACTCAAGTGATCCTCCCGCCTCAGCCTCCCAAAGTGCTAAGATTACAGGCGGAAGTCACTACACTCAGCCTTATACTCTCTATATAAGCATGAAGGGTATTATGCCATTTATGTCAAGCTGTTTATAATAATATTGTGCTTCTAGATGCAGTATTTCAGCTTTTACTTGCTCCTGTGTAACGTTTTTCTTATTTGAGTCTGACCACCCTGAATATCATTTTTACAAAAACAATAAAGCTTGACAAAAAAAATTTTAAAGATATGAGAGAAATTAAACCATTTCATTTATTTGGTTCCAATATCTCCCCAACCTCTGAGAGTGGCATGAGTTCCAGAAGGTCTGCTTTCTCCAGCCCCAGCAGTGGAGGTATCTCCCTCTCCTGGCTAGGACCTAAGAGCCGCATCAGTTCAGTTACAAGTAGCCGCTGTTCAAGGATCTCATGAAACTGAGAGAGAGAGAATAAAAAACAAAAAGAGGTGACTATGAAACTTCTCCCACTCCACCTCTTCCATCCTTATGAACCAGTTTTTCACATATTTTCAAAGTCCTCAAACATGTCATCCCCCCTCAGATAACTCAGCTGCGAGTGACTTCTGTCAACGTTTCTATTTCAAACTCTGATAACACATCCTCTCCTTCCCCATAACTACAGTCCATTTCTCTTTTGACAACCCATTTCTCAAAGCTCCTACTTCCCCTAGATCACATCATCAAAGCCACAGTTGGCCTGGTCATTCCTGTACCTGGTTAACCGACCCCCACCTCATTTCTTTCACCTCACTTTTTTCTGAGACTGAGTTTCGCTCTGTCACCCAGGCTGGAGTGCTGTGGCACAATCTCGGCTCACTGCAACCTCCGCCTCCCAGGTTCAAGCGATTCTTCTGCCTCAGCCTCCCGAGTAGCTGGGATTACAGGCGTGTGCCACTGCACCTGGTTAATTTTTGTATTTTTAGTAGAGACGGGGTTTTACCATGTTGGCCAGGCTGGTCTCAAACTCTTGACCTCAAGTGATCAGCCTGCCTCGGGCTCCCAAAGTGCTGGGATTACAGGTGTTAGCCACCACGCCCAGCCTTTGCCTCACCTTTTTGTCCTCAGAAGTTACATTTGTGTCTTGTATCTTCACATAGTAGTCCACAAGCAACTCTTGAATGACTCTGTGTAAAATCTCAGACCTCAACCATGTTGTCTTATGCAGTCCGACTTCCTTCCATGCCTAGAAATCCAAAAAATCTCAGGTAGGGACCTCTCTCTCTTTCAGGATTTTCCCTTCTTCTTATCTCTTCTCCCAAAGCCCTTACCTGAGCCTGTTCCTTTGCTAGGGTGAGGCTTAAGCCACTCTCATCCACATGCTGCGAGAGATTCAGGAGAAGCTTGCTAAAGTATGGGTTCTGTAACAGGTCCTCTTCACTCAGGTTACAAGGAGGAAGTTGTTTGCTGCACACTTAACATCATGTCCCCACAGGTACAAAAAAACAAAAAAGGTGTGGACTCTTACTTTACATAATTGAGCATAACTTAATACTTCCAAAAAACCCCTAGGATTTTTATAGGAAAGATTGCTAAATCTAATGAGATTTTTTAAAAATCCACAAATAAACTAGGGATGATATTCAAGGTAACAAGCATTTATATTATATACAAGGATATTAAGGGGGAATAAGTAATAAACTAAGATCTTAGGGAATGGAAATGCAGTTGGTACATATTAGACAAATAGAATAAAAATTAAGGGACCATTAGTAGGAATCACAATACACAAAATGCCTCATTCATCCAAAATTAATAGAGTTCCTGAAGTAGGGGGGAAAAAAACAACATGTGAAGTTCCAACTTTGGATGTGATGTGTAGTTGCATAAACAAGAATAACAGAATACACTTAGAGTAAGTTAAACGTTCAACTAACCCAATTTTTTTTCTTTTTGAGACAGGGTCTCACTCTGGCACCCAGGCTGGAGTGCAGTGGCACAATCACAGCTCACTGCAGCCTTAACCTCCCCAGATCAAGCGATCCCTCCACCTCCTGAGTAGCTGGGACTACAAGGCAAACCACCATGACTGGCTAATTTTTTTTTTTTTTTTTTTTTTTTTTTTTTTTACAGACAGGGTCTCACTACATTGCCCAGGCTCGTCTTGAACTCTTGGGCTCAAGTGATCCTCCCACCTTGGCATCTCAAAGTGCTGGGATTACAGGTGTGAGTCACCACAGCTGGCCCAAATTCTTTTTTATTTTTTTCTTTTGAGACGGAGTTTTGCTCTTTTTGCCCAGGCTGGAGTACAGTGGAGCGATCTCGGCTCACTGTAACCTCCACCTCCCAGGTTCAAATGATTCTCATGCCTCAGCCTCCCGAGTAGCTGGGATTACAGGCATGCGCCACCACGCCCGGCTAATTTTTGGGGTTTTGTTTGTTTGTTTGTTTTTTGAGATGGAGTCTCACTCTGTCACCCAGGCTGGAGTGCAATGGCACAATCTCGGCTCACTGCAAGCTCCACCTCCCGGATTCACGCCATTCTCCTGCCTCAGCCTCCCAAGTAGCTGGGACTACAGGCACCTGCCACCACGCCCGGCTATTTTTTTTTTTTTTTTTTTTGTATTTTTAGTAGAGGCGGGGTTTCACTGTGTTAGCCAGGATGGTCTCAATCTCCTCACCTCGTGATCTGCCCGCCTCAGCCTCCCAAAGTGCTAGGATTACAGGTGTGAGCCACTGCGCCCAGCCTCTAATTTTTGTATTTTTAGTAGGCACGGGGTTTCTCCATGTTGGTCAGGCTGGTCTCGAACTCCCAAACTGAGGTGATCTGCCCGCCTTGGCCTCCCAAAGTGCTGGGATTACAGGCATGAGCCACCACACCTGGCCAGCTGGCCCAAATACTTAGAATTGTCAGTAGAGTTGAGTAACCCATGTAGGTATAAAACAGCATAGGCATGAGAAAAAAGTGTAAGAAATTGAGATCCTCTGGGTATTCCATATGCTCAAGGAGTTTTCTTTCCATTTCTTTTTCCATATGCTCTCTGTTGGGGTCTTTTACCTCTACTTGCCAAAACACCCAAATTTTCATTCTTTGGAACATTATACCCAAAGTATTTTTAGGAAATAAGAAATCTCTCTTTTTCCCTAAGGTACTGAAGCATCCAATATGGAAATAGTCAAGATATACAAAATGCAAGCTCTTGAAGGATTCAAGATATAGAAAGGATGTGAGATATGGAAAGAACTCAAGATATAGAAGGATCTGAAATTTTGGAGACTAAGATATGAGAATATTTAAGACACAGGTAGGAAGGAGGCCTTCAAGGAATTTGCTGGCTACCTTTATTTTTATAATATGCTTGCTAACATCAGCATGGGAGCATCTTGAGTTTTCAGTCTACTACACAAGCAGATATTGAACCAACATTAACAGGAATTAGTGTAGTCTGTTTTCCAGTAAGAGAGTGTTCAAGGATCTCCATGTATTCCAGTTTCCTCAGAAACATAGGCTTTTGTGAGGAAAACCATACTGGGGAAACTTGTAAATCCTTTTTTTTTTTTTTTTTTGGCGTCTTGTTCTGCTGCCCAGGCTGGAGTAGAGTGGCGCGATCTCAGCTCACTGCAAGCTCCGCCTCCCGGGTTCACGCCATTCTCCTGCCTCAGCCTCTGGAGTAGCTGGGACTACAGGTACCCGCCACCATGCCCAGCTAATTTTTTGTATTTTTAGTAGAGACGGGGTTTCACCATGTTAGCCAGGATGGTCTCGATTTCCTGACCTCGTGATCCACCCACCTCGGCCTCCCAAAGTGCTGGGATTACAGGCGTGAGCCAATAAATCCTTTTTACTAGAAAAGGCAAGAACCTGGATAAGACCTCTCTGGATAAATCATCAAACCTTTTGCAAATGGCTACTCTTACCTCGTTGAAGTATTTCCATCCCTTCTCCAGGTGAGCAGAAATCCCCAGATGCCATTTGATTTTCTTGGGATTCTAATCTGTGGAACCAAGTGAAAGAAAACAAAAAGATGAATAAACAGCTGGCTGCTCCAAGGACACTACCTTACGTTCAAATTTCTGTTGTCCACAAGCTGGAAAGGAACCTCAAGGATGACTTTTACAGAGGGCCTATACCACACATCCTGGGTCCCAAGTCTTACACAAGCTTTATGGACAAACAGATTTACAAGTGCCAAAACATGTCACATTCTAAGCACACATGTGTTTCCACTTGCTCCAAGCTGTCCAAAAGGAGCCTCCTAAAAAGAGAGCTTTCCAATTCACTGAGTCTAAACAAGAGGATTCTCCACCACCACCACCATTATGCCAAAGTTAAAACTGAGCTGCAGCTTCCCAGTTATGAGTGAACTGGGGGAAAAGGGAAAAAAATCAAAGTCTACTTTTCCCCCCAAATAACTCAGCTATCAAATTCCATAATAGTTTTTTTGTGCTTAACTTTCATCTAAGATCTGTTGGTAGTTTTTTTTTTTATCATTAACTCTAGAATCATCTTTCAGGAATGACAAATCAGTCCACACCTGAACAACTGGTTTTCACATGATAGCCTAAGAAAAGAGCACCTGGAGGAAAGAGCGTGACAAGACTGACAGTGAGGTCAGTGGCAAAAGAGTAATGCAAAGGCGTAATGTGGCTACAACGGGGACGTGAGCTGTGGGTGTTTTGCCAGAACATGGAGTGCGCTGAAAGGAATGACACCAACACACGGGCAGTAAAGATGGGCACAGTTTGACCTCAGGAGACAAAAATTTTCCCTTGACATTACTTTTCATGTTTTTGCTCTGCCCCTCCTCTCTGCAAGGTATCAAACTCCAAAGGGCAACTGAGCTTCCCAAAGCTGAACAGGCACTGAAGGTTATTATGATTTAATGCTTCATGTTTATAGAACATTTGGTTTACTCGATCGTTTTATGAGTAACATCAAAGTAACTACTCATTTGTTTTCTAACATGGTCTAGAGGGGGAGGCAGCTGAGGAGGCAGAATGCTGGGACTTAATTTGCAGCTCGACCGGCCGTTGCTTCTGTGAACTTGAGGAAAATGCTTTTTTCTGTGCCAAACTTTTTCCACCTGCAAAACTGAGATAACGATTCCTGCCTTGGATGAGACATTAAGAATTAATAACACAATCGACTTGTCAACAAAAGCCACTACTTAGTTAAGCTCAGTGTTTTAACAATTCTGTTTATCGTTGATCTATGACTGCAAATAAAAAGTTTTGCAGGCAAATTTCGCACTTGGAAATGAGGACCAACCCAAATTTCAAAAAGCCAGGTGTTCGTCCCTCCCCAGGGTAAGTGTCCCCTTGCGTTTTTTAGGGTGCCTTTCTTTTACCCTTCTTAAAGGTTACGGGGCGTGAAGGGCAATCAGGCTGGATTATCCACCTTCTGCACTCAGACGTGTTAAAACGCTGCTACAGGGACCCAAGCATTTAAATGTTCTGACTCAGGCGTCTTTTAAATTCTTAGAGCTGTCTTTACACGCTGCACTGAACGTTAAATTGATTTTACAGGTCTTTTCACAAGATATGACCCTTACAGGGCCCGAGATGAATCAAAATGCAGAACGGGTTCTCCGGCGCCTACTTCCCTTCTGTCTGGGCGGCCAAGGATTCCCAAGAGCGACGACGGTCTCCGGCCGCGGAGGCCGGGGACTGGCCGGAATGACTCTCCCCGAGCTCCTCTTCCCCGAACCTCCGCCCGCCGACCCTCTAAAGCAAACCTGCACACCCTAGGGCAGCTGAAGCTCTCAAGGCGGTGCGGAGAACCTCGGCTGGGGCGGGCTGGCCAGCAGCGTCTACACCCCAGAACCCGCCCGCACCGGGCCTCCGGAACCTCTCGTTCGGGCCGGGCGCAGGGGCTGGGAGAAGCGAGGCCCGGAAGGACCAAGCTGGAAGGCCCGGGAAGGGGAAGGAGCCTAAAGTGCACTAGAGGCTGCGTCGAAGGAGGTGGAGGCGGGGCCACACTCGAGGCGGGAACGGCAGGCCCCGCCCCTCAACGGGTGCGCGCTGGGTTCCCAACGCCCTGGGTTCGCCCGCTCGGGTGGTGGAACTCGACTGGGAAACAGGATGGTCTCGGAAAGGCTTTTTTGCCCCTTCTCCTTAGTGCCTCCCCAGTGAAGGGCAGATGCTGAGAAAATGGTAGTAATTGCTAACATTTATTGAGGGCCTACGATGAGTCAGGCACTACGCCAAGCATTTTGCTTGCCTTGCCTCGTTTTTTTTTTTTTTTTTGGGGGGCGGGGGACGGAGTCTCGCTCTGTCGCCCAGGCTGGGGTGCAGTGGCGCAATCTCGGCTCACTGCAAGCTCCGCCTCCTGGGTTCAAGCAGTTCTCTGCCTCAGCCTCCCGAGTAGCTGGGATTACAGGTGCCCGCCACCACGCCCGGCTAATTTTTGTATTTTTAGTAGAGACGGGGTTTCGCCATCTTGGCCAGGCTGGTATGGAACCCCTGACCTCGTGATCCACCCGCCTCGGCCTCCCAAAGTGCTGGGATTACAGGCGTGAGCTACCGCCCCCGGCCAGGCCTCGTTTAGCTCTTAAAGCGTCCTGTGAGGAAGTCACCATCATACTCATTTTACAGAGGCGGAGAACTGAGGCACAAACGGTTAAGTTCGAGGTCGCCATTTGCGGGGTCTAAACCTGTCCCAATAGCTCTCAGAACCTTCCCAGACCTGCCACCCACGCCGCGTCCTGCGAGTCTCCTCACCAGGGCCTGGCTCTGAGGCGCTGCCCGCCCAGCCCAGCCCATGCCGGGCACCATACACAGCTTCCTCAGGGTCAGCTTCATCTCGAATTCCCTCCACAGACTCCCTATTAGCGCTCATTCCTCATTCGCCTGTTTTGTTTTTTGTTTTCTTGGGGGTACGGAGTTTCACGCTTGTTGCCCAGGCTGGAGCGCGGTGGCACGATCTCGGCTCACTGCAACCTCCACCTCCCAGGTTCAAGCGATTCTCCTGCCCTAGCCTCCCGAGTAGCTGGGATTACCTGCACAAGCCACCCCGCCTGGCTAATTTTTGTATTTTTAGTAGAGACAGGGTTTCACAATATTGGCTGGGATGGTCTCGTACTCCTGACCTCAAGCAATCTGCCCGGCCAAATCTTTCACCTGTCTTAATCTATTTTTTTTTCCCAGACGGAGTCTTGCTCTGTTCCCAGGCTGGAGTGCAGTGGCGTGATCTCTGCAACCCTCACCTCCCGGGTTCAAGCGATTCTCCTGCCCCTACCTCCCGAGTAGCTGGGACCACAGGCGCACGCCACCACGCCCAGGTAATTTTTTTGTATTTTTAGTAGAGATGGGGTTTCACCATGTTAGCCAGGATGGTCTCAATCTCCTGACCTCGTGATCCGCCCGCCTCGGCCTCCCAAAGTGCTGGGATTACAGGCATGAGCCACCGCGCCCGGCCCACCTGTCTTAACCTTAAACCCAACCCTCACTCCCACCCACACGTTCGGTGAATTATTTTTAAAATATAAATTTAAAAAAAACAAAGAGCTGGGCATGGTGGCTCACACCTGTAATCCCAGCACTTTGGGAGGCTGAGGCGGGCAGATCACCTGAAGTCAGGAGTTTGAGACCAGGCTGGCCAACCTGGTGAGACCCCCGTCTCTACTAAAAATACAAAAAATTAGCTCCAGAGGCTGAGGCAGGAGAATCGCTTGAACCCAGGAGGCAGAGGTTGCAGTGAGCTGAGATCGTGCCACTGCACTCCAGCCTGGGCAACGGAGTGAGACTCGGTCTCGAAAAAAATTAAAAATAAATAAAAATTAAAAATAAAGAAAATGTTTAGGCAGGGTGCAGTGGCTCATGCCTGTAATCCCAGCACTTTGGGAGGCCGAGGCAGGAGGATCACTTGAGCCCAGGAGTTCGAGACCAGCCTGGGCCACATGGCGAGACGACCCCCATCTCTACAAAAAAAAAAAATACAAAAAGAAAATATGTAATGCTAAGTAAACTGTGCCGAGTATATCACATCTCTTACATCAGATAAGGTGATAGCCTGGAGTGGTAGGGAAGGAATCTCCGTTAGGTGTGCTGAGAGATGGGGAGTTTCGCCTTTTCCTTCAGTAGCAGCTACAGAATTCTATTAATATGCATAGAGGAATGGCGTGGTCCAGTGAAATTTTATATTCTTGGTCAGCTCATCAGCTGCCACCTTTCATGCTTAATATTGAACTGCTGTCATTTTCTAAAGCTTTTAAAAATCATTTATGCTTCCTCAACTGTGAAGCACAGTAACGTTAAATATCAGGCATAATGTCCGTAGCAAACGGCACTTGGTACAAAATAGCAGGTATGCTTTGGTGACTCAGAGCTGAACGGAAATCTACTGAAAATTTGTCTCCCAGATTTGTCAAGTTCTCTAATATGGTACTACAAAGCTTTGGCTAAAGTACTTTGGGGAATGAGGGGGTGAAGGATGCAGCAGGCTGTCTTCAGGTAGGAGGACAGAGGGGATAGTGATGCAAAGAAGCCTTGAATTGGATCAGACCTTCATGTGCAATTATCTGTTCCATCTCTGTCTCTACAAGTTGTGTGACCTTGGGCTTCAGGGTCCTTATCTGTCAAAAGGAGGAAATAACTTATTTCTAGCTCCTCCAATCTCATAGTGTTGATGTAATGATCAAATGAGATAATGGCTGAGAAAGTGCATTGGAAAGACTAAAAGTGAGGTGTTTTAAATTGACACTTATTACGCACCTATTAAGTGCCTTGGGAGAGACACAAAGCTAAATATGGCCCAGTCCTTGCCCCAAAGATGTTCATAATCTAAAAGATAAGACGTATGCACATGAAAAGCAAATAATACAAGGCAGCAAATTGGTGTCAAAAGAGCAGTTTAGATTATAAATACTAGAGAAACATGAAGAAGGTACATAATTCTTTCTGCGGAAATAGATAGGATAGAATAGATGAAATAAATCTTACTTTCATTAGGCCTGAAAGGATAGAGAAAACTTGGAGCATTTAGAATGAAGGAAACATCCCAGCAAATGGAAGCAGAGACAAGGGGAGTATAAACTGCATTCTAGGTCCAAGAGGAGATAGGACCAACTGAAGTGAAGGATTTTATAGGCCAGCTCTACATAAGACTAGAAAGTTGGCCGGGCGCGATGGTTCACGCTTGTAATCCCAGCACTTTGGGAGGCCGAGGTGGGCGGATCACGAGCGGATCACGAGATCAGGAGATCGAGACAACGGTGAAACCCCGTCTCTACTAAAAATACAAAAAAAAAAAAAAAAAAAAATTAGCCGGGCGTGGTGGCGGGCGCCTGTAGTCCCAGCTACTCCGAGAGGCTGAGGCAGGAGAATGGCGTGAACCCGGGAGGCGGAGCTTGCAGTGAGCCGAGATTGCGCCACTGCACTCCAGCCTGGACGATAGAGCGAGACTCCATCTCAAAAAAAAGACTAGAAAGTTAAGCCTATAGTCCATCTTGGCAGTTAAAAATGCAGCAAAGGCCGGGCGCGGTGGCTCACACCTGTCATCCCAGCACTTTGGGAGGCCGAGGCGGGCTGATCACGGGGTCAGGAGATCAAGACCATTTTGGCTAACACGGTGAAACCCCGTCTCTACTAAAAATACAAAAAATTAGCTGGGCATGGTGGCGGGCGCTTGTAATCCCAGCTATTCAGGAGGCTGAGCCAGGAGAATGGCGTGAACCCAGGAGGCGGAGCTTGCAGTGAGCAGAGATTGCACCACTGCACTCCAGCCTGGGCGACAGAGACTCCATCTCAAAAAAAAAAAAAAAAAAAAAAAATGCAGCGAAGTGCTGAAAAAAAAAAGTTTATAATCAGACACCATCTGGTGTCCTTGAACAAGAAAGAATTGTAAGAAAGGACCTAGAATTCATTCATATTCTCTCTCTCTCTGTCTCCCTCTGTCCTTCTCTTTCCCTCTTTTTTACCAGATTTTTAAAAAACAGCTTCATTGAGGTATTTTGGCACACAGTATTTAAAGTGTACAATTCAATACATTTTGATATAACTATATATGTGTGAAACCATCACCAAGATCAAGATAGTGAACATATGTATCACAGTCTAAAAGTTTACCTGTGCCCGTTTGTAATTCTTTTCTCTAGCCTCTCCCTGCCCTACTCAACCATCGACTCTGTTTTCTGTCACTGTAGAATAGTTTGGACTTTCTAGAATCTTATGTAAATTGAATCAAATAAAGATGTACTCTCTATATTGGGGTCTCACTATGTTGCCCAGGCTAGTCTCAAACTCTTGGGCTCCAGTGATCCTCCCACCTCGGCCTCCCAAAGTGCTGGGATTATAGGCATGAGCTACCATGCCCGACCAATTCATTTTTATTTATTTATTTATTTATTTTTATTTTTTGAGACGGAGTCTCACTCTGTCGCCCAGGCTGGAGTGCAGTGAGCCGAGATCATGCCATTGCACTCCAGCCTAGGCGACAGAGCAATACTGTCTCAAAAACAAAAACAAAAACAAAACCTTAATTTGTTTGGGTTTATATTTAAGGAGGTGCTTCTAACAGCCCCAAGGTACCTATCGCCATACTTAATTGTTTGTTCCGAGTTCCAGTGAGGCACTTATTTGTTGAAAAACGAATTTTCGGCCACCCCCACACTACAAATACCTTACCTAGCTTTGTTTATTCCATGGAGTGCTCGGCTTTTATAGGCCTGTCCTTTCATTAGTGTTGTTCATCTCACCTTCTGTTATGCCATATGCAAAATACAATCATTCACTTCTTAAATGCTCTTTAATGATAAAGCCAAGAACATACTCAAGTATTCCTGAGCTAGACTCCTGTAAGGGTGGGAGGTCCGGGTGTAGGAAGATAAATTAGACATAACTCCTGCCCTCAATCCAACTCTACCGTTTTGGAGACATTGCTGTTGACCTGGTCTTCTAAAAACTATTCATGTATGTTTTTAATTTAGTGATAAATGTAAATGAGAGTCTCAGAAAAAGTCTACATAACCTTTCAGACTTGGACATTCCTTTGCTGCACTGTTTAGAATTGCAGAGAATAGAGATTTGTAAGAACATTGCAGGCACTTTGCCTCCCACACTCAGGCCAGGAAACAAAAATTCCAGAGAGAAATTCCAGGTGAGTATTTAGTACTGTATTCTACTTATGATACCAATAGAAATCTTTGAGTAGAATATGTTCTTACTAAAAATATGGGCTTCCATAACCAGTTGCAAAGCTAGGACATTAAACTAGCATTGGAACTTGGAATCACTTTTTTTTTTTTTTTTTTGAGACAGGGTTTCTCTCTGTCTCGCAGAGGTGTGATCACAGCTCACTGCAGCCTTGACCTCCCAGGCTCGGGTGATCCTCCCACCTCAGCCTCCTAAGTAGCTGGAATTCCAGACACATGCCACCAAGACCAGTTATTTTTTGTCTTTAGTAGAGACAGTATCTTGCTATGTTTTCCATGCTGGTCTTGAACTCCTGGGCTCAAGTGATCTACTTGCCTTGGCCTCCTAAAGTGTTGGGATTACACGTATGAGCCACCATGACTGGCTAGAATCATATTTAACTGATCAATAATTTAGAAAAACTTGAAAAATAAGCCATATCACTTTGAAAGTATTTGAATACATTCTGATATTATATGGACTGAGAAACTAGTTTCAGAAATAAAAAATTTTACATGCAGTCAAGAGATTTTAGATTTATTTTCAAGATTGTTCACTGGAAAATGAAGGTATTCAGAGCTACAACTATTGATGACTAAGCTAGAAAATTTCATGCCTATTGTAAGCACATAATTTAAGAAGAAGACAAGTGGATAAAAAAATATGTAATCAACCTATGACATCAAATGAAAATTTCAGAACAAATGTTCATAATGTGCCATTTTTTCAATTGCTTAACACCTCCAAGGGGATTTCAAAGCTAGGCCCTTGAGGCTTCAAGGGTTGCCTGTCTGTTCACAGAAATTTGTTATACAAACTAGCATGAACCTGGTTTTACTTTGAGACACTATTGTGAACTAGTATATGAAGTAGGCCTGATAGAAAATTTTAGAGCTCAAAGAAAAGCTAAGAAATTTGGCTCAAAGATGGGACAGACTGAAACCATTTTTAAAGGAATATGAGACCATAAAGGAAATTGATTCAGGAGAGGAAGACTAGTATCATTTTGAAAAGCTAGACATGAAGCACAAGGTGGGCAATTCTTGTTATAATGATTGAGTATGCTGCTATAACTTGAAAGCAAGTGCCAGGGTGATAAAAGTATTTCCCTGGATTTTAATTAATTAATTTAGAGACAGGGTCTCACTGTCACCTAGGCTGAAGTGCAGCAGCACCGGTTTCAGTCACCCAGGCTGCAGTGCATGGGTCACTGCAGCCTCAAACTCCTCAGCTCAAGGGATCCTCCGTTCTCAACCTCCCAAGTAGCTGGGACTAGAGGCACGCACCACCATGCCTCAGTAGCTTTTTAAATTTTTTGTAGAGACGGTCTCGCTGTGTTGCTGGGCTGGTCTCAAACTTCTGGCCTCAAGCCATCTTCTTGAGCCTCAGCATCCCCAAGTCCTGGCACTGCAGACATGAGCCACTGCATCCAGCTTTCCTTGGATTTTTGTTTGTTTGTTTGTTTGTTTGTTTTTTGAGACAGAGTCTTGCTCTGTCGCCCAGGCTGGAGGGCAGTGGCGTGATTTCGGCTCACTGCAAGCTCCACCTCCCGGGTTCATGCCATTGTCCTGCCTCAGCCTCCTGAGTAGCTGGGACTACAGGCGCCCGCCACCATACCCGGCTAATTTTTTTATTTTTTAGTAGATACGGGGTTTCACCGTGTTAGCCAGGATGGTGTCAGTCTCCTGACCTAGTGATCCACCTGCCTTGGCCTCTCAAAGTGCTGGGATTATAGGTGTGAGCCACCATGCCCGGCCTCCTTGGATTTTAAGCTGGCAGTGACACTGTTTTATACCAAGCTGCACATGAAAGAGATATTCTTCTTTAAAAATTATATCAGAACCAGTGGGAGAAATGGAACAACTAAAGGACATTTGGAGTTTCATGCTTGGGAAGAACACACATTGTGAATTTTGAAACACCTCCTATGATTAAGCTATTATGGTAAAAAAAGCAAAACCTTGAGAAAGTTAGCAACTTAGTAGACTTTCTATATTCCACTTATCGAAGAGAAATTTTGCTTAGCTAATTTGCAGTATGCAGCCATTGTAGCTAAGTAGATTATTCCATCAGGGTTTCCCATGACTGAGTTGCCTTATAAAAAAACCCAGGCACAGATAATTCTGAAATGGATGCATTTCTTGGGCAGCATTTCAAAACTAATTTATTGCTTTCTTCAAATGATTAATAATGGAAGGTTTTATGGGGAGGGAGCCCATCAGAATCATATAAATCATGGGATACTGACCCAAAAGTCTATAGGAGCCAGGAGGGTAAATAATGTGTGAAGGGTGCAGACTTCAGAATGATGGAGACTGACAAACTAAGAAGAGACTACGCCAAACAAAGGAGCAGCCATCATTCAGTCCCAGTGGACAACTGGACCTAATGCCCTAGGGTACAGGGTGATGATGGGTCCAGAGTCATAATAGAATGATTGCTGCCATGTGGGAATGGAAGCTCAGGGGTGACAGATCTTCTGATTATTAAAAAAAAAAAAAAAAAAAAAAAAAGCCGGGAGCAGTGGCTCACGCCTGTAATCCCAGCACTTTGGGAGGCCGAGGCGGGCGGATCACGAGGTCAGGAGATGGAGACCATCCTGGCTAACACAGTGAAACCCCGTCTCTACTAAAAATACAAAAAAATTAGCTGGGTTAGGGTTAGGGTTAGGGTTAGGTGACTGGGTTATCTCTAAAATCACATCCCACTTGGCTTGAACCCTCTAAGCCTGACTGGTATCTTTTATTAACCATCGCTCCCTGCTTGGATGGTACTCTGGTTCCCTTCCCATGGATTAGCACTATCTTTTCCAAGTAAGGTCAATTGTAGGTGAAATGACACCCACAGTAAACAGAATTTGTCTCTGATGACTCTCCTATCATCACAGTTTTTCTGGTCTAATCTATATGTCCCAGTAAAGATTTGCTCATGTTTTCAAGGTAAAACTTCAGTCCTTCACAACCAGTGCCAAGTGTGGATATTCCAGAGGCCCCTACAGAAGCAAGAGACCCATTCTTAGGTATTCCTCACTGTAAGGTAGGAGAGGGCAGAGAGGACTGAGATTGGTTAGACTCTTTATGTGGAACTTTACCATAAGGGCTCTGAATGACCCCAGACCAACTGTGGGGGCATAGGAGCTTCTAAATCACAAAACTAAATAACGCCTTAGCTTACCTGTTTCTTCTAATCTTCTTATTTCAGTCCTTTGGTTCTCTTTTCTGTTTTTTTTGTTTTTTTTTTTTTCTTTTTTTTTTTTTGACACAGGGGTCTCACTCTGTCTCCCAGGCTGGAGTGCAGAGGCACCATCATGGCTCAGTACAGCCTCAACCTCCCACGCTCAAGTGACCCTCCCACCTCAGCCTCCAGAGCAGCTGGAACTACAGACATACGACACCACTCCTGGCTAACTTTTTTATTTTTGTAGAGTCAGGGTCCCACTATGTGGCCCAGGCTGGTCTTGAACTCCTGGACTCAAGTGATCCTCCCACCTCAGCCTTCCAAAGTGCTGGGATTACAGGCATGAGCCACTGTGCCTGGCCATCCTTCTCCTTTTTTTTGAGATGGAGTCTTACTCTGTCACCCAGGCTGGAGTGCAGTGGCACTATCTCGGCTCACTGCAAGCTCCGCCTCCCGGGTTCACACCATTCTCCAGCCTCTGCCTCCCGAGTAGCTGGGACCACAGGCACTCACCACCACGCCTGGCTAATTTTTTGTATTTTTTAGTAGAGACGGGGTTTCACCGTGTTAGCCAGGATGGTCTTGATCTCCTGACCTCGTGATCCACCCACCTTGGTCTCCCAAAGTGCTAGGATTACAGATGTGAGCCACTGCGCCCAGCTTTTTTTTTTTTTTTCTTTGAGACGGAGTCTCGCTCTGTCGCCCAGGCTGGAGTGCAGTGGCATGATCTCGGCTCACTGCAAGCTCCGCCTCCCAGGTTCACGCCATTCTCCTGCCTCAGCCTCCCGAGTAGCTGGGATTACAGGCTCCCACTACCACGCCTGACTAATTTTCTGTGTTTTTAGTAGAGATAGCATTTCACCATGTTGGCCAGGCTGGTCTCGAACCCCTGACCTCAGGTGTTCTACCTGCCTCAGCCTCCCAAAGTGCTGGGATTACAGATGTGAGCCACCGCGCCCAGCCACCAGCTTTATTTTTGATAACCCATTCAGGCCTGTGGTGAACAGGGCTGGCCAGAGCAAAGACTGAAGTCTGCAGTCAAAGCCTAACCCTTGTCCTGTGACTGTCATCTATAAAGACAGACTTGATCCATAATTCCTCCATTTTCCCCCTTTCTGCATCTCAGCACTAGTGGTTGTTGATTAAATCAGGTGGCAAGTTGGCCAAACAAGGTCTACCTTTTGATGTATACTGGTAGCACCCCACGAATCTTTCATCATCAACTGTAAATACTAAAAAACTGTAAATACTAAACAGAAATATTGAGGAGGATTAGTCTCCCAGCAAACAGGAAGAAGGGAAGCTCTTGTGATGCAGGGTACACCTGGGAGCCTGCCAGTGATGGTGTTGGGGTGGCTGGGACTGCTCTTTTTTCATGGCCTGCCCTTATCAGCTGTTATCATTTATTTTTCCTCAGGAAGAAGTAGCCTCAGTGGCAAGAACAGAGTCTTGGGGAGCCCCAAGGCTAGGACAGTCAGCACAGACCTAGAAAGGAATGAGTCGGATCAGGAACAGAAGAGGCCAAAATCAGAGTAAGAAACAAAGGGTCAGGAGCTGGGCACAGAAGCTCATGCTTGTAATCCCAGTGACTTAGGAGGCCAAAGTGGGAGATCACTTGAGGCCAGAAATTCAAGACCAGCCTGGGCAACAGAGCGAGATGCTGTCTCTAAAAAAAAATTTTTTAAACTTAGCCGGGCATGGTGGTGCACACCTGTAGTCCCAGCTACTTTGGAGGCCGAGGCAGGAGAATCGCTTGAACCCGGGAGGCAGAGATTGCAGTGAGCCATAATTGTGCCACTGCACTCCAGCCTGGGTGACAGAGTGAGACTCCCAACTCTTTTTTTTTTTTTTGAGATACAGGCTTGCTCTGTTGCCCAGGCTGGAGTGCAGTGGCACGATGGCTAACTGCAATCTCCGCCTCCTGGGTTCAAGCGATTCTCCTGCCTCAGCCTCCCGAGTAGCTGGGACTACAGGTGCATGCCACCATGCCTGGCTAATTTTTTTATTTTTAGTAGAGATGGGGTTTCATCATGTTGGCCAGGATGGTCTTGATCTCCTGACCTCGTGATCCTCCCACCTCAGCCTCCCAAAGTGCTGGGATTACAGGGGTGAGCCACTGCGCCTAGGCAAGACTCCCAACTCTTTAAAAAAAAAAAAAAAAGAGGCAGGGCTCAGTGGCTCACAACTGTAATCCCAGCACTTTGGGAGGCCAAGGCAGGTGGATCACCTGAGGTCAGGAGTTTGAGATCACCCTGGCCAACATGGCAAAATCCTGTCTCTACTAAAAATACAAAAATTAGCCAGGTGTGGTGGCGCCTGCCTATAATCCCAGCTACTCAGGAGGCTGAGGCAAGAGAATCACTTGAACCCAGGAGACGGAGGTTGCAGTGAGCTGAGATCGCACCATTGCACTTCAGCCTGGGCAACAGAGCGAGAATCAGTCAAAAAAAAAAAAAAAAAAAAAAAAAAACCCTGAGAGCCGGGCACGGTGGCTCATGCCTGTAATCCCAGCACTTTGGGAGGCCAAGACAGGCGGATCACGAGGTCAGGAGATCAAGACCATCCTGGCTAACACGGTGAAACCCCATCTCTACTAAAAATACAAAAATTAACTGGGCGTGGTGGCGGGCGCCTGTAGTCCCAGGTACTTGGGAGGCTGAGGCAGGAGAATGGTGTGAACTCGGGAGGCGGAGCTTGCAGTGAGCCGAGATAGCGCCACTGCACTCTAGCCTGGGCGACAGAGTGAGACTCCGTCTCAAAAAAAAAAAAAAAAAAAAAAAAAATCTGAGGAGATGGATGTAAAGTTACACAAGCTTGTCTGGATTTCCCATCATAGGGCCTTTATATTCACTTATTTAATAATAGTTCAGAAGAAGCGATCTCAGCTGTACAAGAAGTAATTCAGTTTCAGAACATTTCTCACTCCAACAAGGTGCATTTTCCCCTCTGGCACTCAGTTGTATAAATCTGAACTCTTTCCCTCTCACTCAGAGATCTCTTTTATGTATTTCCCAGGTTGGCTGGCATAGTCATCTTAGAATAGCCCCCAAATGTGGAAATTCTGTTGTCAGGAGTCATCATCTCCAGTAAGAAACTCACTGAGTGACAGAAAATGAAGACTAAGGATCAAAGATTACTAGATTAATTTGCCTAAAACCAATTCACCTAAAACCAATTAGTCTAAAATAAATATTTATCAAATCTGCAGCATTTCAAAAGGATTTAGCAGATTCACCCTTTTAGTTATTACTGTTGTCTATATAACTTTTCATTGTAAGTCAACTGAATATGCCTCATGCCTATTCATTTGTTTAAGATACACTGGCCTTTTAACAGTAGGAATGTAGAAGTTAGACCAAAGCATCAAAATCACATTGAACTCCATTATATTTTTCAAGGCATTTAATTTGTAAAGGAATATTGGATTAAGAAACAAAAAAAAGATATGCAAAATGTCTGTACCAATTGTATTTATTGCTAGAAACTTTAAACTTTTTAAAAAAGTTTTTGAATGGTAGATAACATAGAAAAAGACATCCATAAAGGTAGGAAGCAACGTCATCATTTACAAAGTGCTGCAAATTTGATAAATTTATGTTGCTGATAATAACTCAGAAGTACTCTTGGATCAATAGATATAAATCCTTGAAATATCCAAAGCATGACAAAAAAGAATAGGACACCTAAATGGATATAAACACACCGAAATAGGAATTGAGCTTTTGGCAAATTAGTCATTAAGTCATTAACTTTAAGCAAAGTTTTCAGTAAATTGGTTTTAAGAGATCTAGCTTTAGGTGAACTAGTTTCAGGCAAACTGACTAGTACCAAATCAGTGTTTTGCTCCTTCCATTTCCCCCCCCAACTCTAGTTTTGGGATTGTGATGGATGCAATCCGGGACCCCTCTGAGAGGTGGCAAGTGAGCTTCTACTAGGAAACCAAGTGTACAAGTGACCTGAGAAGAGAGTAACAGTGAGAGAGAGACAGACAGACAGACAGAGAGAGACTGTGTGTGTGCATGAACACACCCACACATGCATACACTGGGCTCTATGGCTCAGTGCACCTAAACTTGGGAATGTGGCTAAGCTGAAGCTTCCTAGACATCTCCCCAACAAGCTCCACACCCACAGAGACCGGCTTATTCCTCCCCCAGCCAAGGAGAAGAGCAACCACGTACAATCACCTACCTAGCCTCCCCAGACCCATATGAGTCCCTGAGAAACAGGGAATACAGGCAGCAACCCCACTCAGAGCTGGTCCCCATTCTCAGCAGACAGATGAGCTCTCCTAGTCCTTAGAAGAAGGCCAAGAAATAACTTATTAATGAGGTCCAGAGTTTCTACCTCTTCATCCAGATATAGGTGCGGGACCCCATATCTGACACCATGTGTCACAAAAAAGTGAGGAGCTTAAATTTGGTTGCCTAGCAGGAACTCAGCACCCTAGACTTGCTACCTCTCAGGGACATCCCCCACTGCATCAACCACAACCCCAAAACTCTGGGGTTTGGGGGAGCTGGAGGGAGAATTACACTTTGATTTGGTTCTAGTCAGTTTAGCTGAAACTAATTGATTTAAAGCTAGGTCCTCTACTCTTGGAATCCAGAACATTGCATGACTCATGCACAGTCATATACTAGGCCAGACACAGTCGCTTACACCTGTAATCCCAGCACTTTGGGAGGCCAAGGTGGGAGGATCATTTGAGCCCAGGAGTTCAAGACTAGCCTGGGCAACATGGTGAGATCCCATCTCTAAAACAAACAAAATATATATACTGAAGATACAGAATCAGATGTTCAGAAACCTCTGTGTGTACCTAAGCTCAGGCTGCACACATGGGAAAAAGGCCAGTCACCCCCACCTTGATAAATATAAGGTTTCTCTTCCACAATCCATTTGGAAGTCATGATCTTTGGGTCTCCGGCCCTTGGGGTCCTCCCCAGAGGACCTTCTGCCAGGCCTGCAGAGTGCATCCTTTGCCTTGGCTGGCCTCAGAGGGGCCCACTAGCCAGAGCAGTTTGTCTGTGGTGGTGACAGCAGCAGCAGTGATTGCAGCTCAGATATAGTTGGCAGGGGGTTGTCGGGCATTGAGCCGCTGCATGTGGCAACCATGGCAGAGCAAGTGCCCATCCAGAGGGAAACAGCAGCAGCCTTCCTCATCACTCAGCTGCATCCGGCAGTCCTAGGGAAGAAGGCACCTAGTTCACCTCAGCCTAGGCACCTTGGACACTGAGGGTATCTTAGGAGTCTGCCCTGCTCGACACCTGACTCCTAATAACTGGAAGAAAGGGATGGGGTGGGAAGGGAAGGATGGAAGGGATGCAACGGCAACTGAGAAAATATTAATACCTCAGCTGGACACCAGGTGTCACTGCTGCAGCAGAAATAATGACACAAGCCTGTCTTTCAAGCAGTTTGACCAGAGTCCCTAGTCTTAGAAAGTCCTGACTCTGGGAGAGTCAGATTCAGAAATGACTAAGCTACTTGGACCAGAGAGAGTGGCTGGAGGACAAAAAAGAGACTGAAGATAGGTCACAGTATCGTTCTGGTTTCCCATGCCCTACACCTCTCCCATAGATGTCTGGTTGTTGCAGGACTTGACTCCTCCCCTCTCCCCATTTCCAGTTCTTCTCCAGCACCGCTGAACCCCAACACTCACCTCACAGTGGTAGCACTCAAAGTGATAATCCCGGTCCATGGATATCACCCTCACGATGTCCTCACAGCCCTGAAACATGCAGACCCCCATGGAGATGAGAGCAGCATGTTGCCTCACCTCCACCTTTCCCTCATATACAACCCTTCCCACCCCATGGGAAGATCATACAAATGCCCCCAGAGTCTCTCTGCAATCACCTGTAGTTTTAAGATGCCTCTGCAAATCCTACCAGAACTCTCCTCATCTCCTTCACTGGGCTGCCCCCATGTAGCACACTCCCTCTGTACAACAGCCCTGGCCTTACCTACCTCTCTCAGTTGTGGGGGAAGCAAAGGGAAGGGAAGGGGACAGGAGGCATAAATAAAGTAGGCTAGGCTGGGAACAAGGGGATCCAATAAGATCTGGTCCTCACTGGCTTTTGGCTTCTCTCCGTAGGCACATCCTCTACACACAGCTTAAATCATTTCTGACCCCTTCCTACCAGTGCTGAGGATTCTTCCCACCTTTTTCCAGCCCCTACATCTGCAGTCTGGTGACCTCGACCTCAAAGAAAGTCTCCTCCTCTGGACTGGGATAGAAGAGATGGAGCCTGGGCCCAGGCATGTCCAGGCCCGGATGTTAGGGTCAGGGTGGTGACCCCGAGAGGCAGAGTCACACGGGAATCTTCACAGAGTACATTCCTTGGCACTACCGCTTCCGGAAGGAGGCCAGGCAGCATGTCCCTATCCCTTCTCCAAAGGCAGTGGCACTGGCTGCCCTGAAGGAGAACCCAGACATACTGACCTCAGAGGGGAGGATGGGTTGGCCACAGGCTGCACACTTAGGAGCATAATTTCTGAAAGAGAGAGGGAAGAGATGAGCTGAGGTTGGGGAATCCCTGGACCCAGTTCCACACTGCATCCCAAGGGGCAGACTCACTTGTGGTAGTCGGTGACACAGTATACTTGGTTGGAGAAGTCCACTGTGAAGGGGATGCCATCCAGGCACTTGTTGCAAACAATGCATCGGAAGCAGCCTGGGTGATAGGACTTCCCCATTGCTTGTAGGATCTGGCTCATGGGGTAGCAAGAGAATCAGTCTCCCTCCAGTCCCAGCTCTCCAGCTGCCCATTATGCTCCTTATTACTCCCATTAACCTCATCCACTCCGCTGCTATACTCCTAGAACAATGCTATGTAATGTCGGGGAAGAAGTCTTAAAATGGAGGCAGAAACCCTGAAAAGTGCCTGAGAGAGCATTCAGGTCAGTAGTGTTTAACTCTGGCTGCATATCAGGATCACCTAGGGAGCTTTTAAAAAACATCAATGCTTTAGCCCTCCTCCAGGCCTATTATCACAATCTGTGGTGATGGGATCCAAACACTGTTTTTTGTTTTGTTTTGTTTTATTTTTTAGTTCTTCCCAGCTGATCTGCTAGGCTACCATGATTGAGAATCACTGATTTAATCCTATCTTTTGTTTTTACAGAAAAGAAAACTGAGTCCCAAGTGATTCTAACTAGTAGCAGAAAGGGGATTAAGACTTAGGACCGGCCGGGCACGGTGGCTCACGCCTGTAATCCCAGCACTTTGGGAGTCCCAGGTGGGTGGATCACGAGGTCAGGATGATCGAGACCATCCTGGCTAACACAGTGAAACCCCGTCTCTACTAAAAACACACAAAAAAATTAGTCGGGCATGGTGGCGGGCACCTGTAGTCCCAGCTAGGCAGGAGAATGGCGTGAACCCAGGAGGAGGAGCTTGCAGTAAGCCGAGATCGTGCAACTGGACTCCAGCCTGGGCGACAGAGTGAGACTCTGTCTCAAAAAAAAAAAAAAAAAAAAAAAAAAAAAAAAAAACAAACAAACTCAGGACCCCAGGCTGGGCATGGTGGCTCACGCCTATAATCTAGCACTTTGGGAGGCTGAGGCAGGAGGATCACTTGAGGCCAGGAATTCGAGACCAGCCTGGCCAACATGGCAAAACCTTGTCTCTACTAAACATACAAAAATTAGCCAGGCATGGTGGCGCATGCCTGTAGTCCTAGCTACTTGGGAGGCTGAGGCACTAGAATCACTTGAACCTGGGAGGCGGAGGTTGCAGTGAGCGGAGATCATGCCACTTTGTCAGAGCGAGACTCTGTCTCAAAAAAAAAAAAAAAGACTCAGGACCCCACACTCCTAGCTCAGGCTGGAAGGCCTGGCTGTGCCTGCAGAATTAGGGAGGGGCCAGGTCATAGAAGCCTGGGTTGACAGGCTTTTGAGCCCAGACTTGATCCCATAGGCAGAGGGAAGCCACTGTAAACAGTTGCTCTGGGGAGGAATGGGATGAAAGTGATTCATCTGGTGACAGGCTTCTTTCCCCAACCTTCTCTCAGTATCCATTTAGTCCCTGATTCCGCTCTTCAGCCTCACAGTGAGAGTTCTCAGCCGAAGGCACTTTACTTACCTTCTCCAAAATCAAGTGACCACAGACACAGCATTTCTCAGCTGCCTCCTGAAACCCTGAAAACTAAAGTAAAAGACAAGACAAACGGAGGCTGTTATCAAACTGAGAATGATGGGTGGTACTCCAATGGGCCACCAAGAAGGGGGACAGTATGGAAACCAATTCCAGGTCCAGGTGACCCTTACTCACCAGATAATCTTCCTCACAGTACACAGAGCCATTGACACTGTAGAAAGCCTTGCAACGCAAAGTTCGCCCTAGAAACAATAGAGAAGGGGCTGGAACCTATCCCACAGCCCAGGTGCAAGACTTCTGGGGTCACTGCTCCCCATTGCTGCATAATATATTTAAACCTGGACTTTGTGCTTTTCCTCCTAACTGCTGTCTGTCCTTCCCCACACAAAAATTCCATCTGATGCAATTCCAATTTGCTTTGGCTTCATTCCAGCCAACTTCCCCTCTCCTCTGCTTGCCGCTCCTCCAGCTCCTGCCTCCTTAACAGTTTTCTAGGGCCCTCCCGTAAACAAACTGCCTTCCTCTCCAGTGCACAGGAAGCCACCTGGGAGAGTAAAGCCAACTACATGCTGGAATACATGAGCTCTTAATAAGGTGCTATATGATTTGCATAGAGAGAATCACATTGTTAACAGGCCTTGCCCTCTGGGACCCTTCAACCTAGAAGCCTCTTTGCCTGAGCATATCTCCTTCCAGGGACAGACTCTATGGAGGTCAGGACTGGAGTTACTGCAGGAAGACAAAGTGCTTTGTTTGGAAGCAAAGCAGGTCCCCTCTCCTGTTTGTATAAGGTTGCTTCCCTAAGCTTAAAGGGACCCAGAGTCTCTGGGGTAAGAGACAACCCAGGATCTTCTTCCAGCAGACAAGGAAGGACCATTCCCCATGTGACCAACCCCCAGAAACTGCTCCCAGGTGTCTACATTATCAGGGATAGGGGAGGAGTGAGAACAGGTGGAGCATGAGCAATTTTCCCCCCTTTGCCTTCTTCTCCTCAAAATCCCCACTTCCAACTTTGTCCAGTGGGTTAGGAAAGCTGACTTAGAAGCTCATGAGTCCCAGGGGAGGAAAGACAGGGAAAGAGATATGGCCAGAAGAGGCCCTGTACACAGAAGGATAGACAGACAGATGAGCCTAAAGAGAACCAGGCAGAAACTGGGGGAGTGAGAAAAGCTGAGTGCTGAAGTCAGACAGGCAGAGATAGGAGATTAAAGGTTTAGCAAAGGAATCAGAATGGGTAAGCAGTGAGGAGGGGGTAATGAGGGGAGGGGAGGGGAGGGAGGGGAGGGGAGGGGAGGGGAGAGGAGGGGGGCAGTTAAGGCCGCTGGGAGCATCCCCCCTTTCCAAGTGGGCCTCCTGAGCTAACAGTGGCAGGCATTCCTGGAGCGTGATGTCATCAGCTTGGCATGGCCCGGTGGCCTGCACTCTAGTGAGGTGGCTGAACTCTGACCAGCCAAGAGAAAACCCCCCTCTCCGCCCCAAACAGCTCCCCACTCCCCCAGCCTGCCCCCACCCTCCCCACATTCCAGTCTTTCACGGTCGCCCCAGGCAACTTGGCTGCCCAAGACCAAGCCCCCCCAAGAAGCTGGAGGGCCAGGATGGGCAAGCAGGGAGGCACGAGAGGGAGAAACAGAGGTGAGGAAGGAAGGAGGGACTCCAGAAAGGAGACCCACCAGGGCGAGGGAGAGCCAAGTAGAGGACAGACAGGGAAGCAAGAGACGCGGAGCAGCTGCGGACCTCCAGACACTTGGTGGGGATCCAACAGCTGCTCTGTGAGCAAATGAAGAGGCACAAGCTCTCCTCCTGTTCCCCATAGCACTTGTAAGTGTGTATGTGGGCAGGGGAGGGGAGTGCTTGAGTATTGGGGCTACACTCACCACAAGAGCAGCAAACAAAGCACTGGGTGTGGTAGAGGCTGTCCAGGGCCTGGCAGGCATTGCTCTGCCCATAGATGCCTTTGTTGCACTTGATACAGGTGCCTGAGAAGAGAAAAGAATGTCACACTCTACTCCCCCAGGTCAAAATCAGGGATTCCCAAGCTTTCCTGACTGCCCTTTCCTGATGTGCCAGGGGTCACAGTCTCCCTTTGATGGGCTCCCTTCTGAGTAGAGAAGATAACAAGTAATGAGATGCAGCAAGATCTTGGCTGAGCAGATCCATTCTTGTTTATTTAATTACTCAACAGATATTTTCTGAGCATCTATTTTGTGCTTAACACAGCACCACTACCTAAGGAAACCTGGAGAAAGTCGAAGATATGGTCCCTGGCATTCAGATGCTTAGTTTCTGTTGGGGAGAAAAGACTATACAGGCAAGGTATGATCTCTGTTGCAGTGTGTAGAATGAATGGTCAAAGATGCCGGTCTACAGGTGCTCAGCAGCAGACTTGAAAAAACTTTCTAGAGAAAGCAGGCTAGAAACTTTCTAGAGAAAGCCTCTCTGGGACTTCAGTTTCCCATCAGTCAAACGAGCTGTTCAGTTATAGAATGATTTCTCTCTGCTGCAGACTTCCAAGGATGGAGAAAAGGATCTGGCTCGGCAGAGGGCTCCGTGCAGAGGGGCCATGTGAGCATGACTCCTGTGGGGAGGTGGCTGCTGAGAATGCAGGGTGTGTTCCAGGAACCAGGGTTGAACAGGAAAGCAGGGAGAGTAGCAGAGCCCCTGATGCCTCCTAGTCACCTTCTATCATGGGAAGAATACAGAACTGAACTGCTTGCTATTCCCCAAAATCCCCCACTAAGATATATACACCTGGCTCTGGGACTCGCCTTTCCTGGGTGTGTTCTTCCCTCCCTCCACTCCCCAATTCCAGGCCCATGAGTGAGGGCTAGGGCCTGTCTTTGGGGAGCAGATCCCAACGGGCCCGCCCCACCTCTCCCCCTCGGCACGCTGCCACACTCCCTGCCTGTTGGGGCCCATCCCAGTCTTTGCCCAGGGGCTTGGGAGCCTGTGCAGCAGCTGCAGCAACTGATGGGCCCAGGCCTGTCCTGCTCCCACCCTCTGGCAGCTGGGCAAGGCTGAAGCCAAGGAAGAGGGCCCCTACTAGGGGCAGGAGGAGGGTACAGTCAAGCTGGGCTAGCAGCACAAGTGGTATGTAGGGGTTCTGTCAAAGGAGGCAGCCTGACTCCCAGGGAGAAGGGGCCCCCATCTCTGAATTCAAAATGTGGCTTCCTCATGGAAGTGAAGATCTGCCCCAAGATTGCCATGCCAGGGGGTCCTGTCAGAGCCATTCTTTAGGAAACCTTGGACGTTATGGGAAGAGCAAACGAAACTGCTCAGGCACGTTGGCCTCACCTCCTCTAACCCAGTATATCTACACCTATGTTCCTCCTGCCATTTTATTGCAGTTTCTCTGAGTTCCTTTCTTCCTTTTGGCTCTGATGGTTCAGCCAAAAAGACTTCTTTACTAGCCACCTCTCCTGGGCCTCAAAACGAAACTGCTAAATGGGCCCTGTCATTCAGTCTTCCTTGATCAAAGTGGTTTGACATCATCTCCTCTGGGCTTTCCTCTTGGTGGATTTGGAGGTGGGGAAAAGAATAGGGGTGGAGGTTGGGGGTTGAGTTATGCAGCGCCCTTGTAGCCTGCCACCCTGCTACCTCTGAACCTCCTACCCAACCATCCCTCCCTGGCCGCATTCCTCTTCCTATTCACTTTTCTAGTCATAGAGTTCTATAGCATGGGGTCCAGGAGTGGGGCATGAGTGGTAAGAAGAGATGCTTGGAAAAGTGAAAGAGGCCTACAGCCCTTAGGGGGTAAGCCTGCCACTTCTTTCCAATCGCAATCAGATTCGAAGTTTTTTATGTGTGTAGCAATGCCTGTGAATTTTGACTAAAAGATCTTTCAAGACCCTAATGTTCCTCATAGCTGAGACATATAATCAATCAATACTTCTTGAACAGAGTAGGGGAGGGAGACAGCGCCCAGGTTTCCTTAACAGTGTCAGGAAGTAAGGCGCTACTTCTAGCCTGAATTCTGAGAGGCGATAGCCAGAATTCAAGGCCAGGTTATTTCTGGCAATAACACAGGGTCGTTATCCATCCAGAGGTAATGGTGTCCCAGT
The DNA here is from genome assembly GCF_006542625.1 of Nomascus leucogenys. NCBI lineage: Eukaryota > Metazoa > Chordata > Mammalia > Primates > Hylobatidae > Nomascus > Nomascus leucogenys. Next base: position 40,333,139 of record NC_044402.1, on the reverse strand, counting down.
AGTCATGGCTTTTGCCCTGACTTCCGAAACATGGGGAAAATAGAAGCTGGTACTACTGGGTCTCTGATTAAATACCCACGCACGCACCTAACCAACAGGACTGGGGAGGGACAGCAGTTGGGTCCCAGGGCGCTCCATCCTGCCTCCCAGGCTCCATTTCCCCGACAGCCGCCACTACTCCGCGTGTGCTAGGGAGCGCCCCCCCATCCCCGAACCCCACCCCTCCGCCGCGCGGCGGCAGCCGCCCCGCCCGCGGGCACCTGGAGCGCCCGGGCAGGAGTCGGCACGCACGCGGCCAGCCTGCCCCGCCCCCGCACCCGCGCATTCTCCGAATTCCTGCGGGCGGAGCCTGGGCCCGGGTGGGGGCGCGGCGCGCACAAACCTCTAGGGGCACCGCCGTGAAGGGGGGAGCAAGTTAGGGGGGATGCGCCCTCACTGCCCCACTTGGTCCCTTCCCTACGAGGTCTCCTACCGCAAAAAACCGAGGTTCAAATGCTTGAGAAACGGACTCACGAGATACCAGGGGGGTTGAATTTAGCAGAAATAAGGAGCCCTGGTTCATTTGAAAACTAGCAGGAAGGGGGCAGTGCTCTGGGGCCGCCCCCATCCATCCCTCTTGTTTCTTTCCTAGTCCCGCGTCTTCACCTCGGACCCCGGGGCACCGGCACTTTGGGCCGTCGGGGCAGTGGAGAACCGAATACCGTGACGGGTCCCTTCCCGTCCCTAACCACTTCTCTCACTCACCGAAGTAGTCCTCCCTGGCCTCCGGCTCCCGCATCCGGGCCCGGGCGGCCTCCGGAACGAAAGGACCTGGTGGCTCCTCCAGACCCGACGGCTCAATCCCCGAGGGTTCTCCGCGGGCTCCGGCTTCTCGCCCACCAGTGCCCACCGTCAGGCGAAGCAAAGCTGTTAGCTCGTCCTGGTACCGGGCGCCCACGGCGCAGTCCCCGTAGCCGGTCACAGAGTGTCGTCCGGGTTGCGCCCCCCGTCTCTCCAAGGGCCCCGCCGCTCCCACTCCGGCCCCGGCTAGAGCTCCAGGGCTGCCCAGGGCCGGGGGATACGAGTGGCGACTTTCCTGGCAGCCGAACCCCGCGGGCCGCTGAGCGTACAATCGGTCCAGGGCAGCGTGGAGCTCCGGGTAGGCGGACGGGACCCCTCCAGGAGAATAGCCTGCCGGTGCTCCGGCCAGGGGTGGGCCAAACAGGCACGGCCCCGCTGGCAGGGGGCTCCCGTGGCGCTGGTCGTAGCCCATGCTGATGCCGCTGGTGCGATTGCTGCAGGGCCGGCTACCTCCAGCTCCGCCAGCCCCCGCCCCGTCCAGCAGCAGGCTGCCCCGGGGGCTGGACGGCTTGCTCGCGTCGCTGGCCGAGCTACTGGCGAAGCTAGAGCGGGGGCTGAGGGCCGGGGCCGTGGGCTCCAGCCGAAAATCGGGGGGCAACGACTGAGGTAGAGGCAAGGCCCGAGTGGGCGGCGGCCCCCCGGGAAAGGAGCCTTCGTAGCGCGGCGCCTCAAAGGAGCCGCGCTGATTCCGCTCAGCGTCCAGGGAACCTTGCTCCCGGGCCGGCTCCAACGGCTCATCCCCAGGTCCCCCAGTAGCTCCTCGGGGCCCTGACTTCCTAGGTCCCCCCAACCCACTTAGGCGCCCCTTGCCCGGCCCGGGAGTCCCGTCAGACCCAGACCGGCTAGATTCACCCTTTCTGCGGCCGAACTTCTCCAGCAGGCGACTGGCTTTCTCTCCTAACCGCTCCATGCCCTCGGGCCTGGGGCCTCTCGTCCCCTCCCCGCCTGGCACCCTGCGGCGTCTCGGCTGCCGGTTCTCGTTCCCTGCAGCCGGACTCTAGTTCCCCAGGGGCACAGGGGAGGCACAGGGGCTTAGCGGGCGGCCTGGATGACCGGCGCCAGGAGTCCCACAGCATCCCCCAGCGGGAGGGGCTGCGTCCCCCCGCGCATCTGGGGCTGAGCGGGGCTAGCAGGGCCTCTGGCCGCGGCTGTCCCGTCCGCAGGTCTATCTGTTCACGCGTCGACTCGCCCGACTGCCCCACTCTCTCCGGCCCCCGCCCCCCTAGCTCTCACGCTAGCCACAGACCGAACTTCTCTCCCAAACTTTTGTCTGCCTGGCCGGATCTACTTTCCTAGGAGGGCGGAGCGCGGTGTGTGCGAGAGCGCCGGGGGTGTCCGCGCAGGGATAGCTGGTGTGCGTTCAGCGGCAGCTGGCGCTAACTGCCCTGGATGTGGAGGCCCGCGGACTGGACGTGAGAGGCGGGCAGGGGCAGTTGGGGCAGCTGCCCCTACAACACTCAAGAATTGGAACAGGAAAGAGTGTGGAAGTAGGGGACGGGGACTCTTTGTCTGCATTTGGAATGCGCGGAGGGGCATGGTGGAATGTGTCGCGGCCCGGGACCGGACGACAGGAGGCATGTTCTGCGCTCGCACCGTGACTTTGTTCCCAGCGTGGGGACTGTGGGAGAGATGGAGAGAGACTGGTACAGAAATGGAGAGAGCCATAAAGAGGAAGACAGAGAGAAAGAAGACAAATGCATAAAGAGGTTCAGAGACGTGTACGTAAAGATAGCCCTGAAAGGCGACGAAGCCCACAGAGAGAGGTGGAAGAGGGAAGAGATAGCGAAGAAAGGGAGAGCTGGGGAGCAAAGAGGAGTGTGGACGATGCAGAGACCGAAGGGTGCGCAAAGGAAAGGACAAACTTGTCCAGAGTATGAGAGACAAACAGATAAACTGAAATAAAAAGGCACCACCTTCCGGACCCAAAAGTTTTGTGATGGTGGAGAAATTTTGTGTTTGTAAAAGCAGTGAAAAGGAGTCAGGAAAATGGGACTAATCTCTATCTTGAGAGGGAGGGAAAGAGATATAGTGTGTATGTAGAAGCAGTGAAAAGGAGTGAGGAAAAGGTTTGGGACTAATCTCTACCTTAAGGGTAGGACAGTTAGAGGGATAGACAGACACCCCCTGGTGTTGGGAAATGAGATTTTTAGCAAACATTTCAGATGACTATGGAGATGGAAGGGCTGGTTTTAGGGCTAGCGAACACCTTCTCCCGTTGGTTTTGGTCCACAGAAGACTGGTGATACAGAGTAAGTATTAAGAGGAAGAAAAGAAATGCCATGTAGAGGAAATTGCAAATGAAAATGATCAGGATGGAAAAAAGGCTGATATCGACTATTTTAGAAGGATCAAGAATAAGGAAAAGAAGCTCTGGCTGAAGCAGCCGGGCGCGGTGGCTCATGCCTGTAATCCCACCACTTTGGGAGGCTGAGGCGGGTGGATCACTTGAAGTCAGGAGTTCAGACCAGCCTGGCCAACATGGTGAAACCCTACCTCTACTAAAAATACAAAAATTAGCCAGGCGTGGTGGTGCACGCCTATAGTCCCAGCCACTCGAGAGGCTGAGGCAAAAGAATCGCTTGAACCCGGGAGACAGAGGTTGCAGTGAGCCAAGATCACGGCCACTGCACTGCAGCCTGGGCGACAGAGCAAGACTCCCTCTCAAAAAAATTCTCAAAAATAAATAATAATTTTTTTTTTAAAAGAAACCCTAGATGAAGCTAAACATACCTAATTAAATACCAGCCATCGGCCGGGAGCAGTGGCTCGCGCCTGTAATCCCAGCACTTTGGAAGGCAGAGGCGGGTAGATCACGAGGTCAGGAGTTTGCAACCAGCCTGGCCAGTATGGTGAAACCCCGTCTCTACTAAGAATACAAAAATTAGCCGGTGTGGTGGCACGCACCTGTAGTCCCAGCTACTTGGGAGGCTGAGGCAGAAGAATCGCTTGAATCCAGGAGGCAGAGGTTGCAGAGAGCCGAGATTGTGCCACTGCACTCCGGCCTGAGCGATAGAGGGAGATTCCGTCTCAAAAAAAATTTTTTAAAACCAGCCAACTAATTTTGCCCAGACTAAAACATCAGGGGCAAGGGGCGGAGGAAGTAGAATGGAGAAGGAAAATGACTCCTTTGTATTTAAATAGTAAATGAGTATGAAAATTATATGCAAACAAGTCATGCATATTATTTTCATCTCAACATTCTGAACACCTTTTGTAATCTTAGTGTAGCCTTAGGGAATGTGGAAAGAAACGAGGTTAATATCTTTTGGGAAAGTAATTTGTGCCAAACTATTTGGCTTCTTTGTCCTAGTTGCATTGTCTCTCTGACCTCATCTCCCCTGAGAATCAGCCTCTCTGTTTCCCTGGTCAAGGCCACGGCTTTTCTCTGATCCTGAGGAGAGTTTCCTACCAGCCTGGAAGCAGGGAGGACTGAAAGCACTAGGAACAGAGGGGAGCTATCGGATTGCATCTAGAACCTGCTGTGAGCAACATCTTCAGAATTAACCATAATGTGTTCCCTCCTTTCCTGTGTCCAGATGAGGAAGGAGAACCTTGATTCTTCCTTCCAATTACATCTAAAATATCCACACAACTACTAATATTTGGAAGCTTTGATCCTTTGGGGTGAGGATGTGAGAGGAAATCTTATGAAACGTTGAGAGGCCATTAAAGGAGGCCCATGCAAGACTTGGTGGTAACAATGGGCACAACTGGGATGAACAGCCTGTGTTTTCAAGGGATAACTGGAAGCAGAGATGAGTGAAGGGGAAGAAGTAGAAGATGCATATGCTAATAGGGCATGCTCCAATAGTGCTCATGACCTCAGGTGGCCTCTCCACAGTCTAAACTGGAGCTGGGATCTCCAAAGGCCCTCTTCATCCCCAAGACTTTAATTATAATCTGTATACACAGGTGACTCCCTAATCCATATTTCCAGCCCAGTCTTTCTTGGACTTAAAAACTCAACTAACTACTAGCATCTCCAATGGCTGTCTCAGAAGCACCCAATATCCTAAACTGATCTCATCTTCTCTGCCTCATGAAACTGGCTCCTCTAACATTCTCTGAGTAAATGGCACAATCCTGTTAGCTGCTTAAACTAGAAATCTGAGCATCAACCCTATGTCCTCCTTCTCCCTTAACCTCAAATCCAACCAAGTCCTATCAATCACCAAGTTCTGTTAATTCTGCTTCCTAAATGTCTTCCAAATCTGTCCTCCCCTCATCACCACTATATATGTCAAGTCACCATCTTTCTTCTCCTAAACCAATGCAAAAGCCTCCTGGCCAAGGCTTGCTCCCTGCAATCCATCTTATACCCTGAGGTCAAGTGATATTTTTCAGTACAGAAGCTTTACGACTTACAATGGAGTTATGTCTGAATAAACCCATCCATTATAAATTGAAAATATCGTAAGGCAGAAGTGCTTCTTCAACTTAACCATATTTTCAGCTTAAAATGGGTTTATCTGATGTAACTGCATCATAAGGTGAGGAGCATACTGAATCATTTTGCACCATCGTAAAGTTGAAAAATCCTAAGTCGAACCATCGTGAGTTGGGGACTGCCTGTAGGCAAAACCTGTCGTTTTATTTCCCTGCTAAAACAAGCTTTCAATGATTTCTCACTGCCCTTGGGCTGAAGTCTGTACTCTGTATTATGAAGTCTGTCTCACTCTCCAGCCTCTCCTCTAGCATTATCCCTTCCCCAAACCAGTCTGCAGTAGAACTGGACCTTGTCTGTACTCCTCTTGCTCCTGGACTTTTGTACACGCAGTTCCCTGTTTGGAACACTCTCTTAGCCTCCCCCTTTCCTTCTCCTGGTTAACTCTTCCCCAGTTTAGACATTACACCCTCTCAGAAGAAGCCTTTCCAGACTGCAAGAGTAGGTTAGCTACCCCTGCTGTATATTGCCATAGTGCACTACACTCCACCATGGTCACCCTTATCACAGTTCATTTCATTGCCTACTCCACTGCCTGGCTTCCTGACTAAACTAAAAAAATCTCTGAACAGCATCCAACCTTATCAACAATGTATCCATAGCACAGTACCTGACACATAGTAAAGCGATCAATATTTGTCGTAAGACTGAATAAATATAAAGCCATTTTTGCTTTTCAATCCGTCCAAAATGCACACCCCTTCGACAAAATACAGCTTGGCTGACAGGACCAAGAAATAGCTACAAAGTTGTGTATTTTGCTTGGTCACATAGTGAGAGAGAGGCTGCTGGTGAGACACGGGAACTCTTTAAGCCTTAATTTCCTCATCTGTAAGATAGGAATAGTAAAATTTTCCTCATGTAACTCAATAAACAATAGCTGTTATATCAGGATCCCAATTCCCCAATAGTGATAGAACTTGTGTTCCCTTGGTCAGAAGACTCAAGCTCATGACTGAAACTGCCCACCGGGTGGCGGTATTAACCTGGACTGGTCGTGTTCGGTTTCCACTGCAGAGCAAGACAAGTAGCCACGGGGAAGCAAAAGGTACAACCTGGGCTGCTTCCTCAGAGCTTTGGGTGGAACTGGGCAGGGGCAGAAACAACTCAGAGACGGGGCATATGTCAAGAAGGCCTCATGTTTCTTGGACCCATCCTCCTCCTTTTCTCATCCCAGGCTTCTCCGAGACACTGTTTATGCTGAGGAATAAGCATTTTCTGGCTTACTGTTCACAGTGGAGGGAGTTTCTCCCCTTCTAGGTAAGTTTTTATCCCACCAGTGTTCTGCTTCCCCAGTACAGACTGTGTTAAGAAAAGAGGCAAATTTGCTTTCTCAGACTGCACAGAGCATCTCATTATTTTGTGAAGCCCCATGGCCGCCTATTTCTGAGACATGGGGCATGGCGGAAGCCAGAGTTATTCTTGGCTGTAGATTTTATTCATCCTTTTCCACCTTGATTTCAATGAATGAGTTCAAGTCAGGACAGCAGGTTTTGTGGGGTTGGTCAAAAGATGGGGAGCCAGGTGCATTCTCATCTCCTCCCTCATCTTCCTCTTCTTGGAAATTAGGATTGTAAAGTTCTGGTGGAAGGAGCTGGGCTTCAGCAGAAGGCAGTCTGTCTGAGGGAGGCCCATACACACGGTTGGCTTTGGTGCCATGCTTAGAGTTAGCATCCAGGTGGTAGCAGAGCTCTGTGAGGCGCTGGGCCCGGAAACGGGGAGGGCGGGCCACCCACACACCTGGCTCGTTAAGACTGTCCTCTTCATCTGACATCAGCTCCTCTGTCACATCATTCCACAGACGTTGGTCCTCAGGTCCAAAATGCCTCATGATACTGGATCGGTTGGCAAAAAGCTAAGGCAGAAACCCACAAGATAGATTAGGAAGGTAAACATTCTATGGATTAGATTTGGGGACAAGGTTTGGTGGGGAAGGCTGTGTAAAATCTGTGCCTAAGTGAACCCAGTCCCCAAGTCAGATCTTAGCATTGGCTCAGTGTTCTTCTCTATCTTCCTACATTCCTGGCTCTCAACCCTATTCTCAGATGCCATGTCCTCTGGCCCTTCCCACTTAGGAAAGGGTTTAGAGTTTAGTATCTTGAAAGAAAGGCCTAGAAACCTACCCGATATCGGCGACTTCGAAGTTTCTTCTCCTCTTTTTCCTTCAGGCCTTTAAAGGGGTTCAGAGAGTTGCGGTACTCACGCCTCTTAGTAAGGAAGTAGGCCACACAGGCTCCTGGCAGGGAGGGAAGGAAGGGAGCAAGAAGGAGGGTCCTCTAGAGTAGTGGTCCTCAGCCCGTTTTTCTGCCCTAACACTATTGAATGGGAGGTTGGGCATCACTACTTAGATTAGGGCTTTTTTTTTTTTTTTTTTTTTTTGAGATGTAGTTTCACTCTTGTTGCCCAGGCTGGAGTGCAATGGCACAATCTCGGCTCACCACAACCTCCACCTCCTGGGTTCAAGCGATTCTCCTGCCTCAGCCTCCCGAGTAGCTGGGATTACAGGCATGTGCCACCACACCCGGCTCTTTTTAGTAGAGACATGTTGGTCAGGCTGGTCTCGAACTCCTGACCTCAGGTGATCCACCTGCCTCAGCCTCCCAAAGAGCTGGGATTACAGGCGTGAGCAACCAGGCCTGGCCTAGATGCTGGGCTGTCTTGGCATAGGCATTAGCATCTATTCACTCCTCCTTGGTTGGGTTTCTTTTTATTTATTTATTTTATTATGATTTTGTTACAAGACAGGGTCTTGCTCTGTCACCCAGGCTTGAGGGCAGTGGCATGGTCAGGCATGCTCACTGCAGCCTCAAACTCCTGGGCTTAAGTGATCGTCCAGCCTCAGCCTCCTGAGCAGCTGGGACTACAGGTGCACATCACCATGGCCGGCTAATTGGTTTAGCCTTCTTTGCCCACCTCCATCTCCAACACTAACTCCTCCCAAGTATCTCCCACTGGAAAAAGACAACTCCAACCGCTTCTGTGTCTCCCCGCTCCCTCCACCAAATAAAACCTACCCCTTCTTGGGCGTGGTGGGTCACACCTGTAATCCCAACATTCTGGGAGGCCTCCTGCTGAGGCAGGAGGATTGCTTGAGCCCAGGAGTTTGAGACCAGCCTGGGCAACATAGTGAGACTCAGTCTCTATTTAAACAAAAATTTAAAAACAACAACAATCTACCCCAATGCCACTCTGATGGAAGATTACAAGTATTTTTTTCTTTTTTTTGAAACAAGGTTTGCCCACGATGGAATTCAGTGGCACGATCTCAGCTCACTGCAACCTCCACCTCGCAGGCTCAAGCAATCCTCCCGCCTCAGCCTCCCAAGTAGCTGGCACTACGTCATGCATGCCACCCCGCCCAGTTAATTTTTGTTATTTTTGTTTGTTTTTGGTAAAGATGAGGTTTCGCCATGTTGCCCATGCTAGTCTCGAACTCCTGGGCTGAAATAATCCTCCTGCCTTGGCCTCCCAAAGTGCTAGGATTACAGGGATGAGCCACGTTACCTGGCTCTACAAGTACTTTTTCAGCAGAAGCTTTCATAATACTTCAGGGTTAGCTACAAATAAGAAAAGAGAGCAAGGAAAGAGAAAGCCTGGGAAACAATATTTAGGGACGAAGAGGCAGGCCCGGCTTCTGAACATAACACCTCCTCATAACACCTTAGAGTCCTCCTCCTCATAACACCTTAGATTCAAGACGTGCATAAACAGAATGCATGATGGTGTTCTAGCCCTTTCCTTCTCTCATTTTCGTTTCAGACTGAGAGGGAAATAAACAGGCAATTTGAGATAATTCTATGAATATATTGAAGGTGAGAATAGCCAAAAAATGTTTCAAATCCACTATTTTCAAAACTACCTAATCATCTCTACTATTCCTCTTCTCCTCTGACCAAGAAAGAGGAGTGGGAGATGGGGAGAAAGGATGACACAGGAGTTAAACCAGTTTTTCTCACCTTTTAGCTCCTTATCAGTGTAATTGTGGGGACTGGTCACCAGCTCTTGCTTGAGCTTTTCCAGAAGAAACTTCACTACTGAAATATTCCAAGAGGACTTGATGCTGCCACAAAGAGAAGAGAATGAATAAAGTTGTCGGCTTTGTAAGAGCCAGACAAACAGAGATACCCAGCACTAATCAACTTTGTGGCAAATCCCTCCATGGCCTAAGAAGGTATGGTGAGATCAAAGCCTTAGTCTCATTGCTGTATTGGAGCATCCCCCTCTACTTCCCTGTCCTTAGCAAAGTACCTTCTAATTCTTTTTCCTCAAGGGGACCATACCTTTCAGACCCATTGAATCTCTTGTCATTGGTGATGTGGTTATGCACATTGTGGACCAGTTTCTAGGGGAAAAAAAGAAAACACAATCAAGCCAAGAGTGGATATTATGAAAACTCTCCTCTGGTCCCTAGGGTAAAAAGGCATTGTCCCTAAGGGGCTCTCTGCCTGAATCCTTTCTAAGCCAAGAGCCTATCCAAGTTACTATTTCTAGTGTGGTCTTCCCTGACTTTTCATTTCATGTGTGTCAGGATTCCAGGATCATCCCTGGCCTTACTTCTGCTCCTGAGTAGTGTGATCACTAGAGCAGAGGGTCTCAAACATTTCCATGAACATACCCCGATAGCAACGAGAAAGCAAGTATACACCAGGAGTACTGCGAGTGAACATTTCTTTTTCACTTTTCTTTCTTTTTTTTTTTGAGATGGAGTCTTGCTCTGTCGCCCAGGCTAGAGTGCAGTGGCGCGATCTTGGCTCACTGCAACCTCCGCCTCCCAGGTTCAAGCGATTCTCCTGCCTCAGCCTCTCGAGTAGCTGGGATTACGGGCACCTGCCATCATGCCTGGCTAATTTTTGTTTTTTCGTAGAGATGGGGTTTCACCATGTTGGCCAGGCTGGTCCTGAACTCCTGATCTCAGATGATCTGCCCGCCTTGACCTTCCAAAGTGGTGGGATTACAGGCATGAGCCACCACGCCCAGCCAAGTGAACATTTCTTGAAGTCCCCTACTCTTGCACTTTTTTTTCTTTCCTTTCCTTTTCTTTTCTTTTCTTTTTTTTTTTTTTTTTTTTGAGATGGAGTCTCGTTCTGTCACCCAGGCTGGACCGCAGTGGCACGATCTTGGCTTGCTGCAAGCTCCGCCTCTTGGGCCTCTTGGGTTCACGCCATTCTCCTCCCTCAGCCTCCTGAGTAGCTGGGACTACAGGCGCCCGCCACCACGCCTGGCTAATTTTTTGTATTTTTAGTAGAGACAGGGTTTCACCGTGTTAGCCAGGATGGTCACGATCTCCTGACCTCGTGATCTGCCCGCCTTGGCCTCCCGAAGTGCTGGGATTACAGGTGTAAGTCACTGCGCCCGGCCCCTACTCTTGTACATTTAAATTTTTTCTTCAAAAATGTATTTGTATTTCTTTTCTTTTCTTTTTTTTTTTCTTTCTGAGACAGAGTTTTGCTCTGTCACCCAGGCTGGAGTGCACTCGTTAAAAAGTTTTGCCGGCCGGGCACGGTGGTTCATGCCTGTAATCCCAGTACTTTGGGAGGCCAAGGCAGGTGGCGCCATCTCAGCTCACTGCAACCTCCGCCTCCCGGGTTCAAGTGATTATCCTGCCTCAGCCTTCTGAGTACTTGGGATTACAGGTGCCTAGTACCACGCCCAGCTAATTTTTGTATTTTTAGTAGAGACAGGATTTCACCATGTTGGTCAGGCTGGTCTTGAACTCCTAACCTTGTGATCCACCCACCTCAGCCTCCCAAAGTGTGCTGGGATTACAGGTGTGAGCCACCACACCCGGCCTGTTTAATATAAAAATGTCTTCTGGAAATTTTTTTTTTCTTTTTGAGACAGAGTCTCACTCTGTTGCCAGGCTGGAGTGCAATGGCGCACTCTCGGCTCACTGCAACCTCCACCTCCTGGGTTCAAGCAATTCTCCTGCCTCAGCCTCCCGTGTAGCTGGGACTACAGAGGCGCACCACCACCACATCCAGCTAATTTTTGTATTTTTCGTAGAGATGGGGTTTCACCATGTTGGCCAGGATGGTCTTGATCTCTTGACCTCGTGAATCACCTGCCTCGGCCTCCCAAAGTGCTGGGATTACAGGCATGAGCCACCGCGCCTGGACATCTTCTAGAATCTGCTAGTAAAATTGATGACCCAGGAAAAAGCCCCGGGTTTGTCTGTGGCTTCATATATTCCCTCGTGCGTTACCACAAATCTCAGGAGTATATACACCATGGTCTGAAAAACAGAAATCTAAAATAACAGAAACATGAATTGGAAAGGACCGTGGAGGCTCTATTACCCAATCTCCCTTTCACATCATTAAACAGGCTGTCTTTCCACTTTGTTTATACCCATCTAATGATGAGTTCTCCATTTTGAGTCAGCTTATTCTATTGTTGAACATTTCCACTCATTAAAAAGTTTTGCCGGCTGGGCGCGATGGCTCATGCCTGTAATCCCAGTACTTTGGGAGGCCAAGGCGGGTGGATCACCTGAGGTCAGGAGTTCGAGACCAGCCTGACCAACATGGTGAAACCACATCTCTACTAAAAATACAAAAATTAGCCAGGCGTGGTGGCGTGAGACTGTAGTCCCAGCTACTCGGGAGGCTGAGACAGGAGAATTGCTTGAACCCAGGAGGCAGAGGTTGCAGTGAGCTGAAATCATGCCACTGCACTGCACTCCAGCCTGGGCAATAGAGTGAGACTCTGTTTCAAAAAAAAAAAAAAAGAAAAAGAAAAAGTTTTGCCTTAGATGCTTCAAAATCTTTTCCCAGTTTTGCCCATAATAGCACCTGAAATATTTATTTATTTATTTATTTATTTATTTTTTATGTTTTTTTTTTGAGATGGAGTCTCACTCTGTAGCCCAGGCTAGGGTGCAGTGGCGTGATCTCGGCTCACTGCAACCTCTGCCTCCAGGGTCCTGGTTGAAGCAATTCTCCTGGCTCAGCCTCCCTAGTAGATGGGATTACAGGAATGCACCACCATGCCCAGCTAATTTTTGTATTTTTAGTAGAGATGGGGTTTCACCATGTTGGCCAGGCTGGTCTTGAACTCCTGACCTCGTGATCCGCCCACCTCGGCCTCCCAAAGTGCTGGGATTACAGGCGTGAGCCACCACGCCTGGCTTTATTTATTTATTTAGAAACGGAGTCTTGCTCTGTCGCCCAGGCTAGAGTGCAGTGGTGTGATCTCAGCTCACTGCAACCTCCGCCTCCCAGGTTCAACTGATTCTCCTACCTCAGCCTCCCAAGTGGCTGGCATTACAGGCGCACGCCACCACGCCCAGCTAATTTTTGTATTTTTAGTACAGACGTGGTTTCACCATGTTGGCCAGGCTAGTCTCTAACTCCTGACCTCAGGTGATCTGCCCGCCTTGGCCTCCCAGAGTGCTGGGATTGCAGGCGTGAGCCACCACACCTGGCCCTAATGCAGGGTTTTACATTTTCTTCAATTAAGTTTAGTTGTGTTGTTTCTGATTATATTTTCATCCCAAGCTCCTTCAGTCAGTGGAAGTTACCCAGTCCCAAACTGACAGATTAATATCCTGATCCAAGGACTTTTCCGCTCCATATTCAGAAATCCCCAATTTATCCTTCTACCTCTATGGTTGATTCACCATACCAACTTAGGAAAGTATTGTCAACTCTTTATGGCTAGGGTCTCCATTCTGTAAAAAGGACCATTATTATACTGGCTGCATATTCAACATAGTTATTTTACCTCTTAGTAGTCCACACTTAAGGAATCACAAAGGAATGGGTGAATGTTTCAGAAAGTATTTGGGAGAGTTTCAAAAAAAGGAGAAAGAAAAAAGGAAGTTACAAAGCTTCCAACTCAAGTGGCTTGGAAGAGATCAGCTGATAAAAGTCAAAACAGGCTTGATATGGAAAGGGAAAATACTCTAGACAATAAGTGTGAGGACTGTAAAGGCTGTTGGCTCACCTACCTCCTGAATAAGCTAAAAATATTTCCCCAAGGAGTGGCTGGGATCTGCAGCATTCCAAGGAATTAAGAATTCTGGTTTGATCCTTTTGGTTCACAGGATCCCTAGCAGCAATCCTCAAGAGCCTCAGCAGATTGGAGAGATGCCTCTTTGATTCCGTCCCAGAGCTAAAGATTGGAACAACTGTCCCTCCCCCTCTAAACCCACAGTCTGCCACAAGAACATTTTAAACCTTCCTCCATCATGGGCAGCAAAACTTCCTGACTGGTCCTCCAGATCCTTCTCAAGCACAGAATAGAGAGAGCATGATGGTGAGTGAGCATACTGTCCTTCCTGCAGGTCCTCAGTTCCACCACACTCTCCTAAGAGAAGGAAGAAGCCAGGCCTTAACGCTGTACCTCTCTCTGGAGGCAGCAGGCACAAGTGGAATGGAAGTGATCGAAAATCCTGCTTTTGTGCAAATTGTAACTATAAACTCATTATAGTCAATATGAACATTGTATGGCTAAAGAGTATCTCCAGCCAGGCACGGTGGCTCACGCCTATAATCCCAACACTTTGGGAGGCCGAGATGGGTGAATTGCCTGATCTCAGGAGTTCAAGACCAGCGTGGCCAACATGGCGAAACCTAATCTCTACTAAAATACAAAAATAAGCCAGGCGTGATGGTGCAAGTCTGTAATCCCAACTACTCGGGAGGCTGAGGCAGGAGAATTGCTTGAACCTGGGAGGCTTGCAGTGAGCCGAAATCACGCCACTGCACTCCAGCCTGGTGACAGAGCGAGACTAAAAACAATATCCCCATGGTTGTCAGAAAAAAGCTTTTGTGAGACCAGCCTGGGCAACTAAAATACAAAAATACAAAAAATAAGCCAGGCGTGGTGGTGCATGCCTGTAATCCCAGCTACTCGGGAGGCTGAGGTGGGAGATCACCTGAGCCTGGGAAGTCAAAGCTGCAGTGAGCCATGATCACACAACTGCACTCCAGCCTGGGCAATGGGAGTGAGACCCTGTCTCAAGAAAGAAAGAAAGAAAAGAAGTTTTTGGGTACAGAGTTGATCCCAAGACTGTGGTCACTTTAAAGAAGGTTTCTCAGCCTCTTCACTATTGGCATTTTGAGCTGGATAATTCTTTGTTATGGGGGCTGTCGTGTGCACTGTAGGATGTTTAGCAGAACACCCACTAGATGTCAGTAGTATTCTCCTTCCCCTGTCCCCAGCCACCCACCAGTTGTAATAATCACAAATGTCTCCAGATGTTTCCAAATATCCCCTGAGGGTAAAATCACCCCAGGTTGGGAACTACTGCCCTAGAACTTCTCTAGGTTTGGTCAGCTGCCAGGATGGGGACTCCCAGCTCAGCAGGATGTTCTTCGGGCTCCCAGCCACGCCAAGAAGCTTTCAGGCAGACCTGGTTCAGGCCAGTCCCTTCCTGGCTAAGAGCTCTTGGAATGACTGGAATCTCCAAACCTCTATAACTGAGCTGAAGGTCTAGTGACTCTCTGCATCTCTGAAGCTTGAGACTACCTCAGGACAGCTTCACTTGCTTTTCCACCCAAGGTGCCCCTTGCCACTTACTCTGCACACTAGCCTAATTTGCAGGCAATTTCCAGAGTTACCCTTTGATGACCAATCTGCTCAATCCCTTAAAGATCTTCTCATCAGGATTATTAGAACACTAGGAAGGCCGGGCATGGTAGCTCACGCCTGTAATCCCAGTACTTTGGGAGGCCGAGGCGGGTGAATAACCTGAGCTCAGGAGTTCGAGACCAGCCTGACCAACATGGCAAAACCTGGTCTCTACTGAAAATTCAAAAATTAGCTGGGGGTGGTGGCACGTGCCTGTAATCCCAGCTACTCAGGAGGCTGAGGCAGGAGAATCGCTTGAACCTGGGAGGCGGAGGTTGGAGTGAGCTGAGATCATGCCATTGCACTGCAGCCTGGGTGACAGTGAGACTCCGCCTCAAAAAAAAAAAAAAAAAGAAAGAACACCAGGAGATGTGATATAAAGGAAGATATCACATTATCTGGAAAAGCCTAAAAGCTTGATGTTTAGCAGGGGACTTCCTATCCCTAGTGTTACAAAATAACCTCTCTCCTTATCCCTCTCACTCTGGTAGGATTCAGTATAGCATTCATTTAATATGGGAGGCCTAAAATCAACCCACCCATCACTCTTCACTTATCTCTCCAGACTGAAGAAAAATTTATAGAAATTGAGCTCACTCACAGAGAGTACCAGATCCCGCTTGCGCCTGGAGTTCTTCTGCCCACTTCCTCTGGTCCTGCATGGGGAAACGGTCAGCCCTAGAGAGTGTCTCAGCTCCCCAGTGCTCCCAGGGCCTGACTCTTCCAAGGCACTGTCCAGCGCAGCAGCAGCATTGAGCATGTCCTCAGGGCGGGGTGGTGGCAGCTTGGTTCCATTTTCTGGTCCTGTCTCTGAGGTTGCCCGCTGGATTGCCAGTTGTGTGGCTGGTGAGAGTTGCTTGGCATAAGCAGGGACCAGAACTCGCTGTACTGCACCCTCAGAGGCCACGTAATCATCCACCAGCTAAGAACATAAAAAAATAACAGCCTGTTAGCCAGCCAGGCTTAGGAGAACCTGGTTTACCATCATTCTTTGGCTAAGAATAGTGAACAGAAAGTGGAAAGAAGGGGGACTCTAGCACAATCTTTAATGGTCAATGGCTTGTTTCTCTGGGACTCCTATGAGTGTTGGGCAAATATTTCTTGTGTGTACAGGGCCTCTCGTGTTGGGTTGTTACCGTAGGGCTGCTCACAAGGAGAAAGCATGTTTCTGACACTGTTTGTGAATAGTCATTTATGGATAGCTCTTGGATATAAGAAATGTAGCTAGATAAGTGTTTTGTCTGAAAGGACTGGGAGAAGAAGTGATGACAAGAAAGAAACCAAGGCCGGGCGCGGTGGCTCACACCTGTAATCCTAGCACTTTGGGAGGCCGAGGAGGGCAGATCACGAGGTCAGGAGATCGAGACCATCCTGGCTAACATGGTGAAACCCCGTCTCTACTTTTGTAAAAATACAAAAAATTAGCCGGGCGAGGTGGTGGGCGCCTGTAGTCCCAGCTACGCGGGAGGCTGAGGCAGGAGAATGGCGCGAACTCCGGGGGGTGGAGTCTGCAGTGAGCCGAGATCGCACCACTGCACTCCAGCCTGGGTGAAAGAGCGAGACTCCTTCTCAAAAAAAAAAAAAAAAAAAAAGAAAGAAAGAAAGAAGGAAACCAAGCAAGAGAAGGAGTAAGAAAATAAAACAGTAACAGCGATAAAGAGGAGACATAAAAGAAAAACGAGCAAAGGAGGAAGATATAAAGTCAGAAATCCCTAGAAAGACTGGCAGCGACAGCTCCCCTCACCTATCCTCCATTCCCAGAGTCAGTCCATGCCCTCACCTTGATCCTGCCCCGGCCACATTCAACTGTCATAGCCCCTGACATCTACCTGACTACCTGTGCCCTCACTCAAGGACATACAGAGCCAGGAAAGGAAGGAGGGAGCAAGGGAGAGAGGAAGGAAGAAAGGAGGGGGGATTTCTGCAGTCAAGAAAACAAAACACTGAAAGTGGGGAAACACATACACATACACACACACAGAAAGAAGTGGGGGAGGAGGCTGAGATTTATAGAGCTGTGAGCTGCTTTCTGCGCTGTGAAATCTAATTCCATCCTGTCGGCTTGGAAGCCTTTCCTGCCTCAAAGAACCCACAGCTCAGGGCAATGCCTAGCCTGGTACCCTCCTGCCTCCCACCTTCCAGGTCCTCCCTTGAGCTGGAACCACTGAGAGTCCTGACCAGCCACAGACTGGGGTGAGCAGCAGTGGTCATTACCCACATGGCTGTGCCTTCAGGAGAGCAATGACCAGTTGCTGTGTTACACTGGAGAGGGAGAGAGGGGTTTATGTGTTCATTTCTCAGATCCAGCAGATGGGCTGGGAGTTTCATCCCTCCCATCTACTCCATGTGTTCTGCTCCTTTACTCTTTACTGGGTGTCTATGTCTTGTCGTGGGGGGAGGAGAAAAAGAGAGGACAGACGGAGAATAAGGTGGAGAGCTGACAGAACTCCAACCGTCTCTCAAGTGGCACCACATCTGTTATTTTCCTATCTCTAAGATGTCTATAGTTGCTCCATCTCCTTTTCATACTTCCATGTGTGACATTCTGCAGTTCTTACTCTACTCAGCCAGGATTTTCCTGCTCATATGGCCCTTAAGCAGTAAAGAAACTGAAATAGCACAATGTACATCTATGTCTTTTCCTGCTCACAAAATATGCTTGCTTGCTTCCTTCTTTTCTTCCCTCTTTCTCCCTTTATGTTATTCTCTTACTGTTAACACTCAGTTGGCCATTCCTTTTTCTCATTTCCCATTTTATTTCCTTTCCTCTACCTCCCTCTCGCCTTACCTCATCGTCTCTCTCCCGTGGTGTAGATTCTCTTTCCACACAGATTCACCTTTCTTCTGTGCTCCCTTTTTTCACTTTTTCTCCTCCCTCAGCCCTTCATTTCTACCTGTCTCTTTCCCTCCCTATACCTGTCTTCTATTATCTTTATCTTTGTCCTCTCACTTTTTCCTCCTCTCTCCACCTCTGCCTCTCTCCCCTGTACATTCCCATCTCTCTTTGTACTGAATTCCTCTTGGCAAGCAGAGGGCCTGCGATAAAATATGAATGAGCCGTCTGTTCACGGCAGGCATCCTCGCCAGGAGAGGCAGAGTCCACGGAGCAGCCGAGACAGCTGTGGAGAAGAAGGTGCCATGCGGAGCTATTGAGAGAGAGGGAAGGGCACCCCGTCACTGCACACAGCAAAAAATGACCTTCTGCCAAAGAAGCTGATGGTTCAGGAAGAAAATAGGAGAGCTGACTATCCCTGAAGGAAAAGGAAACGTGGTACTGTTTTGCTTTATCACAAATACAGACAAAAGGTTTAAAGATGGAAAGAAAAAACAGAAAGGAAAAAGAGCGAAAGGCCAGGAAAAGCACTTAGGAGCAACAGCCCTCTGCTGCCATACTCACGGGATTGAGCAGGGGGGCTCCCTCGCTGGCAGCCAGCGTGCACCCCGGGAGCCGCACATCCCTCTGAGTTGCTGGGAAGCCCAAAGGCCCAGGCCCCACTGAGGCTGCTCCCAGCTGCCGCAGCTCCTCAATCACCACCTGCACGCCGCTGCCCACGCTGTCACACTCCTCTTCCACGGCAGACAGAGCCTTAAAGGCTTCCCCGGGACTTTCCTTGAGAGGCCCAGGCTCCTCAGGTGGGGAACTATGTGCCCGGCTTTCCCCATCTTCATCAGGGATGGACACTTTCCCTTGTCTCAGGTCACCCACTTCCTCCTGGAGACGTTTTAACAACTCATTGTTGGCCCTGGCAAGACCCAGAGCAGCTTCAGCCAAACCCACTGCCTTATCCACCCGCTGGTAGATAATATGCAGGAGCTGCTCTGAGCTCTGAACAGCCAGGCCATGTCCAGTCACTGTGATGGGGGTGCTGGGAGGAGGATTCCCACCCTGGGAGCCTGTGTTGCCTCCATTAGTCTCACTCTTACAGGCGCAGCAGCAGCATCTGGCCTCGCTGCCACTGGGAGGGGAGAAGAGAATGGTGGCACTGAAGGACATGGCGGATGGGGCAGTAACAACCACGCTTACACTGCTGGGCCGCTCCAACAGGTAGGAAGCATCGACTTCTCTGGACTCACTTTCCTTTCTCAATGAGGATGGTCAGAGGAGCCCAGGCCCCAAGCTGTAGGGTCTGTGAAAGAAGAGTAGACAAGCCATGAAGAAGCACACAGTCCATGGCGGCCTCTCCTCGGCCTGCAGAAGGGAGACAGGTGCCTTCTATTTGCAGATCCTGTGCTCTCCTAGCACATCACAAATCAAGGCCTTCCTGATGAAGGTTTCAGAGGGTAGAGAGCATTCCTTCTGCCCCCCAGCATGGAACCCTCGACTAGTGCAACCTAAGGAACAGGGAAAGGATTCAGAAGGACCTTCCGGCATCTGGAAAGATTAGAAGATTAAGGAAGAAAATGTAGATCTGTGTCCTCCTCCTCACCATCTTTACTGTAATAATGGTACTGCATTTCATTGCTTTGACATTGTTCCTTAAGGTGTTCAGAACACTTCACATAAGTTACCTCATCTACTCAACAGCACTAGGAAACACATATTACTCCAGGTCCAGAGAAGAGACATGCGGAGAAATGATATGTCTTTTTCAAGGTCAGAGGCATAATAGCAGAATCCAGTTATTACTACTTTCAATGTAGTGTTGTATTTTTTTTTTTTTACCTGATACCACCTTTGTTGACATTAACAATCATGACAATCATGATTCTACCCTCTCTGTAATTTTCATACAAATGCATTCAGAGTAAAACTCCTAAATAAGGAATACATCCATCACTGCAGCCCTCAGGATGTCACCAACTTCTCACTGTTATATCATTAATGCTTTGGGGATGAGGGCAGGGAAATGAAATGAAAAGATCAGGGAATTGAGCTGGGGTAACCCAGGGCTGCACAGCCCCCTTTCCCATAGTTGTGTACCTGGGCCATGAGCCTCTGTAATGGAAACTAGCTGTCCTGAATCTTCCAGCCAGGAGCCCAGAGAAATCACCCGTGGGGCCTCTTATCTTCATTTCTCATGCTCCTTAAGGGTGGATCCAAAATTCAACAGGAATGTTTGAACAGCTATGCTGTCACTTTGCCTGCATGACCAGTCCCCATTAAAGGAGAAACCAGAATATCAGTGATAAACCAAACTGCCTTTCTTTTAAATTACTGTAGTTAAGCAGCTAAACTACTCCAGAAAAGAAAAAAAGGGGTAAAGAAGTTGATTTGTACCACTGAGAACACTCCAGGGAACTTAATAAATATTGTAATTTTCTAAATAATACTTGATGATAGAAAAAAAATCCTTCTGATGCTCCATGTCAAAACCTTAAGTATGTTTACAATTTCCCTGAGAGATGCATTTCTCTCTTACCCTGTAAATTAAAACATCACAATTAAAGGAAAGGAGGGGCGAGGCATGGTGGCTCACGCTTGTAATCCCAGCACTGTGGAAGGCTGAGGCGGGCCGATCACCTGAGGTCAGGAGTTCGAGACCAGCCTGACTAACATGGTGAAACCCTGTCTCCACTAAAAATACAAAAATTAACTGGGTGTAGTGGCGGGCCTCTGTAACCCCAGCTACTCGGGAGGCTGAGGCAGAAGAATCACTTGAACCCGGGAGGCAGAGGTTGCAGTGAGCCGAGATCGTGCCACTGCACTCCAGCCTGGCGACAGGGCGAGACTCCACCTCAAAAAAAAAAAAAAAAAAAGAGTAGGAGGTTAAGAGAATTTTCTATATACTGAGGGTTTTTTTTTTTTTTTTTTTTGAGATGTAGTCTGGCTCTGTCGCCCAGGCTGGAGTGCAGTGGCGCGATCTCGGCTCACTGCAAGCTCCGCCTCCCGGGTTCATGCCATTCTCCTACCTCAGCCTCCTGATAGCTGGGACTACAGGCGCCTGCCACCTCGCCCGGCTAATTTTTTGTATTTTTAGTAGAGACGGGGTTTCACTGAGTTAGCCAGGATGGTCTCGATCTCCTGACCTCATGATCCACCCGCCTCGGCCTCCCAAAGTGCTGGGATTACAGGCGTGAGCCACCGCGCCCAGCCTTTTTTTTCTTTTTGAATAGGCAATCTCATTTCAGAAACAGGAAATATCAATGCCTCTGAGGTAGTAAAACATAAATCTGACAATGCATTTTAATTACATGTGGTTATTAAAGAATAGTCTTTGATTTGCTCTTTCCACCCTTTATATTGAAGAAATGGTTTTTTCTGTGCCAGATACTTACTTCTTGCAAAAACTTAACTCAAATACATTTACAGCTTCCTTGTCATTATAGTCACTGGGAGGCACAGCTAAACCTGAAACCAAAGGTTAAACCAAATTAAAACTAAAGGTTAAAGGAAAGCACTAAGCAATTCTATGTCAATTTATAGATGAATCACTTATGTATTCTTTTCCTTCCTAAATAAGGGCCTACACTGCTCCTGCAGAGTTTTTTCTTTTTAATTCTTTCTTTAACCTACATCATGCAGGGAGTTTGCTCTTAAACATGGATGCTGTGGGCAAAAGAATGTTTTGGTGATAATAAGTAATAGTATTCAAATGCTTGCCAGCTGGGTTCAGCATTTGTAAAATCAGTAATTAAGATGCATCAGGTTGGGACACTGGCTGAGTTGTCTAACTCCTTTCTGGTACCAAACTCTCTTGCCTCACGCACTTACTCTTTCTTGCAAGAGGCTTTTACCCCTACCAGTGTTCAGCCTGCCTCAAGCTCTTCCCCTCTATTTTTATTTATCATTTTTTTGAGACGGAGTCTCGCCCTGTCGCCAGCCAGAGTGCAATGGCAAGATCTCGGCTCACTGCAAGCTCTGCCTCCCGGGTTCAAGTGATTCTCCTGCCTCAGCCTCCCAAATAGCTGGGATTACAGACGCGCGCCACCACATATGGCTAATTTTTATATTTTTAGTAGAGACAGGGTTTCGCGATGTTGGCCAGGCTGGTCTTGAACTCCTGACTTCAGGTGATCCACCCGCCTCAGCCTCCCAAAGCGTTGGGATTACAGGTGTGAGCCACTGCGCCCAGCTCCCTCTTCTTTAAATAGTCTTTCCTTGGTCGTCTTTCCTTGATCATCTTTCCAAAACAGCACTGTACTGCAGGTTAAAAAAAAAAAAAAAAAAGGGCCGGTTGGTGGCTTACGCCTGTAATCCCAGCACTTTGGGAGGCCAAGGTGGGCGAATCACGAGGTCAGGAGATGGAGACCATCCTGGCTAACACAGTGAAACCCCGTCTCTACTAAAAATACAAAAAATTAGCCGGGCGTGGTGGCGGGCGACTATAGTCCAGCTACTTGGGAGGCTGAGGCAGGAGAATGGCGTGAACCTGGGAGGCGGAGCTTGCAGTGAACCGAGATCGCGCCACAGAACTCCAGCCTGGGCGACAGAGCGAGATTCCGTCTCAGAAAAAAAAAAGGGGGGGGGGGGTGGCCGGGCGTGGTAGCTCACGGCTGTAATCCCAATACTTTAGGAGGCTGAGGTGGGTGGATAACTTGAGGTTAGGAGTTCTAGACCCAGCCTGGGCAACATGGTGAAACCCTATCTCTACTAAAAATAAAAAAATTTGCCAGCCATGATGATACGTGTCCGTAATCCCAGCTACTCAGGAGGCTGAGGGAGAAGAATTGCTTGAACCCAGGAGTCAGAGGTTGCAGTGAGCCGAGATCACGCCACCATACTCCAGCCTGGGTGATAGAACGAGACTCCAGCTCAAAAAAAATTTAAAAAAAAATGAGGTTCTCCTCTGGCTGCACCACTTATGAGCTATGTGAACATCAGTAAATTATTTCACTTTTCTGAGACCAAGTTTTTTCATCACTATCTACTTTGAGTGGTTTTTGTGAAGATTATACATAATATATGTAAGGCACCTACAGAGTGCTGGCACATGGTCAGTGCTCCACTAGTAACGGCTGGATGATATTATGGTTATTCCTGTAACATTTTGTGTTCCCACCCTGGACACCGATCCTGATTCCTTAATCTTTTTTTTTTTTAAGAGGCAGGGTTTTGCTTCCAGCCAGGAGCCCAGAGAAATCACCCGTGGGGCCTCTTATCTTCATTTCTCATGCTCCTTAAGGGTGGATCCAAAATTCAACAGGAATGTTTGAACAGCTATGCTGTCACTTTTCCTGCATGACCAGCCCCCATTAAAGGAGAAACCAGAATGTCAGTGATAAACCAAACTGCCTTTCTTTTAAATTACTGTAGTTAAGCAGCTAAACTACTCCAGGAGAGAAAAAAAGGGGTAAAGAAGTTGATTTGTACCACTGAGAACACTCCAGGGAATGTTCTTGCTATGTTGCCCAGGTTGGTCTTCAACTCCTGACCTCAAGCCATCCTCCCGCCTCAGCCTCCTGAGTAGCTGGGATCACAGGTGCGAGCCACCACCTTGATTCCTGATTCCCTAATTTTGAATAAAATGCAATGGCTTGAAATAGAATTTGGGGAAATTTGCCCCCAAATTTAATATTGAATTTCTAACAAACATGCATTTATAGGTACAAAACCTTCTATGACGCAAATTAGAAAGGTAATTGAGTATTTGGAATTTACTTGCTATCATGACCTGGTCTCAGACTAAGGATAATATTTTATGCTAGTTTTTAATGCTAAATGTATTTTCCTATTGTGAGTTCAGTTTGTTCCTCAATTTCTCTTCTGTTTTTCTACATTGTATGTTACCATACTATGTCCATTTTAAAACATCACATTCAGGGCAACAAATAAGTGTTTTCTTGAATTAACCTGCCTATAAAAACTTGGTACAGTGTGATCTAGCACAATGGGCATTCACAGAATTCATTTTTGGTTTCCATGGACACTATTGCTGACTTAATTTCCCAGCCTCTTGCTATAGTCTCTCACCTAAACTCTAAGATATGGAAAGATATTGGGATCAGCAGGTAATAAACGAGTATTTCACGTTATATTTACTAACCAGGTAACTACTTAAGTGCGGGATAAATGACTCAAAACAAAACATTAATTTCATTAGCTGCATATACCCCCATTAAAGAAGGTGAGCTGGGCCAGGCAGGTGGCTCACGCCTATAATCCCAGCACTTTGGGAAGCTGAGGTGGGCGGGTCACCTGAGGTCAGTTTGAGACCAGCCTGGCCAACATGGTGAAACCCTGTCTCTACTAAAGATACAAAAAAAAAAAAAGTAGCCGTGCATGGTGGCGCGTGCCTGTAATCCCAGCTACTCAGGAGGCTGAGGCAGGAGAATGGCTTGAACCCAGGAGGCGGAGGTTGCAGTGAGCCGAGATCACACCATTGCACACCAGCCTGGGAGGCAGGGCGAGACTCCAGCTCAAAAAAAAAAGAAGGTGAGCTGGTGAGTGGGGGGAGGTATTTTTAGGTTCATATATTCATATATATATATATATATATATATATATATAAATCTTATGTATTTATTTATTTATTTTTGAGACAGAGTCTTGCTCTGTCGCCCAGGCTAGAGTGTAGAGGCGTGATCTTGGCTCACTGCAACCTCCACCTCCCAGGTTCAAGCAATTCTCCTGCCTTAGCCTCCAGAGTAGCTGGGAATACAGGCATGTGCCACCACTCCCAGGTAATTTTTGTATTTTTAGGAGAGATGGGGTTTCACCATATTGGCCAGGCTGCTCTTGAACTCCTGACCTTGTGATCCGCCCTCCTCGGCCTCCCAAAGTGCTGAGATTACAGGCGTGAGCCATCATGCCCGGCCAATATATATATATATTTGATACAGAATCTCACTCTGTCGCCCAGGCTGGAGTGCAGTGGCACAATTTCGGCTCACTGCAACTTCTGCCTCCGAGGTTCAAGCGAGTCTTCTGCCTCAGCCTCCCGAATAGCTGGGATTACAGGCATGCGCCACCACACCTGACTAATGAATCCTGACCTCAAGTGATCCGCCCGCCTTGGCCTCCCAAAGTGCTGAGATTACAGGTGTGAGCCACTGTGCCAGGCTCAAAAGTTTTTTATATGTAAGGCCATGTTAAAGGATGATTCACCAAAATGGATTGCACACTACTCAAATGAAGGGAAGACAAAGTCTCTACCTACAAGGCACTTGAAGTGTATTTCAGATGGGAATGTCTAAACAACATGGGATGTTCTAAACATGGACTATCTAAAAAACAAAGTGAGGCCAGGCACAGTGGCTCACACCTATAATCTCAGCACTTTGGGAGGCTGAGGCGGGCAGATCACCTGAGGTCAGGAGTTCGAGACCAGCCTGACCAACATGGAGAAACCCTGTCTCTACTAAAAATACAAAATTAGCTGGGTGTGGTGGCACATGCCTGTAATCCCAGCTACTCGGGAGGCTGAGGCAGGAGAATCACTTGAACCCGAGAGGTGGAGGTTGCAATGAGCCGAGATCGCACCACTGCACTCCAGCCTGGGCAACAAGAGTGAAACTCCGTCTCAAAAATAAATACATAAACAAATAAATAACAAAGTGAAATACACACAAGTCCTAATAATATGGTATAGACTGAAAAATTTCTGAGGCATTAGTTCAAAATAATGGAAAAATTAACAAAATGAAATCATACTGAGAAAGAGTTCTTACAGAAGAAAAGCTTCCAGTTGAGCCTTGAGCAACGTATAGGATGAACTGATAGGGTAGTAAGACATTCTAGAGGAGAAAAAAAAATTACAGGACTTAACAGGGTACATGTCAGAGGTCAGAGCAAAGGCGCTTATATAGTAAGCTAAGGAGAACTGACAGAGGTATAGAGATGGGGTATAGATATAATTGGTTAAAGACAACTGCAAGATTATAAGCCTAAGAGTAACAGGATGGTACCACCACCACCACCAGAATGACAGAAATGAGGCAGTTGAAATACCATGGCTGGGCATGGTGGCTCATGCCTGTAATCCCAGCACTTTGGGAGGAGAGGAGGATCGCTTGAGCCCAGGAGTTTGAGACCAACCTGGGCAGCATAGCGAGACCCAGTCTCTAAAAAATAAATAAATAAAAAGAGGAGACACCAGTATATTAGAGAAGAAGTGTATTTATTTAACATTTTAAATTTCAACTGATGGCAACATGTTTAAGTAGAAAGTCCTGAAAACAACTGACTAGGTCTAAAAAACAGAAAAAGATCTTCAATCTTGGGATGCGTTGCCAGCACAACATGACAGTAGATGTCACACTTAGGTTTGCAAAAAATATATGCATTTGGGGTTCATTTCAGTATTGGTCTAATTTAAATACATGTGAAATAAGCCTTAAAAATGTACTTTCCAGTACTTTTGGTATTTTTCATAAATATTTAGATAAAAAAGAAAGAAAATTCATCTCCTTTAGACAGACAGTTCAGGGTGAGACTGTCCATAATTTTAACTATCCCTTTCCTCCCAAGTCACATTTTTGTTAGGACTAAATATATCATACTCTTGGCAGTTCCCTTGCTTGCTTTCTCCCCATTCTGAGTTTGAATTTTCTGCATGACTGAGTTCACCTCCAAACTATGAAAAATAAAAGTTTTCTCACTATTTAATAGATGTGTATGATATGGTATCACTCAGATGATATATGTTTTTATAATGGGTGCTTGACTCATTCAGGGTCATGCTAGCAATAGACTTCCTTAAATGTGATTACTGAAAGCATGGCAATTCGTATCAAAATCTTCATTTTAAGAAATAAATAAGGAAAACGGCCACTTAAAGCTCCTGCTGTGTTGGTCAGTCCTACTCCTCCACTTCAAGGTGCAAAATGGCTCACCTGTCAAAAGGTTCTCTCAAAACCTATTTTTATCAGAAATGAGCTCCTTATCACACAAGAGCAGCTAAGTAAATACCACAAAATACTATTTTCCCACATTTTAAAAGAGTGACTCGACTAATGGTCTGCAAAAAATCCAAGACCTTATTTTTACGGGTAAAAAAGAGAGCTGTAGACGCAGAAGGCCGAATGCGGTCTTTAAAGGATTCCATGTAATCTGAAAATTCCACGTATATTTCTATAGCAGGATGAGAATTTTTAACCCAGTATAGCACAGTCCTTTTTATTTACATTTGCTAAGATTACATTGGTAAGATTAATATTTCCGATTTCAGGTTTGCCTAATGTAAAGGACCCACTGCATTTATGGAGAAACTGAAAAATGAAAAAGCAGCTCCTAGAACTCGTGCCAGCGAGAACTTGGTAAATGTTAGTTGATTAAATATTAGTCAAGGATGACAAGGTGGACCCCAGGGACGGCAGAACCGTTTCCGATGGGTCAGTGTGATTCAGCTACCGGAAGGGCGATCGCAGCGACGCGGGAGGCAGAGATCGGCGACTGCTCAAGAGACCTCAGGGGACAGGGTGACTCGCCACTGTGCCCAACCATACAGTGCGCTTTGGGAGTCCCGGGTAAAGGGGGTCATTCCCGCGAGGGATGCGGAGAGCAGAGCGGCCAGAGGAGCGGCTAGGGATCTCGCCGGGTCACCGGGGAGGGTAGACTACGTAGCCCCGAGAGCTTTGAGAACTTGGGCTGAAGGCGGCGCTCGCCGTAAGAACTGACGCGGAAGTGCAGCTTAGCAGCCCTACGGATGTCTACCGCGTGTGCCCGGCGCTACCGCACGGGCTGACTCAGCTAGGCGGAGGCGGAGGCGTAGGCGGGCGCGCGGGAGACAGAAGAATCCGCGGCGCCTGCCCGTGTACCCGGCCAGCGCGCGCACGCGGGGAGACACCGCCTCGCTTGCCTTCTGGCTCCCGGTGATTGGCGGTTAGACGATGGAAGGGGAGCAGGGTCACGGACACTATTGGCTGCAAACAACAGTCACTCAAAAAGTCAGGTAGGGGAGGGGCCTCCTCGGGAGGGACAAGACTGTGAAGCTTTTTCAAGGCCGTCAGACGCCATCTTTAGCTTGTTTTTGTTTACTTGCTTTTGTTCTCTGCTGCTCACAAACCTGTGTGTACACGATTATAAGCACAGTGGCCACAAATCGGCGTCACACGTTTGGTGGTGGCCGACTTTTAGTTACTGCTGGCCTCGGTTACATTTCTTTCACATGTCACCTGCAAATTAGCAGCTCCTCGTAATTCAAAGAAGTTTCCAATATGGGGCCCCGAGGATTCCCAGGCAAAATCAACAGAGTTTAGTTTTGCTTTGCTTTGGAAGGCCAAGCCAACGATATATATGTGCGAGGAATTCTCCCCTTTCTTAGGAAGAAAAAGCAAGAACAGTGGATATGACCCTACGTTCCTGGATGTAGAAATCAAATAGCCTAGGAAATCAGGGACACGGGCTCTGCACTGTTCAGGGAGAGCTCTCCCTATTTTTTGAGAAGCTAAAAAGTAAGGTAAAAAGTATATGTGATGACCTGTAGTGATATGGAAAAGAGCTAAAAAGGGTAAAACTCCATTAAAAATTCCCGTAACTGGCCGGGCACGGTGGCTCACGCCTGTAATCCCAGCTGAGAGGCAGAGGAGGGCGGATCACCTAAGGTCAGGAGTTGGAGACCAGCCTGACCAACATGGTGAAACCCCGTCTCTACTAAAAATACAAAAATCAGCCCAGCATGGTGGCACATGCCTGTAATCCCAGCTACTCGGGAGGCCGAGGCAGGAGAATCGCTTGAACCCAGGAGGTGAAGGTTGCAGTGAGCCAAGATCGTGCCATTGCACACCAGCCTGGGCAACAAGAGTGAAACTCTGTTTCACAAAAAAAAAAAAAAAAAAAAAAAACTCCCGTCACTGTTGTGATCACAAAGATCACTAGAATGTGACTAGATTTCAAAGACATGCAGGTCTGAACTTGTGGAATAATCCACAATCGAGCCAGTATTTATTAAGCACTGGTCTGACTTGAATTGTTAGAGAATAAAAATATACTCAGTACAACAAGTAAGAAACCCAGAAAGCCCAAACAGGGCCACTTTTGTTATAAATTTGTACAAGTAACTTTATTGCAGTCGGTATTTAGGAGTCAAATACTGCTTGAAATAGAGTAGGATGCTAGCTGTGTAATAGAAATGCATTATTATACAGAGGTTTTGTTGTAATGAAATTTAAATTCTACAGTAGATCCTTTTTTTTTTGTCTCCTGGTTGTCACTGCATTTGTGACATTCCAGTTTCTCCCTCAGCACCTCATATACCTCCTATGCTTTCACTCCAATCTGCAAATACAAATTTGGATACATATATTTTCCATACGACTTCTAATGAGGAGATAGTGTTTCTGTAACAGAATGAAGTGAAAATAGGGCTCCTATAACAGGAGGTTCTGGTCTGCGAGCCTGTTTTTCTCTAATTCATATACTTTTTTCGTGACTCTTAGAAATGAGAAGCTTTACATTCTAAAAATGCAACATGATAACCAAAAGGCATTTCTTATCCCTTCTATTATTTGCCTTTGCATCCTCTTGGCTCCCTATCACCATCACCATGAACAGTTTTTGAGAATTAGACTTGACTGGATTTTTTTTCCTGATACTTTGCCAGCTGTGGAGCTTTTCGAATAGATTCCAACCAATAAACGACCATTTTGTCAAAAAGCCAAGAAAGAACTTCCCTTCTGAACACACCAACCAAACCACACGTAAAGGCCAAAATATACACAGCTGTACATTTAAGAACGTGAGACAATAAAAAGCAAAACCACTTAGGCAAAACAGTCACTGAAGGCTTTGAACCACAGATTCAATAAATTGCCTACTCTCATTTGCCACATGGACTATATACTCCTTGGCAATTATTTAATTATTCATTATTCTGATCCTTTAGGAGCAGAAAAATATAGTAAATGCACATAGAAAGTGCCTAAGTATGCTAAGCATAGGATGTCTTCTAAGCTCTGCTTTGCACACAAAATATTTTGATCACATTTGGGAAAACAACAGAAAAAAAATTCACATCCTAGGGGATACTTTGCACACATAAAACCAGATATATTTATCACTTTTGAAAATAAAATCTGATATGGTACATATACACACATATTGTACATATACACAAATAACCCCAAGTTATAACTTTACAAATCTGTTTCAAGAAACACACACACACATACACACACAAATGTTCTAATGAAAATGTGTGTGAAAGACACACTGTAAGAAGGTCTTTCCCCCTTCCCTAGGGAAATGAATGTCTCCATTATAATATCCCAATATTAACCTATTGGCCTTGGACAAGTGCCACATCCCAGCCACTTGGTTTTGGTTCTGGGGGGTGGGTGTGTAAAAAGCACGCAAACGGCTTTATGAGGGAGCCTCAAATCTCTCTCTGCTTCATTCGATGTTGCCTGTGGCAGAAATTTACATTATCCCTTCAGCCCGCTTAAAAAAAAATCTGTACTTCCCAAGCGGCTAAATTTTTAAAGTCCCTCAACCACAAAAATCTACCAGTTCTTAAAATGTGATTTAAAAAAAAGAAAAAAAAACTATAAATTTGGCTGGAAACGGTTGTACACGGCCATCCTGCTTCTCAACTTCTTGGTATATTTAAAACCTTGACCAGGAAAAAGAAAGAGGAAGAGAGACAGAAAAAGAAATGGGGGAAAGAGCAAATTCCCCTTAGCAACAGTTTCCTCACCCCAACACTGCTACAGATCTCTATTTTTTAAAAATTTGAAAACACACACAAGATTAAGGAAGAAAAAAAATGGAAAAAGGATACCCGAAGGTCGTATGGCTCTTTGTATTCGTGTGTGTGCAAAAAGGAGGACTCGCGGAGCCCGAGCCGGCAAGCCCCGCCCCTCCCCGGACGCCCTCCCGGATTGGCCATCCGCGGCCGCGGGGCGCCCCGCCCGCAAGCACACGCGCCGCGCCCGAGGCGCCAACCCCGGAGTTGGGGGCCCCCTGAGGGCCGCTGGACCCCTGACCCCCAACCTTGCCTGGACCTTGGCAGACCCTTTCCCACCTCTCTCCCTTTCACTTTCTCAGCGTCCTGTCACCCTTTCCCATCTTTTTTTCTTGGTGAAATAAGGCCCAGTCACCAGCATAACAATCCAGTGAGCGACCTCTGGACACTTTGTTAAATTGAGTGAACTAGTCAGTAACATTCTAGACTGCGATTAAACATCAGGGACTTGGTGCGTGGGCGCTACTCCGGGTTTCCAGGTGGAATGTCTCTGGGTCACGCGTGTTGCTTAACACCCCCACGTTTAAATGAACATTCACGTATGGAACATCTTTCTGGAGACAGGCAAAGTAGTCTTACACTTCAGCCCGAGCTCCCAGTTTCTCTACCTGGCTCAGACCACATTCTCAAAACTAAAATGGCTCCTCTTTATTTCCAGGAAGACGGCTGGTATACCTGGATTTTAAGCCACCCATAATCTGGTCCCACCCACCTATTTGTTATTTATTTATTTATTTAGACAGAGTCTCGCTCTGTCACCCAGGCTGGAGTGCAGTGGTATGATCTCCACTCACTGTAAACTCCGCCCCTCCGCTCCCGCCCCCACCCCCACCCCCACCCCGCCCAAGCAATTCTCCTGCCTCAGCCTCCCAAGAAGCGGGGACTACAGGCGTGCACCACCGCACCCAGCTAATTTTTTTAATTTTCTGTAGAGACAGGGTTTCGCCATGTTGGCCAGGCTGGTCCCGAACTCCTGACTTCAGGTGATGGGCCCACCCTGCCTTTTTTTTTTTCAGTGATGTGATCTCGGCTCACTGCAACCCCCAACTCCCAGGCTCAAGCAATTCTCCTGCCTCAGCCTCCCGAGTAGCTAGGATTACGGACATGTGCCAACACGCCCAGCTAATTTTTTTTTTTTAAGTAGTGACGGGTTTTCACCATGTTGGCCAGGCTGGTTTTGAACTCTTGACCTCAAGTTATCCGCCCGCCTCGGCCTCCCAAAGTGCTGGGATTACAGGCATGAGCCACTGCGCCTGGGCACAAATTTGTTCTTAGTTCCCTCTACGCTCATCTTATCAATCTTGTATTATTCCTTTACTCAAGTGGCTTTTTTTTTTTTTTTTTTTTTAGCCTGAATGATGCGTCTCCCCTTCCCTGACTGGTCAATTTTTATCCATTCTCTTTCAGCACAGACCGCTTACTTCTCTCCGCTCCCATCAGCATGAACTTCATGCATACTCCAGTTAGCGGCATGTAACTCTACCTTGATTCACATATTTTAGTAATTTCACTCCAGTAAACTGTTTGAGGTCAGCGATCATATCTTAAAATTGTTTTCCTATCCAGGAACTGTTTGATTCTTACTGCAGTAGCTGGCATAATTGTAGATATTTAGTAAACACCGACCAAAAAAATCATTTATTTATTTATATTTATTTTGAGTTGGAGTCTTGCTCCTCTGTCGCCCAGGCTGGAGTGCAGTGGCCCGATCTTGGCTCACTGCAAGCTCCGCCTCCCAGGTTCACGCCATTCTCCTGCCCCAGCCTCCCGAGTAGCTGGGACTACAGGTGCCCACCACCACGCCCGGCGAATTTTTTGTATTTTTAGTAGAGACGGGGTTTCACCGTGTTAGTCAGGATGGTCTCGATCTCCTGACCTTGTGATCCACCAGCCTCAGCCTCCCAAAGTGCTGGGATTACAGGCGTGAGCCACCGTGCCCGGCCAAAAATCATTTATGATTAAGTAAGTGAATTTGTTTTCTAGTTAAAACACAGATTCTGAAACTCACATCCCACAAGAATTTCCCTTCTATAGTAAGTAGCAATTTGTGAACACTTACTGTGCAGGAACTGTTCTGAACACTTTATGTGTATTAATTTAGGTATTATTATTATTATTATTATTTTTTTTTTTTTCGAGACAGAGTCTTTCTCTGTCGTCCAGGCAGGTGGATCACGAGGTCAGGAGTTCAAGACCAGACTGACCAACATGGTGAAACCCCGTCTCTACTAAAAATACAAAAAGTTAGCCGGGCGTCGTGGTGCGCACCTGTAGTCCCAGCTACTCAGGAGGCTGAGGTAGGAGAATTGCTTGAACCCAGGAGGCAGAGGTTGCAGTGAGCCGAGATTGCACCACTGCACTCCAGGCTGGAGGACAGAGCGAGACTCCATCTCAAAAAATAATAATAATAAAATAATAAGGCCGGGCGTGATGGCTCACGCCTGTAATCCCAGCACTTTGGGTGGATGAAGCGGGCGGATCACCTGAGGTCAGGAGTTCAAGACCAGCCTGGCCAACATGGTGAAACCCCGTCTCTACTAAAAATACAAAAATTGGCTGGGCTTGGTGGTGCACGCCTGTAATCCCAGCTACTTGGGAGGTTGAGGCAGGAGAATCCCTTTAACCTGGGAGGCAGAAGTTGCAGTGAGCTGAGATTGCACCACTTAAAAATAAATTTTTTTTGGCCGGGCACAGTGGCTCACGTCTCTAATCCCAGTACTTTGGGAGACCAAAGCGGCACGTCGGATCCCTTGAGCTCAGGAGCTGGAAACCAGCTTGGGCAACATAGCGAAACCCGTGTCTCTCCTAAAAATACAAAAATTAGCTGGGTGTAGTGGTGCATGCCTGTAGTCCCAGCTACTCGGGAGGCTGAGGCACGTTAATCACTTGAACCCGGAAGGCGGAGACTGCAATGAGCCGAGATGGTGCCACTGCACTCCAGCCTGGGTGACAGAGCAAGACTTCGTCTCAAATAATAATAATAATCCAGGGACATGACAACTACATGCAAAGTATGGTCTGGGTCAGAAGAAAAAATGCTATCCTGGACACTACCAGGATACTTGGGAAAATTAAATATGGCCTGGATATTAGATAATTTGATTGTAGCAAAGTTAGATTAGTGGCATCACCATTTTACAAGAAACTGAGGTTCAGAGAGTACTTACTACAAATTTACATAGCTAATAGGCGACAGACCTGAACCCCCAAGCCAGCTGTCTTATCAAGCTGTTTAACATACACACACACACACACACACTCACACACACACTTTGACACTGGCCATCAGTCAGGCCTCGTCCATAAAATTGTTGGTTCTCAATGTCCAGGGCATTGTTGGTAGGATCTAGTTCTCAGCAGAAAGGCCCAGTGCCTTCAGTGTTGTTTTCACCCTAGCAGCACCCTAGCTTAGGCAATAGCTTTGCCTTTTTCCTGAAAATGAGGTGCTAGTGTTTACTTTCTCAGGGGTTATAGACTTTCTGTGTTTCTTTTTTTCTCTTTTTAGAGACAGGACCTCACTATGTTGCCTCGGCTGGTGTCAAACTCTTGGACTCAAGGGATCCTCTTGCCTCAGCCTCCCCAATAGCTGGTGCATGCTACTGTGCCTGACATGTGTTTCTTTTTATACGTTTTTCATTTAAACTTCTAAAAAATAATACAAGCCTAACTGAGCGTGGTGGCTCATGCCTTTAATCTGAGCACTTTGGAAGGCCGAGACAGGTGGATCAGTTGAGGTCAGGAGTTCGAGACCAGCTTGATCAACATAGTGAAACCCGTCTCTACTAAAATACAAAATTTAGCCGGGTGTGGTGGTGTGCACCTGTAATCCCAGCTACTTAGCCAGGTGTGGTGGTGTGCACCTGTAATCCCAGCTACTCAGGAGGGTGAGGCAGGAGAATCGCTTGAACCTGGGAGGCAGAGGTTGCAGTGAGCCGAGATCGCACCATTGCCCTCCAGCCCGGGCGACGAAGTGAGATTCTGTCTCAAAAAATAAATAAATAAATAAAGCCATGATATCACCAGGAAAATATTAAATATTAACTCTTGATGAGAATGTACTAGGACATCTCATATTCTCAAATATACAGGTGATATATTTCTTTCTTTTTTTTTTTTTGAGATGGAGTTTTGCTCTTGTTGTCCAGGCTGGAGTGCAGTGGCACAATCTCGGCTCACTGAAACCCTCGCCTCCTGGGTTCAAGCAATTTTCCTGCCTCAGCCACCAGAGTAGCTGGGACTACAGGAGCCTGCCACCACACCCGGTTAACTTTTTGTATTTTTAGTAGAAACAGGTTTCACCATGTTGGCCAGGCTGGTCTTGAACTCCTGACCTCAGATGATCTACCTGCCTGGGCCTCCCAAAGTGCTAGGATTACAGGCATGAGCCACTGTGCCCAGCCACAGGTGATATATTTTCAAAAATGTTAGGATAAAGGGAAAACAGAAATGTTAATAATTATTAAAATCAACAGTTATTGAGAGTTTACTTGGTGCCAGGCACTCTGTATCTCATTTAATCAATTCTGTGAGATAAGTACTATTATACTCCCTCTTTTACTGAGGAGAAAACTGAGACTTAGAGGGGGATTGGTAAGTTACCTAGAGGTCGTTGAGCTAATTAACTCAATGGTGGTCACTAGTGGAATCATAGCTTGAACCCAGGTGTGCTCACTAGAGAACCTGTGCTCTTGACTATTCATTAGTCTCTGTCTAAATTGAAACCCACTCTGCCTTGCTGTTACCCTCTTTTGCTCTCGTTCTGTCCACGAAAGACAAGCTGTCTTCACTTTGATGATCAATGGAATGTTCATAACTGCCATAGTCTCCTGGGATATATTTTTAATTATGAGTCCATTACTACAAAGGTCAAAGTTAAGTTGGAAAAGCCATGTCTTTTTTTTTTTTTTTTGAGACAGAGTTTCACTCTTGTTGCCCAGGCTGGAGTGCAATGGCATGATCTCGGCTCACTGCAACCTCTGCCTCCCGGGTTCAAGCAATTCTCCTGCCTCAGCCTCCCAAGTAGCTGGGGTTACAGGCATGCACCACCACATCTGGCTAACTTTGTATTTTTAGTAGAGACAGGGTTTCTCCATGTTGGTTAGGCTGGTCTCGACCCCGACCAACCTCAGGTGATCTGCCCGCCTTGGCTTCCCAAAGTCCTGGGATTACAGGCCTGAACCACCGCGCCTGGCCTTTTTTTTTTCTCTTTTTCTTTTTGAGACAGGATCACTTGCTTTGTCACCCAGGCTGGAGTGCAGTGGTGCAATCATGGCTCACTGTAGCCTCTACCTCCCGAGTAGCTCAGACTACAAGTGTGTGCCAATATGCCCAGCTAATTTTTAAAATATTTTGTAGAGATGGAGTCTAACTACATTGCCCAGGCTGTTCTCGAACTCCTGGGCTCAAGTGATTCTCCCACCTTGGCCTCCCAAACAATTACAAGCGTGAGCCACAGTGCTTGGCCTAAATTTCTATTTTCCCCATGGTCATAGGAGAATCTTTGAGTAGAAGTTTTGAGTAATGAACTTGTGTGCTGTTAGGTAATGAGAATAGGGAGAAAATGTACCATTTTCACCTAAAAATTACAATTTTAAACTCTAAAATATCTGAAATTTCAAATGTTAGACTTTACAGATGACTTGTCAATTGAGGAAAATTGCTAATTTGGCTTTGAATCAAGCAGATCTTTTATTTTAAGCTGTTTCTGTTCAATGAGATCCCAAAGGGGCCTCCCCTACAGTGAAATGTAACTTCCCCTAGAGTGAGGCCGGGAAGCTGTTTCCGACAGTCATTCGTTAACACGTGGGAGAGCATCTTAAAACAGGAGAGGAAGGTAAATCCTACAGCCAGCTGAGAATATGTCCTAAGAGACACTGGAGAGGAAAGTATGAGAAACCTGAGATTCAGAGTTGAGAAAGGGTACAGAAAGGTGGAAGGTAATGCAAAGGAAACAATAGAAAAGGAAGACGGCAGGCAGCAGAGAACAGCCCTCAAGGAAGAGAGAAGGGGTTTGTATTGTAGCAGGAGTGAAAGTAGATTCGATTTTAAAGAAAAAAATTCTGAATTTGATTGTTAGATGCAAAAATTTGATAAAAATTGTAGAAGCAATTGGAACATCTTAAGATCAGTAAAAAAAAAAAAAGTGTCAAAAACCAAAACAAAATAAATTAAAATGCCATAACAGGCCAGGCACAGTGGCTTACTCATGTCTGTAATCCCAGCAGTTTGGGAGGCCAAAGTGGGCGAATCACCTGAGGTCAGGAGTTGGAGACCAGCTTGGCCAACATGGTGAAACCCCGTCTCTACTAAAAATACAAAAATTAGCCAGGTGTGGTGGTGGGCACCTGTAGTCCCAGCTACTAGGGAGGCTGAGGCAGGAGAATTACTTGAACCCAGGAGGCGGAGGTTGCAGTGAGCTGAGATGGCACCACTGCACTCTAGCCTGGGCGACAGAGCGACACTGCATCTCAAAAAAAAAGAAATAACATAAATGTAAAGAAGATAATGAAGAAGGGAAAGAGGAGAAAAAATGAGTAGATAGATGCCAGCTATTATATGTAGAAGAAATAACAGAATTTGAAAAATCACCATTTGGCAAACCCCAAAGCAAAAACAGGAAGGTACAAGGTTGTGGGAGAACAGGATATTCACATTATCTAAGATAATCACTGTATTAGTTTTCTAAGGCTGCTATAATAAAACACCATAGTCTGAGTGGCTTAAACAACAGAAATTACTTTCTCCCAGTTCTGGAGGCTATAGGTCCAAGATCAAAGTATCAGCAGTGTTGATTTCTTCTGAAGCCTCAGTCCTTGGCTTGCAGAGAGCTGCCTTCTCACTGTATCCTCACATGGTCTTTCCTCTGTGCACCACAGGTATCTCTTTGTGCCCAAATTCCCTCTTCTTACAAGGACACCAGTCAGACTGGGTCTACCCTAAGTGCCTCATTTAACTTAATCACTTCTTTAAAGACTCAATCTCCAAATACAGTCAAATCCTGAGGTACTGGAGGTTAGGGCTTCAGTATATAAGTTTTAGGGGAACACATTTCAGCCCATAACAATCACTCTATTTATTATTAGTTTACTAATTAATTACGAATGGCAAATATACTTCTACAATAGAGACATCTAGCAGACATGAATAAACTTGCAGTCACCAATAATAGAACAAACTGACACTATATGCCTCTTGATGTGATACAATAAGAAGTATACAAAATTACCTAAGTAATATTCTCGCTAAAAATGTTTAACCTTGGCCCTGATGTGGTGGCTCATGCCTATAATTCCAGCATTTTGGGAGGCCAAGGCAGGAGGATCCCCTGAGCCCAGGAGTTTGAGACCAGCCGGGGCAACCTAGGGGGATCTTGTCTCTACCAAGTAATAATCTTTTAAAATTAGCAGGGCATGGTGGCATGCGCTTGTAGTCCCAAGCTACTCAGGAGGCTGAGGCAGGAGGATGGCGTGAGCTTTGGATGTCAAGGCTGCAGTGAACTGTGATTACATCACTGCACTCCAGCCTGGATGACACAGCAAGACCCTGTCTCAAAAAAGGAAAAAAAAAAAAACTTAACCTGAACCTAATCACAAGAAAACAGATAAATCAGATTGCAAATAATGTCCTGACTCTTCCAGTAGAAACACCACGAAAGATTCACACACACCCACATGTTAAAGGAGCACAGCACTTAGGTGCAGTGCTGCAGAATCCTGTCCCACGACATTGCAAATGAGCTTGTTCTCAGTCTTGGGACACTTGTGGATGTGCCCCGTATCTTCACAGTACTTGATTTTCACAGTAACTGGTTGCCAAGGAGAAAAACCATAAAGGCACCTATAATCCCAGCACTTTGGGAGGCTGAGGTGAGTGGATCATCTGAGGCCAGGAGTTCGAGACCAGCCTGGCCAACATGGTGAGACCCCGTCTCTACTAAAAATGCAAAACTTAGCCAGGACTGGTGGTGCATGCCTGTAATCCCAGCTACTCGGGAGGCTGAGGCAGGAGAATCGCTTGAACTCAGGAGACAGAGGTTGCAGTAAGCCGAGATAGTGCCACTGCACTCCAGCCTGTGTGACAGAGCGAGATTCAGTCTAAAAAAAAAAAAATTAGTTGGGCGTGGTGACGGGTGCCTGTAATCCCAGCTACTCAGGAGGCTGAGGCAGGAGAATTGCTTGAACCCGGGAGGGAGAGGTTGCAGAGCCAAGATCATGCCACTGCACTCCAGGCTGGGCAAGAGACTCTATCTCAAAACAAACAAACAAATAGAAAACATAAAGGGCACAATTTCACAAAATCATTAGGTTTTAAGATAAGTGTGTGTATTTGAAAGTTTTGTGATGATTGTTTTTCTTGTAGGTTGAAAGAAGCTCAAAGGCAAGAATGTTACTTTTGAATTCCCAAAGTTTCAATTGTAAACAAAAATGACTAAATAAAATATCATTCACAGTTTTATGTTTGTCTGTTTAGACAGTTTGGCTCTTGTCGCCCAGGCTGGAGTGCAATGGCACCATCTTGGCTCACTGCAACCTCTGCCTCCCAGGTTCAAGTGATTCTCTTGCCTCAGCCTCCCAAGTAGCTGGGATTACAGGCGCACACCACCAAGCCTGGCTAATTTTTGTATTTTTAGTAGAGACGGGGTTTCACCATATTGGCCAGGCTGGCCTCCAACTCCTGGCCTCAGGTGATCCACCCATATGGACCTCCCAAAGTGCTGGGATTACAGGAGTGAGCCACATGCCCAGCTTCACAGATTTAAAAATAATAATAATAAAGAGGCCAGACACAGTGGCTCACACCTGTAATCCCAGAATTTGGGAGGCTGAAGCAGGAGGATTCCTTGAGGCCAGGAGTTTGAGACCAGCCTGGGCAACATAGCAAGACAACAATTCTTTCTTTCTTTCTTTTTTTTTTTTTTTTGAGACAGAGTCTTACTCTGTCGTCCAGGCTGGAGTGCAGTGGTATGATCACGGTTCACTATAACTTCCGCCTCCTAGGTTCAAGCCATTCTCTTGCCTCAGCCTCCAGAGTAGCTGGGATTACAGGTGTGCACCACCACGCCCGCCTGGCTAATTTTTGTATTTTTAGTAGAGATAGGGTTTTGCCATGTTGGGCCAGGCTGGTCTCCAACTCCTGATCTCAAGTAATCCACCAGCCTTGGCCTCCCAAAGTGCGGGGATTACAGGCATGAGCCGCCGTGCCTGGCCCTACGACACCATTTCTTGTTAATTATCCCTTTTCTTTCTTTTTTTTCTCCCCCGAGATGGAGTCTTGCTCTGTCACCCAGGCTGGAGTGCAGTGGGATGATCTCAGTTCACTGCAACCTCCACCTCCCGGGTTCAAGTGATTCTCTTATCTCAGCCTCCTGAGTAGCTGGGACTACAGGCGTGCGCCACCATACCTGGCTAATTTTTGTATTTTTAGTAGAGACAGGGTTTCACCATGTTGGCCAGGCTAGTCCTGAACTCCTGACCTCAGGCGATCCACCGCCTTGGCCTTCCAAAGTGCTAGGATTACAGGCATGAGTCACTGCGCCCGGCCGAGAATATCTTACTTCTTAGGAGACACATTTAGTGGTAACGTATCATTATCTCCATTACTTACTTCCAAATGGTTTGGGAAAGTAAATATATACTAATAAATAAATGGACGTACACATATAGAGATAAGGCAATTGTGGTTAAACAATAACAGTGAATCTATATGATATTTATATGAGTATTTGTTGTACTATTCTTTCAACATTTCTGAAGTTTTGAAACATTTTGAAATTTTAAAAAATTAAAAATAGATATTTGCTTGAGATATTTGGATTCTCAGCCCTTTCTAGAGGCAAGGAAATGATATCGTGGACTCTAGTGTTGTCTGATTTATTTTAGGGCTACATCGTAATGCTTCAGAAAATTCCAAAGTGCACATAGATGACCACCTAGGCTGTCAAAGCATTTTTTTTTTTAAATAAGTAGAAGAAAAAGAAATGGTGACAATTCTAGATTGTAAAGAAAACCAAACATAAAGAAACATGGCTTGTCTACCTTTTTAGGGCATGGGGCTTGTTGATACAAATTATTCTCTTTCACCATCAGGGATCAGTCCTGCCCTTATGGAGAGCAGTGCACTCAAGCACCCAGACATCCAGGGACCACCCACACATCCAGGGACCACCCACAAATCCAGGGACCACCCACACATCCAGGGACCACCCACAAATCCAGGGACCAGAATTTCAGCTAAGCCTCTGTCCATGGGTCTAAAATAAACAAACAAAACAAAATATGCTAAGGTAAATAACTTACAGAGCTACACCTGGAGCCCAGTTCTTCGGGGGCTGGCTGACCATATTTTGTGTGAGACTTATCCCGCCTTTTGAATAAAAAGACAGGAGGGCTGGAGAATCTGGAAAAGGCAGAAATGGGCAGGGCTGCTTCTGAACTGGTTTTTATGACACCTAGTTGCCTTCCTTTATAACTAGGGGGTGGCATAACACTTTTAAAATTCACAAAACAGGCCCAGCGCGGTGGCTCACGCCTGTAATCCCAGCACTTTGGGAGGCCGAGGCGGGTGGATCATGAGGTCAGGAGATCAAGACCACCCTGGCTAACACGGTGAAACCCCGTCTCTACTAGAAAATATAAAAAATTAGCCGGGTGTGGTGGTGGGCCCCTGTAGTCCCAGCTACTCGGGAGGCTGAGGCAGGAGAATGGCGTGAACCCGGAAGTCGGAGCTTGCAGTGAGCCGAGATCACGCCACTGCACTCCAGCCCGGGCGACAGAGCGAGACTCCGTCTCAAAAAAAAAAAAAAAAATTCACAAAACAGGCCCGGAGCGGTGGCTCACACCTGTAATCCCAGCACTTTGGGAGGCCGAGGTGGGTGGATTACGAGGTCAGGAGATCGAGACCATCCTGGCTAACACGGTGAAACCCCGTTTCTACTAGAAAATACAAAAAAACACAAAAATTAGAGGGCATGGTGGCGGGTTCCTGTAGCCCCAGCTACTCGGAAGGCTGAGGCGGGAGAATGGCGTGAACCTGGGAGGCGGAGCTTGCAGTGAGCCGAGATTGCGCCAATGTCGCCTGGGCGACAGAGCGAGACTCCGTCTCAAAAAAAAAAAAAATTCACAAAACAAGTAATTTTAATTTGTCTTAATTTTAAAACTTAATATACGTTTCATAGTTTTTTTTTGTTTGTTTTTTGTTTTTTTTTGAGACAGAGTTTCACTCTTTCACCCAGGCTGGAACGAAGTGGTACAATCTTGGTTCACTGCAACCTCTGCCCCCTAGGTTTAAGTGATTCTCCTGCTTCAGCCTCTGAGTAGCTGGGATTACAGCGCGTGCCACCACACCCGGCTGATTTTTGTATTTTTAGTAGAGACGGAGTTTCATCACTGTATTGGCAAGGCTGGTCGTAAACTCCTGACTTTAGGTGATCCACCTGCCTTGGCCTCCCAAAGCACTAGGATTATAGGCATGAGCCACCGTGCCCAGCCCATAATATGTTTAAGAGCAGCAAACAGCATCTTAAAATTAAACAATATGGGAGTCACAGTGCTAAGAAGGGTAAGAACCACTGGCAAAATGACACCATAGTGAAATCATTCATTAATTTTTTTTTTTTTTTTCTTTGAGATGAAGTCTCACTCTTGTCCCCCAGGCTGGAGTGCAATGGCGCAATCTCAGCTCGCTGCAACCTCCACATCCCAGGTTCAAGCGATTCTCCTGCCTCAGCCTCCCGACTAGCTGGGATTACAGGCACCTGCCACCACGCCTGGCTAATTTTTGTATTTTTAGTAGAGACAAGGTTTCACTGTGTTGGCCAGGCTGGTCTTTTTTTTTTTTGAGACAGAGTCTTGCTCTTTCGCCCAGGCCAGACTGCAGTGGCACTATCTCTGCTCACCGCAACCTCTGCCTCCCGGGTTCACGCCATTCTCCTGCCTCAGCCTCCCGAGTAGCTGGGACTACAGGCGCCTGCCACCACACCCGGCTAATTTTTTTTGTATTTTTAGTAGAGACGGGGTTTCACCGTGTTAGCCAGGCTGGTCTTGAACTCCTGACCTCAGGTGATCCACCTTCCTCGGCCTCCCAAAGTGCTGGGATTACAGGCGTGAGCCATTGCGCCCGGCAATCATTCATTAATTCTGTATTTTTTATTTTTATTTTTTTAGTGGAGTCTTGCTCTGTTGCCCAGGCTGGAGTACAGTGGCTGGTGGGATCTCTGCTCACTGCAGCCTGCGCTGCAGTTCAAGTGATTCTCTTGCCTCAGCCTCCCGAGTAGCTGGGATTACAGGTGCATGCCACCACACCCAGCTAATTTTTGTATTTTAGTAGAGACAGTTTCACCACGTTGGCCAGGCTGACCTCAAACTCCTGACCTCAAGTGATCCACCCACCTTGGCCTCCCAAAGTGTTAGGATTACAGGCGTGAGCTAATGCACCTAGCCTCATTAATTCATTTATTAAAAGTACATTTATTATATATATTTCCTGAGTAGCCAACAGCATGCTAGACACTGGGGGGGAACAAATAAAAACTACAGTATAGTGCTTAACTGAAAAAGCAGGCAGACATGCCAGGAAACAACCAGAGAGACACTACATAGATGCTCTTTGATGTGGCACATGCCTAAGGCTGTTTTTTGATTTGTTTTGTTTTGTTTGAGACGGGGTCTAACTCTGTCACCTAGGCTGGAGTGCAGTGGTACGATCACGGCTCCTTGCAGCCTCATGTCCCAGGTTCAAGTGATCCTTTTGCTTCAGCCTCCTGAGTAGCTGGTACTAGAGGTATGTACCACCACACCTGGCTAAATTTTGATATATTTTGTAGAGATGGGGGTCTCATTATTTTGCCCAGGATGGTCTTGAACTCCTGAGCTCAAGTGATCCTCCCACCTTGGCCTCCCAAAGTGTTGGGATTATAGGTGTGAACCATGGCACCTGGCCCTAAGGCTGTTTAAATGAGATGTAGAACAGTGCTGACCCCTAGCCAAGGACCACACTTGGATTGACCCACCTTTATGCATATTTTTCCTCTTCAGGAGGTGCTTGGAAATGCAAGACTATGCTGAATATGTTGTATTGGTTTAAAATGCTCCATTGCTTTCTTTTCTAAAGACTAAGCTAT
This sequence comes from Nomascus leucogenys, assembly GCF_006542625.1. NCBI lineage: Eukaryota > Metazoa > Chordata > Mammalia > Primates > Hylobatidae > Nomascus > Nomascus leucogenys. The sequence continues at coordinate 40,289,605 of NC_044402.1, read as the reverse complement.
GAGCGCAAACTCAAGACTCAAGGGAGACATGGTGATTATGAGCCCTCCCACATAACCATGGTGCTCAGAGGATTCCCTCTAATCAGACAATACCACACATCACTGCTGGAGATAAGCTGCTGTGAAAAAAAGCCTGTGTATTGTGTGAAACTGTATGCATGGGGAGGCTTAGAGTGCATAGATGTCTCTGGGATAGTGATGGTGTTGAGGCTAGAATGAGAAGAGCTGCAGTAGTGCAAAAACATCCCCTCTACCTTGGTGCCTTGTAGTCTACACATACTTCTATTTGGACCTACTTATTTCCCTTCTTACCTGACATGTGCTATTCCTCAGTCTTCCTGGGAGGTAGTGGCTTCCCTCTCCTGACTTAGGCACTCTAGGCCCTGATCTGCAGGCATGTATGGAGAAAAGAGGATGAGTTATGTGTGTATGATGTGGCCAAGGAGTATGGAGGTGTGGGGAGAGAAGGCTTCTTAGTGAACCTAAAAACAAAATTTCAAAGGTACTGAATCTGTGATCCTGCCTCACTCACCCTGTTACTTTTACGACAGAGGTTTCTAATTTTCTGTCTTTGGCCTGGCTGGATTGAGATGGAGGTTGTGAGAGCCCAAATCTTCTTTCCAACCTCGCATAAGTGGTGTAGACATGGAGAGATTCTTGCAGAATTTAAGTGACTGTGACAGTACAGGGGCAACACAGAGGCACGTGTTCATTACGTATGGCTGGAGAAATTATCTGTCTCCAGGGGGACATGTTTCACTGTGCATTAGCTTCGAGCCGCTTCCTTCCTCCCTGTTTTTCTGCCCACTCTTTCTGTCACTGTCCTTCTCAGTCTCCTTTCCCACTCTCTGTCTCCCCCCATTCACAGTCCAGCTCTGCCTGTCAATGTCTCCATCCATCTTTCTCTGCCACGTTCACATCTCCCTCTTGCACTTTGCTCAATCTCGCACTTGCTGCCTGGGAGTCGCTTTTCTGTTTGTCTCTGGTTTGTCTCTTGTTCTCTCTAGTTCACTTTCTGCCATTCCATGTTTTCCTCTATAATACCAGCTTCTTGGGTACCCTGCAGCTAATGATAACCTTTTCTTGTTACAGTAAAGCCTATAAGCAGCCCTTGGTTTATTGATTGATTGGTTTTTATTTAAACTCTGCAGAGGAAAGAGAATTTTTATAAAGTGAGAGAGCAGAGAGAAAACATGGAACGAGGCAAAGGGAGGAACAGCCTAAGATGGGGCCGGGGATAGGTAACGGGAAGCATCGGAAGGCGTTGAACCTATGGTGTCTTATTTCCTTTCAAATAAACTGGGTCATATCTTTATGGCTGATGACAGCTTAATCTGGACCATAGAGAGTTAAATACCAGCTTAAGCCCGGCACCTAACTCAGAGGCAAAAGCTTCTGGGAGAAATGAGTTGGGTCAAATAAGCCCAAGAAGCTGACGTGGGTAGAATTTCTTCTGCTTGACCCACTAACAACTGCAAAGGGGACATTTTAGAAGTGTTTTTTATTGAAATGCTTCAGTGGGGGCAGAGCTCCTGGAAACCAGAACTTGGCTCTGAAGCCAGGCCTGGGGAGCATGGGAGGCTGACTTGGGGGGAAAATGAGGGGTGGCCCAGGTCAGGCAGAAGGTGGCAGCAGCTGCTGATCAGGGCAGTTCTGATTGCTGTGTTTGCGCTCCCTCTTGCCCACTATAATTAAAGCATTCCCCGTATGATTCTGGCTTCCTGAGGGGAAACTAGAATTTATAAAAACAAACAAGAAACAAACGCGAAACAGCAGAGGTGCTTGGTTGCAATATATATATATTTTAAATTATAGAGCACTGCTCTATACTCTATACAGTTTCAAAGTCCATATCTGTTATAGCCCTGGGAGCAGGTCAGGGGAAGATCTAACAAAAGAAACAAAAATAAAAGAAAATTAAAAACCTAAATGTATCCACCGAAAATTAGATACAGTCATGTAGATTCTCTCCTAACCCAATCATCCTATCCTTGTTACTCCTGACACAAGGGAAACGCTCCCCTCAAAATTTCCATCCACCTTTTTTTTTCTACTTTATTCTCTTTTCATCCCACCTCTTTCTTCCTCCCCCTAACAGACCACATAGAATCTGTGGGCCAGAATAAATCAGTTGTTTTATTTCCCCTCAGAGGATGTGACCTTCCACTCCCCAAATGGCTCTGACAGTTTTCTCATTTGCTAGCTGAGGATATCAAGAGACATTGACCTTCTGGTTTTGCCTAAAGAGGAACACTCAGTAACTATTATGCTTCAGTCTTTGATTTGCGTTAACTGTGCCCTTCCTCCCTCCTCCCCCACATCCTCACCTACCTTTTCACCTTCCTTCATGAACATTCTACTCACCCTGCAGTGCACTGCTACTCCCCACAGCCCTCCCTTGCCTGGTGTGCACATGCTGGAAGGCTAGCAAGAGAAAGCAAGGGGCCTCCAGGAGTATTTGCTCCCTATTTAATCAGATTAGTCCCATCACCTACCCCGAGGAGCCAGATTTTGGTGTTACTGAGTTATCTGTTGAGGGAAGAGAAATTGTCAGACATCACTTAAAGAGCCCAGTCCCTTGGACGCCTGGGAACTGCCGAGAGAAATTAATCTTCCAGCTATTTAAGGCGATTTCTTTTCCATCAACCTTTGTCAACAGGACTGTACTGGGAAATGAATCTGATGGGAGTCCCCGAACTGGTACACTCCACTCAAAAGCATCTCTCCAATCCTATGCGGCATCCATCATTCCCATACAAGCGGAGACACACAACATCGCTGCAAAGCCAACTTCCCCCCAGTAACCATCAGCAAGAAATCACAAATGCACAGGGTGGATACAACTAGCCTACAGACTTGCAGTTTTTCCCTACCTCTGCTCTACTTTCTTCCCAGAAAAACCTACCACAAATCGAGCTCTTCCATTAAATGAGTCTTTTACTCAAGACCCAGGAAGGTAGATCAACAGGGATATGCCAGAACAGAACATGCATTTTCTCTTCTAACATAAGGATTCTGCCAGTGCAGAATAGGTGTTTCTGTTAAACAGCTAAACCACTGCCAAAGCAAAGTGTGAGACAGAAACAGGGCAAAGGGTTGCATTGTTTCAAGATCATCTCTTCTCTCCAGAATGAATTTTCTGTTCATGGACCAAAGCTGGGGTCTTACGCTCTCTGGGGTGATGTAAGGAAATTCCAATCTTCAATTCTCTATCCTTAAGGCTATTTCCCAGGGAAGAGGTGTTCAAATTGTGTTCCTTGAGGTTCCAAGAAGTGCCAGGGACTATGTATGTGTATGGGGCTAATAAAGGGTGCTGTGGGGAGTGACTGGATGGGGAAGCTCAATGGTTGATGCTCTGGACCTCTCAGCTCAACTTCAACCTCTGACTTTTTTTCAGGCATTGGGATTTCTCCTAAGAGTGCTTTTTTTTTTTTTTTTTTTTAAAGATCTGCAAACCAATGTCCTAAGTGGCAGGAAGATGACCTACCTGTGCTTCTCACGCAGCTAACCATTTCCCAACAGTCTACGAGAAGGAAGATGTAGCTTGGGTCCTGCCTATTTTTTATTTTTTTAGATGGAGCTGTGCTTTTGTTGCCCAGGCTGGAGTGCAATGGCACAATCTCAGCTCACTGCAACCTCTGCCTCCGTGTTCAAGGGATTTTCCTGCCTTAGCCTCACAAGTAGCCGGGATTACAGGTGCCTGCCACCACACCCAGATAATTTTTTGTATTTTTAGTAGAGACAGGTTTCACCATGTTGGCCAGGCTGGTCTCAAACTCCTGGCCTCAAGTGATCTGCCCGCCTCAGTCTCCCAAAGTGCTGGTGCTGGGATTACAAGCCTGAGCCACTGTGCCCGGCCCAGCTCCTGCCTATTTCAACCGTGTAGTCTGAGTCCACACCAGCAGCTCCCTGACTCCAGGGGCTCCTGAGATACTTTCATGCAAAAAATTTCCTTAGGCACGAGTCATTTGTTTTCCAAACCCTTCTCCGATTTCACTAATTCCCAATTTCCCTGCATTTGACAAATGCAATTAACAAGCCTCGATCAGTTCCTGGCCGACAGCCCTCATCAATCAATACAAAGACTGCACAAGGTTGAGGGGGAAGGGAAGGTAGCTGCAGTACAGGAGAGGTGGGTTTACCCCTTCTCCTTCTGTGAATGACCCCTCCAAACCTCTCAGTCTCAAAACATGACACTGGGCTGTCACCTTCACCAACCACTTTCTGCCTTCTGACTAAACACAAGGTGGTATTGTTTGTCCTCTGCTCCCATTTTTTAAAGGTTTCTCCCATCAACCTCCTCTATCTCCTGTCTTCTCTTTAACAGAAGGCCTTGCCATCTGCTGCCACCATAGCTTGGGAACTCCCCCCAGCCCCACTAGTGCTGGGTGTGATAAATCAGCCATCTCTCTGCTCTCAGCAGGGCCTCTTCCCTACCCACACATTCCAGTGACAATTTAGTGCTGCTTCCTGACCAGGAGGCTATAAACTCACCATCACTACCCTCTCCCCTCCACACATATGCACTGGAGGACCAAAAGGACAAGGATCACCAAGCTTGTGGTTACTACTGCTTTCACAGCCACTTCTTTGTCCTCCCCTTCCCAGGGTCCAAGCCTTCCCTTCCCAGTTGGTTTAAGAGTCAAGATTTACCCTCCTCACCCTTCCACTCTGCATGTAGCCTCAGCCTCCCCTCCCCCACCACAGGGTGACAGCCTTTTCCCCTGGAGCCCTGCCTGGTACAGCCTTGTGCATCTTTCCACCTCATCAACTTTTCATCTCTTTGTAAACCGAATCGAGAAGTGCCTCCCTCCTCCCTGCCTCTCTCTCCTTCTCCGTTATTAGCTTCATGAGTGGGGACGTTAATGTATTCACTAGACAATGTCTTCACACCACTGTTTCCTGTAATTACAGTCACTTCCCTCCCACTGTCCTGGCTTATTTGACTGAAAAGTGCTTGGAGGAGGACAGTGTGGACAAAAGACGCAACACAGGCTGAGGTTGAGTAGTGAGTAGTGTAATGTTAACATCCAAGAAAGTAAAACAAATAGTCACCTCTGCAGCAGCTCATTAACGACTGGTAACACATAGAGGTCAATGTGCCAGAGCTTAAAAAAAAGTATTGATACAATTGAAGGCCCTTCCACTATAAATAGGATGGAGGATGGGTCACTGTATCCGTATTACCAATGACAGTCACCCCAAGAAACACAAGCAGCTGCATCCACCCTCTTTCAGGGCGTAGAGCCACTATACTTCTCATGTAGATCAGCTACATTGTCACTGGAGACTCGGATCCAGCCATCCTCCCGTACGTGGTAGAGGTTGACTGCACCTCCTGAGTAGGCATCTCTGTAGGTGGCTTGGTAGATGGCTCGACGGGCCAGATCATAGGCCTGCTCCACTTCCAGGTCATAGGAATAGCCCCGATCCATGACCCCATACGCATACACAGAGCCAGAACCTACAGAGAAGGTAGCCCCTGAAATCCGGTTCCCTTCACTGTCCACGTAGTAGAGGCCTGGAAAGGGAGATGAGGTTAGCAGGAAAAAAAAAAGATCACCCCTTTTGATATCTAATTCATATGCCAAGGCAGTAGTTCTTTTTTTTTTGAGATGGAGTTTCGCTCTTGTTGCCCAGGCTAGAGCACAATGGTGCAATCTTGGCTCACGACAACCTCCGCTTCCTGGGTTAAAGTGATTCTCCTGCCTCAGCTTCCTAGGTAGCTATGATTACAGGCGCTTGTAACCACGCCCATCTAATTTTTGTATTTTTAGTAGAGACGGGGTTTCACCATGTTGGTCAGGCTGGTCTTTAACTCCTGACCTCTGGGGATCTGCCCTTCTCGGACTCCCAAAGTGCTGGGATTACAGGCGTGAGCCACCTTGCCCAGTCAGCAGTAGTTCTCTTAAAACCTAGAATAAAATTTAAAAAAATAAAAAAATAGGCCGGGCGCGGTGGCTCATGCCTGTAATCCCAGCACTTTGGGAGGCTGAGGTAGGCAGATCACCTGAGGTCAGGAGTTTGAGACCAGCCTGACCAACATGAAGAAACCCCATCTCTACTAAAAATACAAAATTTGCTGGGCATGGTGGCACATGCCTATAATCCCAGCTACTCAGGAGGCTGAGGCAGGAGAATCACTTGAACCCGGGAGGCAGAGGTTGCGGTGAGCCAAGATCGCGCCACTGCACTCCAGCCTGGGCAATAAGAGCGAAACTCCGTCTCAAAATAATATAATAAATAGGCTGGGCACGGTGGCTAACGCCTATAATCCCAGCACTGTGGGAGGCTGAGGCAGGTGGATCACGAGGTCAGGAGATCAAGATCATCCTGGCTAACACGGTGAAACCCCATCTCTACTAAAAAACAAAAAATTAGCCGGGCGTGGTTGCGGTCGCCTGTAGTCCCAGCTACTCGGGAGGCTGAGGCAGAATGGCGTAAACCCGGGAGGCGGAGCTTGCAGTGAGCTGAGATCGCGCCACTGCACTCCAGCCTGGGCAACAGAGCGAGACTCCGTCTCAAAAAAAAAAAAAAAGAAATAATAACAATAAAAAAATAAATAAATAAAACTATATATATATGAGAGAAACCCAGGGAAGCCAACATAAATACAAGATAGGACTTCTATAAAATTATTATTATTATTTTTTAAAAGCTAGCTGAGTGTGGTGGTGCATGTCTGTGGGAGGTTAAAACAGGAGGGTTGTTTGAGCTCAGGACTTGCAGGCTGCAGTGAGCTATAATCACACCACCACACTCCAGCTTGGGCAACAGACTGAGATGCTGTCTTCAGAAAAAAAAAAAAAAAACTGAAGGAATAAAATTTAATATTAAGACTCCAGGATTCTACAACATAGCACCTCATCTCACCTTACATTATAGTAACTACCTTGGCATGTTGCCAATCCTCTCAGCAAACCCACAAAGCAAGTATATTCCAAATGACTTAGGTTTCAAGCACAGAACTTCAGACACCGTGAAAGATAACATTTAAAACATAATCCCCGGCCAGGCGCAGTGGCTCAAGCCTGTAATCCCAGCACTTTGGGAGTCCCAGGCAGGTGGGTCACCTGAGGTCAGGAGTTCAAGACAAGCCTGACCAACATGGAGAAACTCTGTCTCTACTAAAAATACAAAATTAGCTGGGTGTGGTGGCACATGCCTGTAATCCCAGCTACTCAGGAGGCTGAGGCAGGAGAATCACTTGAACCTGGGAGGCAGAGGTTACAGTGAGCCGAGATCACACCACTGCACTCCAGACTGGGCAACAAGAGTGAAACTCTGTCTCAAAAAACAAACAAACAAAACATAATCCCCACTCCCCCACCAAAAGACCCCATAATCCCAGTCACTTGAGCCCAGGAGGTTGAGGCTACAGGGAGCTGTGATTATGCCACTGCACTCCAGCCTGTGTGACAGAAAAACAAACTCCATAATCCCAGAACTCAAAGAGTTTAGACTACCTGGAGAACAAGACATACTTTACACAGGAGGATAATAAAGCCTGGAGTTTGTAATCATATTGTAAAGACCTGCACTGTCCATATGGTAGCCACTAGCCACATGGGACTAGTTGAGCATTTGAAATGACCTACTACTACCTGCTAACATAATATTTTGGATTAGGTTACACGAAATATATTGAAATTATTATTTTTTTAATTTTAAAAGTGTAGCTAGTATAAAATGTAAAATTATATATATGGCTCACATTATATTTCTATTGCTGGTATAGACCAGGGTTTGGCCAGGCCAACTGCCTTTATTTTTGTAATTAAAATGTTATTGGAACACAGCCACTGTTTCCATGCTGTCTATGGTAGTTTTGTGCAACACCGGCAGAGTTAAGTATTTGAGACAAAGATTTAGGCCTGCAGGCTTAAAATATTTACTACTTGGCCCTTCATGAAAAAACTAGCTGACTTTTGGTACAGATGAAAATTTAGACAAAGTGTTCAATCCCAACTGCCTACTGGATCCCTCCAGCTGAATGTCTCTGTCATCATATACAGATTCAAACTTCCTAAACTTAGATACCAGTGGTTCTCCATTACCTACCACACTCATCTCTCTTGTGCGCCACCAACCCACGCTTCCTCCTGTCTTCTGAAATAATGCCAATGGCATCACTACTCTTTTTCCTGTTTCAGTGGTTCTCACTTCTCACTGTGCACTAGTCATCTAACAAAGATTTTTTTCAAAAATGCACAGGACTTACCCTAGGTATTTTTATAACTTGTGTGGGGTGGGAAACAGGTATGGTACTTGTTTTTTAAGTCCTCCAGGTGATTTTAATGCAAGCCAGCTTGAGCACCACTGCCCTTATTGGTTTTCAGATTCAGGTGATTCTGATGTCTACCTTTTTTTTTTTTTTTTTTTTTTTTTTGAGATGGAGTCTCGCTCTCTCGCCCAGGCTGGAGTGCAGTGGCGCGATCTCGGCTCAGTGCAAGCTCCGCCTCCCGGGTTCACGCCATTCTCCTGCCTCAGCCTCCCCAGTAGCTGGGACTACAGGCGCCCGCCAGCACGCCCGGCTAATTTTTTTGTATTTTTAGTAGAGACGGGGTTTCACTGTGTTAGCCAGGATGGTCTCAATCTCCTGACCTCGTGATCCGCCCATCTCGGCCTCCCAAAGTGCTGGGATTACAGGCGTGAGCCACTGCGCCTGGCCTGATGTCTACCTTACTCCTTTCTCTGGCCCCTTCTCAGCCCCAGTGCCATGCTCTTGCCTAGGTGGGGTCATGATCTGGTTCCAAAGTACCCTTCTGGCTTTATGGCTCACTATTGCCCCTCACCCACTTAGTTCCAATTAAACTGGACTTTCAGTTACTCCTCAAAAGCTCATGCTTCTTTCCTCCCTTTCTTTGTTATGTTCCCTTTCCCTTTTTCACATCCAGGACAACTACTACCAATCCATGAAGTCTTCCCCAATTCCTCCCATCATAAGTAATCTCTTCCTCCTCAAAACTCCTTCCGCATTTGACTGGTTCTTTTTATTGATTGATTGACTGACTCACTTTTGAGACAAAGTGTCGTTCTTGTTTCCCAAGCTGGAGTGCAATGGCACAATCTCAGCTCACTGCAACCTCTGCCTCCCAGGTTCAAGTGATTCTCCTGCCTCAGCCTCCTGAGTAGCTGGGATTACAGGCATGCACTTCCAGGGTTCAAGAGATTCTCCTGCCTCATCTCCCTGAGTAGCTGGGATTACAGGCATGCACCACCACAGCCGGCTAATTTTGTATTTTTTTTTTTTTTTTTTTTTTTTTTTGAGATGGAGTCTTGCTCTGTCGCCCAGCTGGAGTGCAGTGGCGCGATTTTGGCTCACTGCAAGCTCCACCTCCTGGGTTCACGCCATTCTCCTGCCTCAGCTTCCCAAGTAGCTGGGACTATAGGCGCCCACCACCATGCCCAGCTAATTTTTTGTATTTTTAGTAGAGATGGGGTTTCACCATGTTAGCCAGGATGGCCTCGATCTCCTGACCTCGTGATCCGCCCACCTCGGCCTCCCAATAATTTTGTATTTTTAGTAGAGACGAGGTTCCACCATGTTGGTCAGGCTGGTCTCGAACTCCTGACCTCAGGTGATCCACCCGTCTCGGCCTCCCAAAGTGCTGAGATTACAGGCGTGAGCCACTGCGCCCAGCCAACTGGTTCTTTTAAAAATGGTATTTATCAGGCCGGGCGCGGTGGCTCACGCTTGTAATCCCAGCACTTTGGGAGGCCGAGGCGGGCGGATCACGAGGTCAGGAGATTGAGACCACGGTGAAACCCCCTCTCTACTAAAAATACAAAAAAATTAGCCGGGCGTAGTGGCGGGCGCCTGTAGTCCCAGCTACTCGGAGAGGCTGAGGCAGGAGAATGGCGTGAACCCGGGAGGCAGAGCTTGCAGTGAGCCGAGATTGCACCACTGCACTCCAGCCTGGGAGACAGAGCGAGACTCCGTCTCAAAAAAAAAAACAAAAAAAAAAAACAAAAACTTAGCCGGGTGTGGTGGCAGGCGCCTGTAGTCCCAGCTACTCAGGAGGCTGAGGCAGGAGAATGGCATGAACCCGGAAGGCAGAGCTTGCAGTGAGCAGAGATGGTGCCACTGCACTCCAGCCTGGGCGACAGAGTGAGACTCTGTCCCAATTAAAAAAAAAAAAAAAAAAAAAAAAGGTATTTATCTTATTCAGCCTTGGGTTAAGTACAGTCGTCCTTTGGTGTATGAAGGGGATTCGTCTCAAGACCCCTGCATATACCAAAATCTATGCACACTCAAGTCCCAAAGTTGGCCCTGCAGAACCTGCATATAGGAAAAGTTGGCCTGATGTGGTGGCTCACACCTGTAATCCCAGCACTTTGGGAGGCCAAGGCAGGTGGATCACCTGAGGTCAGGAGTTTAAGCCCCACCTGGCCAACATGGTGAAACCCTGCCTCTACTAAAAATACAAAAGTTAGCTGGCAGGGTGGCGGGTGCCTGTAATCCCACTACTCAGAAGGCTGAGGCAGGAGAATCACTTGAACCCAGGAGGCAGAGGGTGCACTGAACCGAGATCGCGCCATTGCACTCCAGCATGGGTGACAAGAGCAAAACTCCATCTCAAAAATAAATAAATAAATAAATTGGCCCTCTGTATATTTGGGTTTCAAATTCTGGGAATGCGTATTTTCAATCAGAATTAGGTTGAAAAATATCTGTGTATGCCGGGCACGGTGGCTCACGCTTGTAATCCCAGCATTTTGGGAGGCCGAGGCGGGCAGATCACGAGGTCAGGAGATTGAGACCATGGTGAAACCCCGTCTCTACTAAAAATACAAAAAATTAGCCGGGCGTGGTGGCAGGCACCTGTAGTCCCAGCTAGTCGGACAGGCTGAGGCAGGAGAATGGCATGAACCCAGGAGGCGGAGCTTGCAGTGAGCCGAGACTGCGCCACTGCACTGCAGCCTGGGCGACAGAGCAAGACTCCGTCTCAAAAGAAAAAAAAAAAAAAGAAAAATATCTGTGTATAAGTGGACCTGAGTGATTCAAACCTATGTTGCTCAAGGGCCAACTGTAATATGAGGCAAGGGGCTGACTCACAATGAATGGGACAGGGTCGTCAGAAGGCCTCTTGAAGAAGGTACTATTTAAATGATGCTCAATCTCCCTGGATTTTCCTTGTTACCCGGTCCCTGTACTCTTTTACATTGTTTCCATCACCTAGAACAAATCCACCAGCTAAAGTTTCAAAGCAACATTTCCAAAATGCTTCCCTGGATCACGTAAAATGTATGGAACTGTCTTTTCCCACCTTTCAGGGAAAAGCATCTCAATTTCCAAAGTAACAAACTGAGCTCCTCTCTCACATCCGGTTTTTAATTTACTTTCATCCTCCATTGGGTAGTAAGCAGATACTCCTTACAGTCCTTTCTATTCTCGTTTGAAAGCAAGTGAAAAAGTGGTAGGTATCCTATAAATGTTCTATAAAATAACTAGGTATTTAGTAAGCAGGTAAATGAATGAAGCAAAATCAAAAGGAGGAAAGAATAATTATTTTTAAGCATATGGAAGGGAAAATTAGAAGGTGACTAGCTATACTCCAACTTTACTAAAGGGGCAATTCGAAACTGGCTGATGAGGAAATGACATCAAATACAAAGTTGAACTGTCTGGCAAGTTTCTTAAATGCTGGAAAGGAAAAACAGGCTAAGGAACTTATTTTCAGAGATGATAGAACAGAACCTAGCATGAATGTAAGGGTGATTATAACCAGTAAAGAAATAAAATAAATGAGCCCAGGACTGGGCGCAATGGCTCACTCCTGTAATCTCAACACTTTGGCAGGCTGAGGTGGGCAGATCACCTGAGGTCAGTAGTTCAAGACCAGCCTGGCCAACATGGTGAAACCCTGTCTCTACTAAAAATACAAAAATTAGACGGGCATGGTGGTGCATGCCTGTAGTCCCGGCTACATGGAAGGTTGAAGCAGGACAATCACTTGAACCTGGGAGGTGGAGATTGCAGTGAGCTGAGATTCCACCGCTGCACTCCAGCCAGGGCGACAGAGCGAGACTCCATCCCCACCCCCCCAAAAAAGAGAGGAGCCCAAAAGGCCCCTACTAGGCCAAAGACTCTCTAAAGAAAAAAAGAGAAGAGGCCAGGTGCAGCGGCTCACGCCTTTAATCCTAGCGCTTTGGGAGGCTGAGGCGGGCGAATCACCTGAGGTCAGGATTTCGAGACCAGCCTGGCCAACATAGTGAAACCCCATCTCTACTACAAATACAAAATTAGCTGGGCATGCTGGTGGGCGCTTGTAATCCCAGGTACTTGGGAGACGGTGGCAAAAGAATCACGAACCCAGGAGGGAGAGGTTGCAGTGAGCTGAGACAATGCCATTACACTCCAGATTGGGCGATGGGAGCGAAACTTTGCATCTCAAAAAAAAAAAAAAAAAAAAGAAAAGAAAAAAACAGAAGAGAAATGACGAACTTTTGAGGGACAACCATATATTAGAGTCCAATACAGTAGCCACAAGCCACACATGGCCAATGAACACCTGAAATAGCACTACTGCCACATGTGGGATTCAATGAATTCTTTTTTTTTTTTTTTTTTTGAGACGGAGTCTCGCTCTGTCGCCCAGGCTGGAGTGCAGTGGTGCGATCTCGGCTCACTGCAAACTCCGCCTCCTGGGTTCACACCATTCTCCTGCCTCAGCCTCCTGAGTAGCTGGGACCACAGGCGCCCGCCACCACGCCCGGCTAATTTTTTGTATTTTTAGTATAGACGGGGTTTCACTGTGTTAGCCAGGATGGTCTCGATCTCCTGACCTCGTGATCTGCCCGTCTCAGCCTCCCAAAGTGCTGGGATTACAGGAGTGAGCCACCGCACCCGGCCTTCAACGAATTCTTAAATTCTTTTTTTTTTTTTTTTTTTTTGAGACACAGTCTCTATCGCCCAGGCTGGAGTGCAGTGGTGGGATCTCCGCTCACTGCAACATCCACCTCCTGGGTTCAAGCAATTCTCGTGCCTCAGCCTCCTGAGTAGCTGGTATTACAGGCGCCCGCCACCACACTGGGCTAATTTTTGTATTTTTAGTAGAGACGGGGTTTCGCCATGTTGGCCAGGCTGGTCTTGAATTCCTGAACCTGGAGGCGGAGGCTGCAGTGAGCTGAGATCATGCCACTGCACTCCAGCCTGAGCGACAGAATGAGACACAGTCTAAAAAAAACAGAAAAAAAAAAAAAAAGAGAGAAGGAAGGGCTAAGGACCTAATTACACTTCAGCATTGACACCAAGCCCTTTAATTCATCTGTCCATCCAACCCCTCCTCACTGTAGTGTCAGCCCAAGGATCATGTGGTTGCAGCTTAACTCACCAGGGCCTCTCTTATCCCAGCCACAGATCATGGTGCCCATGGACAGCCCCATGCCTTTGTACTGATACACCATGTTGGCAAGCAGTTTGGAGGCAGCTGCTACAGAGATGCGTTCCTTATTTCGAAGTTCATAGATTCGACATTGCCGAGCCAACAGCCGTTCCCAGAAGCTGCAATCCGCTGCACCCCCAGCCATGGTGCCTAGCAGGTATGGGTTGATCTCTATCACCTTCTTCACCGTCTGGGAGGCAATGTAAGCACCCGCTGTAGCCCTGGAGTCAGCTGCAACTATGACTCCATGGCGGAACTGTGAAGATCAGAGGAAAACACAAAACAGGCCACATAAGACCACAAAAACACTCCTACATACTTCTTTTTGCATCAATCCAAACCGAGCACATCTCTTTCTCCGTCCTTTTATACTTCACAGTATACTTCTATACTTCCCCATATATTAATGTCACCCGAGCTTCACATCAATCCCTTGACATGGATATAACCCATATTAAATTCATTTTATAGGATGGGCGTGGTGGCTCACTCCTGTAATCCCAGCATTTTGGGAGACCAAGGCGGGAGGACCGCTTGAGGCCAGGTGCTGGCCAGCCTGGGCAACACAGGGAGATTCATCTCTACAAAAAGTTAAAAAGCTTAGCCTGTCGTGGTGGTGTGTGCCTATAGTCTCAGCTACTCTGGAGGCTGAGGCGCTGGAGCCACTGCATTCCAGCCTGAGCGACAGGGAAAAGACCTGTCTCAAAAAAAAAAAAAAAATCATTTTATAGATGAGGAAACAGGTTCAATGAGATCGAATGACTTCTCAATCTAGAGCTAGTTATTGCAGAGCTGGGCAAGGAACCCCTAATGTCTGATTCTTAGAACAATGCTTACCCTCACCACGCTTCCCCTTCATGCCAGTTTCAGTTACCCTTGCCTTGAGGGGCCGCCCAGTTTCCAAAACTTTGGTAAACGGTTACAATAGCCTTCCCTCGGCCAAGATTCATTATTGTTGAGGCCTTTCCCAGCTAGAAGATCCTGAACAGCGGCAACCTGCGGTCGCCTAGGAATCAACCCAAGAGGCCTCAGCTTCCTCCCTCGACTTACCCCGGCCCCACCGCCACCCTTTCCAACCAGAGCAAAGACAGGGGCCTCCTGGGCCAATGAGACAGCAAAACTGCTGCGGTCCGAACGAGAGGACCGAGCCTCCGCCTGGGTTGGTGGCCAAGGCCACCGCAAACTCCGGTCAGGCTGGGAGGCCAGGCAAGTCGCGGGCGTTCAGTACTCAGCCTGGCAAGGGGGCTGCCTCCACACCTTGAAGGCCAGGGTGGTTGTTCCATGAAGCATTTCGATTCCTGGCTCTTCTGGGACACCCCAGCCGGGCGCGGCCAGGCTCAGACCATCACGGAGACTCCCTGGACCTAGATCCAGCAGATCTGCACGACCCCCGAGTCCGAAAAACCCGCGCTGGTTCACCGGTAGCGGTCTCTCCAACACGCTGGCAAGCGCCATGTCTAGTGTGGGCAGGAAGAACTAATTCTGAGAACGCCTAGCAAAGATAGGCCGGGCAACGCCTCGTCGTCACAGCTTCACTTCCTATTAAATCTATTCCGGAAAGGAGCCATTTTGACTGCTGGCAACCACGCCTCCAAAAAGAAGAGCCAGATGCGAAAGACCATTTTCACTGAAGGGGGTCGGGGAAATAGATGGCTTCACTAACCTTAAATTCTAAAAGGACGTACCTGCCATCTTGGCTTTGGTCATGCAAGTAGTCCTGGATCAGAGTAACCTCAAATTCACAGGAAGTGACTGAAAACGTCCATGTTGCGTGAGGAAAGTGAGGTCGGCCATCTTTGAGAAGGGCGTGACTGGTTGAAAATCGGTTCTGAAACCTTAGCGGTGAGTCCTCCCACTCCAGCCTGGTGTCCAAGCAACAGGTTACATCGCTGCTGCTTCAGCACCTTGTTAACGCGCCTAAGGTTGCCATCTTGTTTAACGGCACCTTCTAAAATTGGGCAAAATAATGATCCATTCTGAGGCCATTTCCCTATATTAGTTAAACCACAGTAATTAATGGAAAAAAACGCAACAAAATAAAAGTGCTATACCTCTTGTTGTCAGTCGCCATACAGCAACCCTTCTTTAACAGTAACCGGTTATTAATATCCAATATTCGTTCTCTTGACTCCTACCGTCTGCTGGAAATTCGAATAAGTAATGAATTGCCTAAAAGGCAGATGGAAGAAGAAAAAGCAAAGGGTCCAGTTAATCCGCAAACTAGATTCTCAGTTCAGACCTGAATAAGTGTCAGTAGTAATTTACCATCTCAGAGATGGGAGGACGGTTGAGACTGCATAAATATGTACCAAGAGATTCTCTAACTTCAGCTTGCTAAGATGATGCCCTTTATTCAGGAACGTACTATATTTCATTGCCTCTTCCTCCCTCCACCCACCTTCATTTTTCAAATCTTTTGGGAACTATAACAAACCAGGAAGTGTGCATATGTATGAAATGTTGCCTCCTGCTTTATGGTTCTATGAAGTCAGTGTCTGGCCTTCCTTGTTGGATTCTAGCAGCAACATCTATCAACATCGAAATTCCACTTTCCTCTGATGCCCAGTTCAGCCCCATCTTTCCCCTAGCAGACTCTGCATATGCTGTATTGTTTTTGTTTGTTTGTTTGTTTGCTTTTTGAGACGGAGTCTTGCTCTGTCCCCCAGGCTGGAACACAGTAGCACGATCTCTGCTCACTGCAACCTCTGCTTCCCAGGTTCAGGCGATTGTCCTGCCTCAGCCTCCCGAGTAGCTGGGATTACAGGCGCCTGTCACCACTACAGGCTAATTTTTTTTTTTTTTTTTTTTTTTTTTTTAGATGGAGTCTTGCTCTGTCGCCCAGGCTGGAGTGCAGTGGGCCATCTTGGCTCACTGCAAGGTCCGCCTCCAGGGTTCACGCCGTTCTCCTGCCTCAGCCTCCGGAGTAGCTGGGACTACAGGCGCCCGCCACCACGCCCAGCTAATTTTTTTTTTTTTTTTTTTGTATTTTTAGTAGAGACGGGGTTTCACCATGTTAGCCAGGATGGTCTCGATCTCCTGACCTTGTGATCCGCCCACCTCGGCCTCCCAAAGTGCTGGGATTACAGGCGTGAGCCACCGCGCCCGGCCTCATGCCTGGCTAATTTTTGTATTTTTAGTAGAGATGGGGTTTCACCATGTTGGCCATGCTGGTCTCAAACTCTTGACATCAGGTGATCTGCTCACCTCGGCCTCCCAAAGTGCTGGGATTACAGATGTGAGCCACTGCGCCTGGCCTATGCTGTATTTTTAATGCTGAAATTGGCAACCCTTTCCAAGCCCAATCATCAGAATGGAATTAAACAGGAGATCTTTGTGTTTCACACTTGGATGGCGTGGAAAATGCAGAATGCCTCTGTTTACTGAGCATATATTATTTTGCAGTCACCCCTGCAGTGCAACTAGTCCTTCTGCCTTCTTCCAGTGCTTTTTCACTCTGCCACTGATAGCATGTGTACCTCTCTTAAGGCCCTTTTACATTTTACCTGGTTAGAAATTACATTTATCTCCTACCGGATTGTGAGCTTTTAAATACAAGTATTTACTATTCATTTCTGTACCCACTGTATGCTTAATACATATTTGCCAAATGAGCACCTGAAAGAATGACAGCAATGATCTTCTAGTCACAAAGGCTTGAAGTCCTTGCTCATCTTTTACAACTTTTTTCTTTCCTTCACATCCAGTTAGTTGCATGGTCCTGTTGATTATTTCCACTTCAGTGTTTCTCACATTCTTTTTCATTACAAGTGATACCACCTTTGGCTTCTTATGTCCTCATTCTGGAATTGCTGAAATATTCTCCTGATTTTTTTTTTTTTTTTTTTTTTTTTTTGAGATGGAGTCTCGCTCTGTCACCCAGGCTGGAGTGCAGTGGCGCAATGTTGGCTCACTGCAACCTCTACCTCCTGGATTCAAGTGATTCTCCTGCTGTAGCCTCCCAAGTAGCTGGAACTACAGACGTGTGCCACCACGCCTGGATAATTTTTTTTTTTGAGACAGAGTCTTGCTCTGTCACCAAGGCTGGAGTGCAGTGGCATGATCTCGGCTCACTGCAAGCTCTGCCTCCCGGTTCACGACATTCTCCTGCCTCAGCCTCCCGAGTATCTGGGACTACAGGCGCCCGCCACTACGCCCGGCTAATTTTTTTTTTTTTGTATTTTTAGTAGAGACGGGGTTTCACCGTGTTAGCCAGGATGAATCACCTGGATAATTTTTTTTTTTTTGTATTTTAAGTAGAGATGGGATTTTGCCATATTGGCCAGGCTGGTCTTGAACTCCCGACCTCAGATGATCTGCCTGCCTCAGTCTTCCAAAGTGCTGGGATTACAGGTGTGAGCCACCGTGCCTGGCCTTCTCCTAACTGATTTATGCGTCTAAATTGTCACTCTCTAATTCATTCTGCACAGCATCAGATTTGTTTTCCTAAAACACCATTTTTTTTTTTTTTTTTTTTAAATAGAGTTTTGCTATTGTCCCCCAGTGGCGCAATCTCGGCTCACTGCAACCTCTGCCTTCCAGGTTCAAGCGATTCTCCTGCCTCAGCCTCCCGAGTAGCTGGGATTACAGGCGCGTGCCACCATGCCCAGTTAATTTTTTTTTTTTTTTTTTTTTTTTTTTTTTTTTTTTTTTAGTAGAGACAGGATTTTGCCATGTTGGGCGGGCTGGTCTTAAACTCCTGACCTCAGGTGATCCGCTCGCCATGGCCTCCCAAAGTGCTGGGATTACAGGCGTGAGCCGCCGCACCCGTCCTAAAACACCATCTTGATCTTAACACTCACCTGCTTAAAAATGTTCTGTGGGCCAGGCGCGGTGGCTCATGCCTGTAATCCCAGCACTTTGGGAGGCCAAGTTGGGCAGATCACGAGGTCAGGAGATCGAGATCATCCTGACTAACATGGTGAAACCCTGTCTCTACTAAAAATACAAAAAATTAGCCAGGCGTAGTGGCATGTGCCTATAGTCCTAGCTACTCTGGAGGCTGAGGCAAGAGAATCGCTTGAACCCAGGAGGCGGAGATTACAGTGAGCAGAGATCACGCCACTGCACTCCAGTCTGGGCGACAGAGTGAGACTCTGTCTCAAAAAAAAAAAAAAGTTCTGTGAATTCAAGCTCTTCAGCATAGCATTCAAGGCCTTCCATAATCCGTTCCCAACTTACCTCACATGCGTTCTCTGCTCCAGGGTCCCTATTCCTGGGGACCTCATTAAGGAGAAGTAAAAATGATAAGTGCTGTGGTTCAGAGGTGGGCTAGGGAGTCAATATAGATTGGAAAGAGGCTGTGGGTCCAGGATGGCTTTGTCAAGGTCTGGATTCATTTTTCTAAATCTGACTTGGTCCACTCACAGCCTCTCCTTTCTCAACCCATACCTGGGAAGGAATTTCACAATAGGTGGTACTTAAGCCAGACTGTGGAATAGGATTCAAACAGGTGAAAGGAAGGTGGGAGATGTGTTAGGAATAGAGAGAAAAGAGCGTGTGATAGATTTAGATTGGACCATAGTGGGTCTTACATGCCAGCTTGGGATAGAATAGGTAGTTTTGATTTTATCTTATAACCCTCCAAGTTTTCCTAGCAGAGAAAACACAGGATTTGAGTGATACTTTAGGAAAACATGTCCATGTAGAGGGTAAGATTACAATGGGAGACTGGTGAGTGCTTAATTAGGAGGTCATTCAACTGTCCAGACCTGACTTGACAATGGCTTGACCTAGGGAGGTGGCAATCCATCTATAAAGAGTCTAAGACTTAGCCTTTAGAAAGAAGATATACTCTAGGCTAGGCGCAGTGGCTGACGCCTGTAATCCTAATACTTTGGGAGGCCAAGGTGGGTGGATCACCTCAGGTCAGGAGTTCAAGACCAGCCTGGCCAACATGGCGAAACCCTGTCTCTACCAAAAGTACAAAAATTACCTGGGTGTGGTGGGGGTGCCTGTAATCCCAGCTACTTGGGAGGCTGAGCAGGAGGATCACTTGAGCCCGGGAGGCAGAGGTTGCGGTGAGCCAAGATCACACCATTGCACTCTGGTCTGGGTGACAGGAGTGAAACTCTGTCTCAAAAAGAAAGAAAGAAAGAAGATATATTCTTACCTTTCAGCAAGATTTCCTGGTGGTCCTACACCAATGAGAAGAGAAGGACTGGTTGGACCTCAGCATGCTCTTTGGGTTTCTCCAACTCTCCCATGACCATGTTTACACTTTTCCTTAGTACCGAGACCCCAGAAAGCTATGATGCCACAGCCCCACCATCATGATGTCTGGAGGGTCCAGATTCTTTCCTTTGTGTGTGGGTTTGTTTCTTCAAATAAATCCATTTCCATAGCACCACCTTGAGCTGCAATGTTTAGTAAAATATATGTATGGCATGTATTGCTGGAGTAGTTGTAGCTTGTCACTCTGCCCCAATTAACTGGCTTTTTTTTTTTTTTTTTCTGAGACAGGGTCTTACTTTGTTGCCCAGGCTAGAGTGCATGGAGTGCAGTGGCACGATCTTAGCTCACTGCAGCCTCACTCAGTGAGTGCTCAAGTGATCCTCCCACTTCAGCCTTCCAAGTAGCTGGGACTACAGGTACACACCACCACACCAGGCTAATTTTTTGTATTTTTTGTAGCGGTGAGGTTTCGCCATGTTGCCCAGGCTGATCTCGAATTCCTGGGCTCAAGTGAGTCACCCGTCTTAGCCTCCCAACGTGCTGAGATTATAGGCGTAAGCCAACACACCTGGCCTTGACTTCGACTTTCTGAAGGGTCAGCTGTCAGGGTCCACCAACCCCACCCCTCTAACACCCCTGGTTGGTCTAAGACTTACAGACTCAACATTATGGTGTTAAGATAAGTTGTTTCTCCTACCCCGGAATTACAAGCCACTCTGTTGCCATTGTGAACTATTAGGCAGAAGGGGGAGCAGGAGCTAGAAGGCCACCAGATCCTTTGGACTTCAACACAAGTCAAAGACATACTGCAAGAGAACTGTCAGGAATGCCATCTCTGTATACAGATAGAAGGACATATTTATCTCTAAAGCAAGGAAGAAAGAGACCTTCAGGTTCTAGTTTCCTTCATTCCTCAGCAGTCTGCCTTTGTGGAAGATATTTCAGCCTCTTTCTCCTCTGCGCTGTTACAAAGTTCTCTTGCTCTTTTTCTCTTGTCTTTGCTTTAGTCCACTTTTAATTAATTAATTAATTTATTTATTTTTGAGACGGAGTTTCGCTCTTGTTGCCCAGGCTGGAGTGCAATGGTGGCTCACTGCAACCTCCACCTCCTGCGTTCAAGCCATTTTCCTGCCTCAGCCTCCCAAGTAGCTGGGATTACAGACATCCACCACCACACCCGGCTGATGTTTTCTGTATTTTCAGTAGAGACAGGCGTTTCACCATGGTGGCCAGGCTGTTCTCGAACTCCTGACCTCAGGTGATCCACCCTCCTCTGCTTCCCAAAGTGCTGGGATTACAGGCATGAGCCACCATGCACGACCTTTTTTATTTATATATTTTTTTAAATTTTCCTTTCTTTCTTTTTTATTGAGACAAGGTGTCACCGTGTTGCCCAGGCAGGAGTGCAGTGGCACAATCACAGCTCACTGCAGCCTTGACCTCTTGGGCTCAGGTGATCCTCTCACCTCAGCTTCCTGAGTAGCTGGGACTACAGGCATGTGCCACCATACTTGGCTAATTTTTTTTTTTTTTTTTTGAGATGGAGTCTCGCTCTGTCACCCAGGCTGGAGTGCAGTGGCGCCATCTCGGCTCACTGCAACCTCCGCCTTCTGGGTTCAAGCGATTCTCCTGCCTCAGCCTCCCGAGCAGCTGGGACTACAAGCACACATCACCACACCCAGCTAATTTTTGTTTATTTGTATTTTTAGTTGAGATGGGGTTTCACCATATTGGCCAGGCTGGTCTCGAACTCCTGACCTCATGATCCACCCACCTTGGCCTCCCAAAGTGCTGGGAGGCGTGGGCCTCTGTGCCCGTCCCAGGCTAATTTTTATATATTTTGTAGAGATGGGGGTCTTGATATGTTACCCAGGGTGGTCTCGAACTTTTGGGCTTAAGCCATCCACCTGCCTTGGTCTCTGAAAGTGCTGAGATTACTGGTGTGATCCACCGCGCCCAGCCTCAGTCCATTTTTCTTTCCCCATCTTTCCCTTGAGTTTGAAGTATGAGCTGAGTTCCTTGCTCCCATATCTCTGAAGGGAGTCCCCAGCACCAAGGTCTCCTGCCTCAGTGGGGTTACAGCGCTCTATTCTGACCACATCAGTCCACCGAATTGTCTTTACCTTGTCCTAGGCTGGGAGCCCTCTCAGGCCAGGGACAGGGCCTTATTTGTCTCTACATGCCCAGTGCCCCTCATGGGAGAAACAAAGAGCCCAGCCCTGCTCCGTCCATTTGTGCCCACTTTTCTTTGCATTACCCCAGCCCCCCACCCAACTCCAGATAGTTGGAGGATGACAGACAGGAGACTCTTTGGGTGACTCTCAGATGCGTCATGGGCAGCAGAAGGTGGAGGTCTGATTGTGAAGGCAGCGTCTTCCTGGTGCTGGAGACTCTACAGCCCTCATCCTGTCTCCTTTCAGCTGTCCTCTGAGATGAAGGGGGCTGCTCCATTAGCCAATCCCAGAGCCTGAATTGGGGGTTGAGGAGAAATGAAGCGTCAGCTCACACGCCTTCCTGGCCAGTTCTGGCTGTGGCCCAGCTTCTCTATAGCGTCCCTCCTACCCCACCAGACCCCAGCCACAAATTCCTGGCTTGCTTCTTCCAAACTTCATTAAGCCCCAGGGATGGCTCTGCAGGATGTGTGCAAGTGGCAGTCCCCTGACACTCAGGGACCATCACCTCACCTGCCTAGGGCTGGCGGCTGGGCTGTGCCCCGGGGCTGTGACCCTCAAACCTTCCTGCAGATCCATGGCCCCAGACTGGCCCATGGCACTACCACCCTGGCCTTCCGCTTCCGTCATGGAGTCATTGCTGCAGCTGACACCCGTTCCTCCTGTGGCAGCTATGTGGCGTGTCCAGCCTCATGCAAGGTCATCCCTGTGCACCAGCACCTCCTGGGTACCACCTCTGGCACCTCCGCCGACTGTGCTACCTGGTATCGGGTATTACAGCGGGAGCTGCGGCTTCGGGAACTGAGGGAGGGTCAGCTGCCCAGTGTGGCCAGTGCTGCCAAGCTCTTGTCAGCCATGATGTCTCGATACCGGGGACTGGATCTCTGTGTGGCCACTGCCCTGTGCGGCTGGGACTGCTCTGGCCCTGAGCTCTTCTACGTCTATAGCGACGGCACCCGCCTGCAGGGGGACATCTTCTCTGTGGGCTCTGGATCTCCCTATGCCTACGGTGTGCTAGACCGTGGCTATCGCTACGACATGAGCACCCAGGAAGCCTATGCCCTGGCTCGCTGCGCCGTGGCCCACGCCACCCACCGTGATGCCTATTCAGGGGGATCTGTAGACCTTTTCCACGTGCGGGAGAGTGGATGGGAGCAGGTGTCACGCAGTGATGCCTGTGTGCTGTACATGGAGTTACAGAAGCTCCTGGAGCCAGAGCCAGAGGAGGATGCCAGCCATGCCCATCCTGAGCCTGCCACTGCCCCCAGAGCTGCAGAAGATAGAGAGCTCTCTGTGGGGCCAGGGGAGATGATACCAGGAGACTCCGGGATGCCAGCAGGGACTGAGACAGTGTGAGAAGCAGGACTTGGTTGGGGGTGGTGTAGGCCTGGGGGGCGGGTGGGAGGATGGGCAGCAGGGGGAGGGTCTCCCTGGCAGCAGCCTCACAGCGTCTGACTCTAGCCTGTATGGGTTGCTGGCTTCATTTATTGCAAGTCTCCGTCCTTTCATGACTCCCAGAGCTATTATGGCTCTGCCCAACAAGTTCCTATTGACTCCCACTGGATTGGTCCAGCCTCCTTCTTGGCACCAAGTCTGTCTTTCGGTCAACACTTGCAGTGTGCCTACTGCATGCCAGACACATGCTAGGTGCTAGACCCTCTTTTCTTGCCATCTTCTCTGCTTTTTTCCATCATTTCATCCCCAGTTTCTCTTAGTTTCGTTCCTCTATGTGTCTCAGCTTCAGCGTCTTTGTCTCTTTCTCCTGATCACTTTTGTCAGCGTGGTAAGATGGGGCACTCAGGAAGGCAGCAGCCTCTCTCAGAACAAGGTGTAGTGATAGACACTCTTTGGATGGTGATGGGCTTGTCTTATCTGCTCTCCTTCTCTGACTTGACTGTAATGACTAGAATGATTATTCCTTTACTGAATGCAGTTCTCATGACAACCCTTTGAGGTAAAAATGAGTCTCACTTTACACAAGAGGAATCAGGTTCAAAGGGTTATGTGACTTGCCAGGGTCACACAGTAAGTGGCAGGGATGAGACTTAGATCCAGGCCTTCTCCTCCAGGGTCCATGCTCTTTCAGCACAGCTGTCCCTCCCAGGCCCTCTGCCCTGCCTTTCCTCTCTTCCCTGCAGGCTTCCGGAGAGGGATGCGGAGGGAGAAAGTAGCTAGGCCAAGCCCTTGCCTGCTGGCCAGGGTTGAATGAACCCTGAGGGCCTGGAGGTTGTGAGCTCAGAGCAGCTGCCCCCTGCACAGGCTCATGTGGCTTTATCTTCCAGGCCTGGAGCCATCCCCCACAGCCCACCCTTGCTCTCCAGCTTTCTGGGCCTAGTGGTGCTGCTGCCAGACTTCCCCTCCTCCTTTCTTCCCTTTGCCTTCTTTCCAGCCCCTCCTTCCTGATGCTCCCTCTGGAGAATGAAGACATGATGGAGGTGGCTGTGCCAGTGGGAACTGTCTGGCTAGCACATCCTCTCCTGCCCCTCCTGTCCCCGCTCCCACTCCCCCAGAAGCCCAGACTTGAAGATCCAGACTAACACCTCCAGGAGGGCCACTGCCCTGCTGTCCCCCGGCCAAATGAGACAGAAAGCACTGTTAACCTACGAGACAGGGCCTGAAGGAAGGGTGCTGAAGTTGCTTTCCTCACATCCAGTCCTAAAGCTTCCAGTCCCAAGAATAACAGCCGCCTGCCTTCCCTCCTGGACACCCCTCATCCCTGGCTCCAGTCTAGGCCTGAGCCTTAATCTTACACCCCAGATTAAGCATTCCTCCAGGCAGGAGCTGGGCAGACAGACCTCCAGACTCTGGTGCAGAGCAGGTGACTGGGGATGGGGGAGGAAAGGTCAGGGGGCTCCAGAAGGGAAAACCCCAGAAAGGACACAGTGGGGAGGAATTGTGGTGGACACCACAGAAAGGTGTCCAGTATGGGGACTGGCCTTCAAGCCAGGCTCAAGGAATCTGGCCATTGGCCTCTGCAGTCACCCTTCTTTACCCCTTGCTCACTCCCCAGCCTCAGGGGAGGAGATGTGGGACTCTGGGACTGCTAACTGGGAGGCAGGGATCCCAGAGGCCTAGTCCTGGAGGAAGCACGTGAGGAGGGGCAGCTTTTGCAGGGCGTTCAGGTGTTTGACTCAGCATAAGAGGGTGCATATTCATGTCCACAGGTGTATGTAGTTCTGTGTCCAGGTGTAGGTGAGTGATACAGGATGGGTTTCGCACATGAATGTGGCAGGTGATGCCTGTGCAGTTCCTGTGTGCAGAGACAAGAAACAGACTGAAAGAGAAAGAGCAACACCTGAATAAGGAGATCAGCTTCTCAGCGGGAAGACTGCCAGGCCTTGTCACTTCTTTTGGGGAGTGCTCCAGAGTAAAGAGGAGGTGGGGGACAGGCTCATGCCAGCAGTTCTCTACTTCCTCATCCTCCCAGCCCTATCCTGAGCCTCTCAGGAAGTGAGAAAAGACAAGCAGGGAGGAGTGGCATGGGGCCTGGGATTGCCACCTGAGCGCAGCCAAAGGTGGGCTGTGAACTGCATGCAGCTGTCCCCCCCTGAGATGCTTGGAGCCTCACCCCCATTCCCAAACTGGAGCAGGAGAATTGAACTCAGACCAAGAGGGCAGAACTGGGGGTGGGGGGACCCTCCTGTCTTTTCCTTCCGTAGTCCCATCTTCACTCCCTTTGACAGGTCCTGTCCCTCCAGAGGATGAGGCAGTTGAGGCTAGAGATGAGCCCATGGGTCTTGCTGACAAGTCTGGTTCTCTCTGCCCTATTATTTTCCTCTATGTTTTTAATGAGTTTGGGGGAGGACCTTAGGAGAGTCTTAGGGATGGCTGGGCAGACAAAGGCCAACATCCCATTCCAATGCACCCCACACTGTCTAAGAGCAGCCCATGAGTCATTTCCCCCATTTCTCTACCAATTCCTGAAGGCTCGATACAGACATCATGGTGAGACCAAAGGGGCAGAGATCTTGCCCTTCCTGCCCCGAACCAGAAGACCTTGTCCCTCTGATGCGCTGCTTGGGGTGCCTACCTCCTCACAGTCTCTGGAGAGGTCGGGGGGATAGCCCACTCTTGCACAAGCCGTTGGACTGTCAGAGGTCCAGGCTTCCAGCCTTCAGCAGAGTAAATGACCTGAACTCCAGCACCGGAGGGAGGGGCCTTGTTCTCCCACCTCTTGCTTATCCTTATCAAGCAGGTGGGGAAGGTGTGAGGGAAGGTATGTTCACATTGAAGCAGCTTTCCCCAGCTGCCAGTACCCCACATGAAGGGGGAGTCACAAGGACCTATCCTGCCTCACTTACCTGTGTGTGCCTCTGGATCCCTGGAGTTGAGAGGCCTGGGCTCTCATGCTGGTTCCTGGGTGGACCACTTCTCTGGACATTGGGAGATAATTGCAGTTCTGGCTCAGCTCCCACCTAGTTGACTGCTTCTGTCTGTCAACAGCCTGCCTCCCTGGTCCTCTCCCTCCTCCTTTGTGTTCTGCAAAGACTAAGACCATGGCCTAGGGGAGACTTAAAGGTGGGAGCAGCGGGCCCAGATTCAATGTGACTGTCTCACTCTGTTCCACCCTTTCCCCACTTGGCACTACGAGCCCCAGGAAAGGCTGGTTTGCCCCCGCTGCTGCCTGCCACCCCCATTATTTTCCTAGTCCAGAATCCCCCTTCCTTTCTTAGTCTTTTATCCCTCCTGCCCTCTTCTCAGCAGCTCTCACACTTCACCCTCTACTTCTCCTGCCCACCTTGCCCTCTGACCAATCCCCATATCTTTTTTTTTTTTTTGAGACAGAGTCTCGCTCTATCGCCCAGGCTGGAGTGCAGTGGCGCGATCTTGGCTCACCGCAACCTCCGCCTCCCAGATTCAAGTGATTATCCTGCCTCGGCCTCCAGAGTAGCTGGGATTACAGACATGCGCCACCACGCCCCGCTAATTTTTTGTATTTTTAGTAGAGATGGGGTTTCTACCATTGGCCAGGCTGGTCTTGAACTCCTGACCTCAAGTGATCCACCCACCTCAGCCTCCCAAACTGCTGGATTTACAGGCGTGAGCCACCGCGCCTGGCTGAATCCTTACATCTTAATTTTCTTGGACAGCTTGAGACCAACAGAGAACCCATGAAGTTGGTGGTGAGAATGGGGCAGAGTCATCATCTCCTTACTCCCTCATGGAATTAACCCAAGTCCTCCCCTATCTACAAGGAGGTGAAGTGTATTTTCCCCCAAGGAGAAAGGAGAATGAACTGGGAGGCAATAGGCTAGGCCTCTCCTCCCATCCTTTGGGACGATGAAGCTTTGTATAGAAACCTGAGTGCAAAAACAGAAGCAGAGCTCCAGCTTTACAAAATAAAGTGTTTGTTTATTATGAAATTAGAGATGGAGGCCCCTCCCCTTCCTCCCTCTTTCCCCTTCCCCAGCCGCCTCCCCCTTTCCTTTCCCTACTCCCTCAGGAAGCACACAAGACAATGCCCAGGGCTGGGATGCCCAGGGGAAGCTGACAGCTGGGCAGAGCTCCAGGGAGGCGGCCACACGGGAGGCTGGAGCTCTAGCCCTGGGAGGCAGGCTGGTTCCCTCTCTCAGCTGGAGGCCAGTGGAGCCAGGATGAGGCTGAGGCCATGAGTGATGGATGGAACCATGCAGGCAGGTCTGTAAGGACAGGGGAGCCAGGTTAGAGGCAGTGGGGAGTGGGAGCCTTCATCCACCGCCTTGCCCCACAGTCTAGAGGCACTGACCTGGGGCACAACATCCCCTGCAGGAGGGTGGGCAGCAGTGGCTGGAAGTTTCTCTTGATTTTGGGATGGACAACAGAAAAAAAAAACAAAAAGCCAGTCACAGGGACCCAGAGAGAAGGAAGGGAGATGTGGGCAGGAGACAGACACAGAGCATGTGTATGGGCAAGGGAGACGCAGGGAGACTATGTGTGAGATTCAGAACTGCAGAGACAAAACGCCACGGAGGAAGGAGAGGAATCACAGTGAGAGATCGCAGGGTCGGGGCCAGGGCAGAAAACCCAGGCCGGGACAGAGGAGCGTGTCACAGATAGAGACAAAGATTCCTGGAGAGAGACACACAGACCGACTCAGGAGGAGGGCGGTGAGAGCGAGGGTGCCCCGGGGAAGCAAGGAGGGACACAGGGACGGGGAGGAGGCCTGGGGCCCCTGGGCTGCTGCCGCCCGCCTGGACCCCGTGGGGCTCACTCAGAGAGCCTGTGCCCGCTGCCCCCCGCGGTGGGCCGGGCCAGCCCGGGCGCTCAGGGGGCCGGGGGCTCCTTGGCCCCATACAGCTCGGCCAGGGTGCGGAAGAGCGGACCCCAGTCGTCCAGCGGCTCCGCGGGGCCGGGGGCGCCGCCGGCTTCGCTGCCGGAGCCCAGGGAGCTGAGGGAGCCGCAAGAGGAGCCCCGGCCCTCGTAGCCGTACACCTGCACCGAGTCGTACGGGGGTACGCTGGGGTCCTCGTCCGCCTCGCGGAGCCGCAGCGCCAGGAGCTGCGCCACGTCGGCGGGGCCAGGGGGTCTGGGCTGGCGCGACACCCGGGCTCGGGGCAGCACGTCTCGGCGCGCGGGAGGGCCGGGCGCCGGGGGGGCCGCCCCGTCCGGGTTCTGCAGGGCCGTGATGTCGAAGGCCTCGGTGTCCTCCTCGCCGCCGCCCTCGTCGTCGTAGGTGATGATGTTCTCTCGGACGTCCTCCTCCTCCAGTACCATCAATGCTTCTTGCTTCTGCCGCCGCAGGGCCACGAAGAGCACCACCAGGGCTGCGCGAGAGACGCGCACACAGGCCCTGAGCCAGCAGGGCCAGGAGCGGGCGGCCTGTCTCCATGTGAAAGGCTGACCCATCAGGTGACAGAAGCCCTGTGCCTGGGGGCTGACATCTAGCAAACCTTGCATTGAATCCTGACTTCAGCCCTTACTCGCTATGTGACCACGGGAAGTTGCTAGACTTCTCTGAAGCCTCAATTTGCCCCTTAGATTACTTATGTGGAGAATAGGGAAAATATATTTACTTCTAAGGGTTGTTGACATAATAAAATGAAATATCACAAGTGATGTGCCCAGCACTATACTTGGCACAGAGTAGGGGGCTCAATAAACCATTGTTATGGCTTGTCATTGTCATTATGGATTGGCAGGTCACGGATAGAGGCCAGAGCTTTTCTCTTGGATGCATCAGGTGGTGGGAAAATCCAGGTATGAGGGTCGTTCAAGCCCCAAGGTGGATTTCCCTATGTCCAGAGGCCTGGTTCTTCTCCACACCCCTGCAGGCCCAGATCGCACAGCTATGTCCCACTGTGGCCTGACTCACCAAGCAGGGCACCCACACAGGTGATGATGGCAAGCAGGGCGCCGGTGCTGAGCCCAGCAGCTGAGAGGTGAGCCTCAGGCCAGCAGGATGCCACAGAGCCGTCAGGCTGGCAGCGGCACACACTAACAGTCACTGTGGCAGTGCTGCTCAGCGCCGGCTGCCCCCAGTCCCACAGTTCTATGGGAACCAAGTAGGGGGCATGGCGGGGTGGAGCAGGGCGGGAGGGCAGCAGCAGGCTGGCGGAGCCATCTGTGGGAGAGGGAAGTTGTTGAGGTATCTTCTGGGACACCTTCCAGGTAGGGTTGGTCCAGCCCATAGAGCCAGCTTCCCATGGGGATGGTTTACAAAGAGCCAATGAATGAGTATAAATCCACACCCATCTTCTGTTGGGTAGAAGGCCCAGGCAGGTGGGGCAGAGGTCAGGCAGGCTGGGCTAGGGGTGGAGGAGAAGGAGAGGGGGACAGAGGCAGGTATGGACATGGCTGTAGGAGGCCACCCACCTCGGTTGTCCCGGACAGTAAAGTTGGCATCAGGGCCCAGAGGACCTTGAAAGGAGACATGGCTACTGTTGCCAACTTCATCTCTGTCCAGGGCCCGGATGACCTGAATCAGCTGGGAGGAAGAAGAGAGAGGCCTTGTATGGAGTGGGCTGCTGGAGGCCTGGATGTCCCAACCCCTCTGCCTCAGTTGCTCACCTGGCCAGGAGCTGCAGAGTCACACACAAAAGTATCGTAGGGCTCAGCCAGCTGGGGAGCATTGTCATTCTCATCCAGGGTCTGGATGGCCACTTGCACGCGCGAGGCCTGTGCAGAACTGTCTGAAGGCAGAACACCAAAACATACACGCCACACACACACCACACAGTTTACACGTAACATATGTGGTGCATGGGCATGGATGCCACATGCGGCATATAGCATGCACAGGAAACACATGAAATATGCATGTAATGTACAAGTAGAAAACAATGTTGTAGAACGAATGGAACAATACCAAGTGCATACAATATTCATGTAGTACCCAAGATATGTGCAATACACAATAGACATTCAACAGGAATGCCGCACCCATGATACACATATACAATAACCCACATGCAGGGCACATGCAGCATAAATGAAAGATAGACAGAAGGTGCATACAAGTTGCATGCAGGCAACAGCCATGAATATACAAATCACATTCATACCATATATCCAATGTACACTCAACATTTAAAACAAATGCAATGTACATGAAGCAGATGTTTGATATGCATAGTGAATGTAGTGCCACATCCCCCGACAACACCCAGTGCCCATAGAATGCATTTTCACGCATACAGGCCATGCACAGCACCAGTGGGGTGGACAGACAGATATACACACCACACACACACACACACACACCACACACACACACACACACACACATCCCATCAGAGGTCTGGGAGGCTGTAGTACAGCAATGAGCATCACTTAGAGTTGACCTTGGGTAGGAAGGAGCTGTATGATCTACAGGGTGCAAAGCCCAGGCCAGCCTGGGTACCACAGCCAGACACAGGCCCCATCTTTACCCATCCCTTCATCAGGTGACTCCCTACCACTACCCTACCTTGCTTCTCACTGCCAGTGCCTCCAAGAGAGAATGCAAAGTGTGTCTCCCTGTCACCTCTCTTAGGCTGGGTCTCCCAGTTCCTTTAGTCTTTCCCCTAGGCAGAGAGATAGCTGACTAGGCCTGATGAAAGGGGCTGAGGATGCAGCATGGGCAGGGGAGGCTGAGTGGATCGCCTGGCTAAAAGGATTGGGATACCCCAGAGACAGGATGGGGAGAGGGTCTACTTCTTCCCTGCAGTAAGGGCCCAGCGCTGCTAGTTGATGTCTGGGTGGGGGTAGGAGCAGGATTTGGCAGGAGAATGAGAAGACAGTGACAAGAAACACACACACACACAAAGCTATGTATATACAAGCAGCCAAAAACATACTGTGTGTACACGGACACACACACACAGCCATCCACACAGACATCCATGCACTAACAGATAACATGTGCACTGCCAGGTAGTATCTGTGCATATCTACTATGCACACAGTTGCATGTATAGAGACATAAACCTAGACACATAGCATTTAACACATTTGAGAGGCAGTACGGTGGGGACAACAGCTCAGACTCTGCACACTGACTGGGTCTCACGGCTCCACCACTTAATCTCTATGTGACCTTGGGAAGTTACTTAATTTCTCTTTGCCTGAGTTTCCTTGTTTAAAAATGGGGAAATAATCATACTTCCCTCATAAAGTTGTGGTGATGATTAAATGAATGAATCCATTTTGAAGATGGATAGTGCCCGATACACAATAAGTAATAAATTATCTGTCCACAAATACCCACATACACAAAACACATACAAACAGCTACATGTGCATACCACTATATATATCAATCACACATATGCATAATTAATATAAATATGATTCTGTACACTCAACTGTAAACACATATATATCCATTACAGAGATATACCCACAAATATATATGTGTGTATGTCTACATACTTTCCCCACATTTGGAATTATACACATGGCTGGGAACATACCCGCATGTACACATTCATATAGCCCTTCACTGACACATTCAGATATCCACATATACAAGGGCAGTTTTCATATGCAGTATGAAGACAAAAGCGTGGAGGAGTCCCTGAGGCATAAGCAGGGGTATAAGGGACTATTCACAGAAGAAGGGGAGGGAGGTCTCCCTGTCTGTATGGGCTAGGGCTGCCCAGAGGCAGCTGAACCCGCTGCTGGCCTGACTGATGGGGGAGACCGCATAGGGAGCTGGCACTCCTCCCCTTCCTTATGGGTGTCCACTCCCCTACCTTGGGGGATTCCCACAGGGCTTCCAACAGGGCTTCTCTGGGGTGGGGCTGCTGGTGCACTCCACTTAGCAATCAGAGGAGGTACCCAGCCCCTTTCTGGCCCCCAGCTCCAGCCTGAAGCAGAGAGTGGGCAGGATGGGGTCTGTCAGTACACAGGTTGGGGGCTATGTAAGGTCTAGTTTATTTCTGGGTTGGGGCGAGTCAGGTAAGGGAATGAACTGAGGGTCACAAGAATGCTCAGGCACACCCACTGTGCCCACCCAGCCCAGCCTAGGGGACTAGGAGACCAGGAGGCCTGCCCTGCCTGGTAGCAAGGATCCAGGCTAGGACCCAGATCCAGGCTAGGACTCGGATCCAGGCTAGGACTCGGATCCAGGCTAGGACTCAGTGGCCGCACGCTGGTGAGGGTATGATGGCAGTTAGCACCCTTCTCCACCCCCACACCCAGGGACAGCCCCTTGGCCAGGAGGCTGCTGCCGCCTTGTGGGCCCAGGACTCCTCACCGAGCTCTGTAGCCAGCACAGTGAGGTTGTGCCAGACACGAGCCTCGCGGTCCAGGGGTGCTGCTGTATGGATGGTGCCTGCTTCGGGCTGGATAGAGAAGCAACGCTCCGGATCTGAGTGGGGGAGGATGGAGTATCTGGGGAAGGGAGAGACACGCTGGGGCTGATCTGGGGTGGGACCACAGCTTGTTCCACCCCCTCTCTTCTTTCTTCCCTCTGTTCACCTTGTCAGACTTCATGACTCCTCTGGGCAGAGCCATAATTCAGGTTGGAGTCCCCTTAAAAGGCATATATCCCTGGGGGATCACCATTAAATACCTGTTAAGACTCAGGGCCATTGGGTTTCATGGGGGGAGAGGGGGAAGATACAGAAGGGAGTAGAAGCGGGATAAACAGACCTTGACTCTCAGACTTCTGGGCCCTGTTCTGAGAACACAGGGACCTGTGTTTCAGCCCTGCTCTGGCTTGGACTGGCTATGTGACTTAGGGCAAATCGTTTAACCTCTGTTTACTCAACTGAAAAATGGGAATGACACCAGTACCTCCCTCACAGAGCTGTGACAGGGATGCTGGCCGGGGAGGGGGAGAGAGTGGCTGTTCTGCCACTTACCAAGTGTGTGACCACTTATGGCTGGTTTCTAAAACAAGTGGTGATAAGAACACCCATTTCATAGGGCTGCTGTGAGAATTCAATGTCAGCAAGGGGGTAAACTGTGAAGCACTTTGGGAATGATCAATAGAGATCCACTTATGAAATGAGACTACATCTGCTTGCACTGCCACTGGGAGGGGCCACCATCATCTACCCAGAGGGGTGGACAGACGGTTGAGGAGTGGTCAGCCAGGCCCTCCAGCTCTGCCTGCACCCAGGCCTGTAGACCAGCAAGCCCAGCTGCAGGGA
Organism: Nomascus leucogenys; assembly: GCF_006542625.1. NCBI lineage: Eukaryota > Metazoa > Chordata > Mammalia > Primates > Hylobatidae > Nomascus > Nomascus leucogenys. The sequence goes on along the minus strand of NC_044402.1, from coordinate 40,256,320 downwards.
GGGAGGCTTTTGCTGGGATATGAGTGATTTGCTATAAGGAAGGGGGCACATTTACTCATTCTCTGGGTGGGAATAGCCTGCCATCTGGCTCCCCAGCCCACACCCCAGCTCACCTACCTGATTGGGCTGGCAGGGGAGTCCAGGTCAGCCGCTGAGATCTGGCCTACCAGGGTCCCCGGGGCCTTGTTCTCAGGCACTGTCAGGTGGTAGGCAGCCTGGGTGAAGGCAGGTGGCTCTGGGGCATCTTGCACCGCCACACGCACAGAGGCCACATCCTTGAAGGGCCCTCGCCGCAGATAGGCCGGGTCAATGAGTGTGTTGGTGGCCTCCACACGGAAGGAGTAGGAGCGCCGGCTCTCGAAGTCTAGGGGCTATGGTGAGGGGAGAGAGAGAAAAATCGAGGCATGTGGAAACCAGGGCAGGTCCCAGGCTCTTGGAAGGTGACAAGTCCCCTCCTCACATGCATGCAGTGCTCAGTCCTCATGTAAGGAGAGGTGGCACTGGAGGGACAGTGGCCTTGGTGGTCAGGATGCACAGCAGATTACTTAATAACTCTAGGTCTGCCCCTAGCTGCATCATAGACTTGTTATCACTTCTTCTTTCTAAGCCCCAGGGCCTCATCTGAAAGATGAGGAGGTGACCGTGATCTCTAAGCTCCAACAGAGAGATCCTGAGTCTGTTCTAGAAGAACAGTTAAATATGTGCCCTGTGGGTCGGCAGGAGGCAGGTCTAAGAGAAAGCATTAACAGGCAGGAGGCTAACCTTGCGGACAGTGAGGAGCCCGTCTCGACCCTGGGGGTCTGTGCTGATGCTGAAGGCCTCAGACCCTTCCCCATCCAGGATGCTGTATGCCATCAGGGCGTTGTCCCCCAGGTCTGGGTCCTGGGCCCGGAGCCGGCCCACCAGCGTGCCAGGTCCAGCTGTCTCCACCACGGAGAACTGGTATAGGCCTTGGGGTGACAGAGGGGAGACACCTTTTTAGAGAGGTCCCCAGCCCTCCTCCCTCCCCACAGCACTTTCTTCTCCCAGGGTCTGGCTGGGGAGGAGGCGAGGAGGGAAGGTTTCTCCAGACACTGTAGGGGTGGGGTGATCAAAGGATGGCTCAGGTGGCAGCAATGGCCCCTTACTCTGTGGGAACTTGGGGGGGTTGTCGTTGACATCACTGAGCGTGACAGTCACCGTAGTGCTGCCTGACAGCCCCCCCATGTGGCCGCCCATGTCCTTGGCCTGGATCACCACCAAGAACTCCTCCTGTGTCTCCCGGTCCATGTTGGGGATGGCTGTACGCACCACTCCTAGGGAGAGATGCTGGTCAGAGGGTGTCTGTCCCCTTGGCTGCCCCACCGGGCTCCCAAGCTCCATCCTCACCAGTCTGGGGGTCCACAGAGAAGAAAGGCAGTCCATCCAGAACAGTGTACACCAGCTTGGCACTGTTCCCATAGCTGGGGTCATCAGCATCGTGAGCAGTCACCTGGATCACTGATGTCCCTGTGGGGGATGCCAGCACCCCATTCAGCAGCAGCAGGGCAGGATGGGGAAGAATAGCCGATGGGGGGGATGCAGATATGAGGGAGGCCGAATTGAAGGGGGCAGGTTCTGGGGCAGACAACAAGAAGGGAAGGAGAGGTGAGAGAGCTCCAGAAGATGGGAACTGGGGCATTCAGAGCTGGGGTGCTCACCGACGTTGGACATCTCGGGCACGGTGGCATGGTAGGGCCCAAGGGGAAAAATGGGTGGATTGTCGTTGATGTCTTGCACTTTGATGATGAACTCTGATGGGGGCTCCAGGGGCCGGTTGGAGGCTCGGTCCACGGCTTGGGCCAGTAGCACATATTGTGCCTTTTCCTCCCGGTCAAGGCTCTTGGTAACATGAATATTGCCTGTGGCCTCATCAATCACAAATACGGTGCCTGCCCCCTCCCCGGTCAACAGGTACTTGGTGCGGCCCTCTCCCCGGTCAACATCCGAGTGCAGCTGCAGGGGTCAGGAAAAGATGGCAGAGGGCTCCAAGTACAGAGACAGGGTTAAAGAGTCTAGGTTTGGGTAGAGCGTTGGGAGTCCTGAGAGACCAAGGTCATTGCAGAAGTGATGAAGTTGCAGGGCAGGGCCTAAGGGCCTGGTGTCAGAGTAGACATGGGAGGGGTCATCCTTACCTTGCCAATGAGAACAGGTTCTGGACCAGCATATTCCTCAATGACAAAGAACTGGTTCCAGACCCAGCTCCTTCGAGTCCGCAGCAGAGCAGGCCCTGGGTGTCCCCGGGACCCTGCCCAGGCCCGGGCTGGGGCTGCCAGACGCCCCATGCAGCCCCAGCCACCCAGCCAGGCCAGCAGGAGCCTCACCAGGCCCCACATGTTTGGACTCCAGCCAGGGCTCTGTTCACTGGCCCTGGGTGCTGAGGCTGGGCCAGGCCACGTGGCCCATGAGCTGGCTGGGGTGGAGGGGCAGATGCGTTGAGGCTACCCCATGGATCCACACCTGCAGGACAAGCAGCTGCTCAGGCTCAAGGAAACCCCTAACCCTCCTCCCCCCAAAATTAGATGCTGAAGACCAGACCTCCAAGGAACCAGACACTCCACTGCCCAGAACTCAGACTAAGACAGAGAGCAGAGAGGCTGATCCTTTCTCCACCCAGGCTCTGCATGTATTCCCCTCCAGCCCTCCAAGCTGATAAATCTCTGGTCAGTCAACTCTGAGTAGAGAACTGGGGAGGAACACAGGAGAGGGGATGCTGGGAGGGCTTGGAATCCCAAATCTGGTCTCTGTCCTCCCAGGTTGGGCATGTAGCCAGGTATTGGAGGAGGCGGGGCTACCAGAGAAAGGGCTTAAAATTACGGAGTTGGGATTCATGGAGGTGTGGCCTTAAGGTGTCTAGGGTCAGCATGAGATGACAAGAAGTGCAGCCTCAGGCAGGGCTGAGAGTCTGTGAAAGTCCCTCCCCACAAGGGGGAGCCCCACCTCTCCAGGCCCTGTCTCCAGCCCACGCTGCCAGTGCAGTCCTTGAAGGGGGACTGGGCTCATGAGACAGGAGTTGGGAGCCAGAGCTGAAGGAAGAGGATACAGGGTGGGGGACGGGGGAGGTGACCGGGGAGAGAGGCCCACCCAGAGGCTAGAGACAGATAATGACTGACAGACTGACTCAGGGACTGTCCGGCAGAGAAAGGACTGGATGAGAGACAGAAACAGAACAGTGGCAAGAGACAGAATGAGACCAGGGCAGCAGCCTGGGTGTCTGAAGGCAGAGAGGAGTCTTAGGGGCCAGGCTTGGAAACGGGTCACCCGGGGCAGTTCCGGGCAGGCAGGGGCAGCCCTCAGCTTCGGGGGTGGCAAGCCAGGCCTCGGGAACTTAATTCTGGGAGAAGGAGCAGACAGGAGGGGTGGAGGCAGGGAGGGGCCGCGGGAAGGGGGCTAGAGAGGAGACCCTTCCCACTGCTCTCCTTTCTCCTAGGGGCGGGGGGGAGGACCCCTCAGGTAGCTGTGGCTTCTGCCCCTCCTCCCTCAGAGCAGACACACACCTGACAGTCCCTTTGCTCCCGAGGGAAGGGGGAAGCCGGAGGAAAGCTGGGGACCAGAGAGAAGGCGGGATGAGGAGGCGAGAAGGAAGGGGATAGAGGAGTGGGAAACAGGATAGCGGGAAGGGGAGAGGAGAGGGAGGGAAAGGAGAGCAAGAAAGAGAAAAGAGAAAGACAGGAAAGGGGAGAAAGAGAAAGAAAAAGGCAAAGAGGGAGAGGAGATGGAAAAAGGACAAGAGGGAGAGAGAAGGGTTGGGGAGATAGAGGGAAGGGATAAGGAAGGCAAACAGGCAGAGAAGGAAGGGTGAAGAGAAATCGAGAGAAGAAAGAGGGAGAGGTGCGAGGGGAGAAGGGAAAGAGGCAGAGCGCGGGAGAAGGGAGCCGGCAGCAGGCTCCCAGCCACGGAGCGCACCCCTCCGAAGACCCCCGCAGGCTGCGGGCCCCCTGCTGCCCCTCGCGGATTCCCGACCCCTGCTCCGGGGCAGGCGCCCTTACCTGGCACTGCCGAGGGGCCCAGGCCGGCGGGGAGCGCCCCCGCCCGCCCCCGTCGCCGGGTCCCGGGGGCGCAGCCCCGAGCCGATTGGAGCGGGCGCCGCGGCTCCGCTGCAGGTCTGAGCGGCCCCGGCGAGAACAAGGGAGCGAGACGGAGGGGGCGGGGGAAGGAGGCTCCGCCTGCGGAGGAGCGAGGTAGCTCCGCGCCGCGCGGGAGAGGAGAGCCCAGCCTCCGACCCTCCCCGGCCAGCCGGGCCCGCGCGGCGGGGGCGGGGGCGGGGTTGGAGGCGGTGCCGCGCGTCCGCCCCCTCGGCGCTCCCGGACTGCGGGGCGCATACAGATGCGGCGCCCCTCCCGGACCCGGCCCGCAGCGCCCGGCAGGGCACTTGGGCGGGAGGACGTCCAGGCCACGGCGCCAGGCCATTTCCGAAGAGCTGGCGGGGCGGGTGCACCCGGGAGCGCGAAGCTGCCAGCCCCCCGCCTGCAGCGGAAAACGGGCAAACGCGCGGTGAGGTAGGGAATTCGGAGCCCACTGCGGAGAAACCCGGCTCCGAGCTCCGGGCTCCCGGTTCCCGGCTGGCTTTTGGGACTGGTGTGGATGGAATCCCAGCTGCAAGGTGGCGGCGTTTTGAGAGCCCGTGCAGAGCACGGTAGCAGGTCAGCTGGGGGACACTTAAGGATGGCAGAAGGGTCCAGAGAGTCCGAGGCCCGGGCCCAGGGAGCGGGTCGGGGACAGAGGCACGACATCGGCGGGAGGGCGGAGGCGGGCAGTGGAGCCCTTCTTGGGAAGCTCGGTTACAGGGGCCAACAGAGCGAGGAGCTGCCGCCCCCTGGTGGTAGTTGTGGGAAGTACCAAGGTGGCAGGCAAGTGATCAAATCCCCAATTTAACCGTGACAGGACCGGGAACCAGAAGAGGACCCACCCTCCTAGCCCTGCTGGGGTGCCGCCACGGACACAGGTTGCTGCATTTCCCAGTGGGGCCTTCCCGAATGAGGAAGGTCCACAGCTTTGGGTTGGTCAGGGCCAAGGCAGGGTATGAAAGACGGAGGGAAGTTCGTTTCAGTAAGCAGGAAGCAGTCAGCCTAAAGGAACACATGGAATGCGAACAACTCCTACTTCAGGCTACAGATATCCTCAGATATCCGCGCTCAGATAGCCACAGTGTGGCTTCTTAACCTGCCCAACGAAAGCCACTCACACAGTTTAAAACTAAGTCAGATTTTTATTTTTTTTCCATAGACCACATCATTTAATAATAAAAAAAATAAAAATAAAAATTGAACAAAAGGAAAAGGTGGATATAAAGTGGAACCTGTGGGAAAGAAGCAAGGGCTGCAGGACAGAAGAGACTGGGAACTGCAGGGGCCCTGGGACTCAGGAGGAGATGCTGATTCAGCTCATAGGTGACCCAGTCCTGGCCCCAGCTGTTCCCAAGAGAAGGCTGTAAGTACCCAGGGAGGTGGTAAGCAGGATGGAGGAAAAATCAGAGGACTAGGGCACCTGGCTGTTCCCCATCTCTGGCCAACCACCTCCTTGCCTAACCTAGCTCTGCCTCTCAGACTTAACGGGAAATGAGAGTGAGGGTTGGGCTAAGTCCCAAGAGATAGGTTAAGGGGGTGTGTTTGGGGGGAAAAGGATGGCCACTTTTCCATTTGGTATGTATGTAGGGATAGGTGATGTGAAAGACCTTTGGCTCCAGGGTGGTGGAGACTGTGCCTATCCCTCTGTGGCCATAACCCCCTGGGGCCGAGTGGCTGGTACCTGCAGCTCTAGTGTTTTCCCAGCTAGCGGCGCCCACCCCGGTCCCGCACAGGTGTGCTCCGACTCCGGCTTCTGCTGTGGCGCTTGGTGTCCCTGCGATCCCTTTCCCTGCCCCGTTCTCGGTCCCTTTCCCTATCCCGATCTCGGTCCCCCCTGTCCCGCTCCCTTTCTCTCTCTCTCTCCCTGTCCCTCTCCCGACTGTGCTCCCGACGTTTTTCTCGCTCCAGCTGTCGGTTCCGTTCCCGCTCGGCTTCCTTCTCCCGCTCCTTTTGCTCTTCTTCTTCTTGCTCCTTTCGCCGCTTCTCCCGCTCCTTGGCCCGTTCGGCCCGCTCTGCCTCCTTCTGAACGATCTGTAGCCAGGTAGGAAAGGCAGAGGGTAGGCAGCTCAGTCCTGGTCACAGCCTCCATTTGTGCCTGGACCCTGCCTGCTAGCTCAGGGTCAGCTTTTCAGTTAAGCAGGAAGGGGCTGGGGGCTCAGCAACTGCATCCTGTCTTTCTTAGAGCACCTCTCTCCCTCCAAGTTTCAGCTTTTTTTTTTTTTTTTTCCAGACGGAGTCTTGCTCTGTCTCCCAGGCTGGAGTGCAGTGGCGTGATCTCAGCTCGCTGCTAGCTCCGCCTCCCGGGTTCACACCATTCTCCTGCCTCAGCCTCCCCAGCAGCTGGGACCACAGGGGCCCACCACCACACCCGGCTGATTTTTTTGTATTTTTAGTAGAGACGGGGTTTCACCGTGTTAGCCAGGATGGTCTCGATCTCCTGACCTCGTGATCCGCCCGCCAAGGGCTCCCAAAGTGCTGGGATTACAGGCGTGAGCCACCGCACCCAGCCAGCCTTTTTTTTTTGTTTGTTTGTTTTTTTGAGACAGAGTTTCACTCTGTCACCCAGGCTGGAGTGCAGTGGTGCTATCTTGGCTCCTGCGGCCTTTGACTCCCAGATTCAAGTGATTCTTCTGCCTCAGCCTCCCTAGTAGCTGAGATTACAGGTATCTGCCACCATGCCCCACTAAGTTTTGTATTTTTAGTAGAGACGGAGTTTCACCATGTTGGCCAGGCTGGTATCAAACTCCTGACCTTAGATGATCCGCCCACCTCAGCCTCCCAAAGTGCTGGGATTACAGGCATGAGCCACCATGCCTGGCCACCAAGTTTCAACTTTTACACACATTGACAGGTACTGGCACCATCCATGCCTGGCCCTTGGTATTTCTCTAGCTCCCTACCGTCAGCATAGATATGAACAAATCTCTTTTTTGAGTAACGTAAGCCTAAAATTCCCAAAAGGCTCATTACTAAGAAACTAAAAATGCAAAAACTCTTAAAAAGCAGGGAAATTAATTTATAAAACACGATTTCTCAGCTAAATAAAATCAAGTGGTTTTTTTTTTTAATTGTCTGAGACAATTGTCTGAGTTTTGTTCTTGTTGCCCAGGCTGGAATGCAATGGCACAGTCTCTGCTCACTGCAACCTCCGCCTCCTGGGTTCAAGAAATTCTCCTCCTCAGCCTCCCAAGTAGCTGGGATTACAGACGCCTGCCACTGCACCTGGCTAATTTTTGTTATTTTTAGTAGAGACAGGGTTTCCATGTTGGCCAGACTGGTCTGCAACTCCTGACCTGAGGTGATCCACCCGACTCGGCCTCCCAAAGTGCTGGCATTACAGGTGTGAGCCACCACGCACAGCCTAAAATCAAGTTCTAAGTTTGGTCGGCACAGCCAGCTTCCCAGACATCCACAAACTTCAGCTGCTGTCTGTGTCCATCTTTACCCTCCTGGGTCTGGTTTCTTCATGTTATACCAATTAACTGAAAACTGCCTTTTTGTGATGCTGTTTTTTCCCCTTTAGCCTAAAGCTAGGAAGTACTTGGCTGACTCACTCTCGCAGGGTAATCTCCCCTCACCCTGACCTCAAGCCTCGGTGCCACTAGGGAGCAGGGCACGAAGAAGAGCACTCACCTGGCTGTCAGTCAGTGGGAGCCAATAGATGCAGGGAGCTGCCTTGGTCTTTCGGAAAAGGTCATCCAACAGCTTGGCAGGTGGTTCCTCCTGGGCTTTCTCTGAGGTGGAAAAAAGTGAACCAGATTTGATGCATCTGACCCTCTGTCCCACCCCATCTGGGTCCCTTTCCCACCTACTAGTGGGTATGTGTACCCCATAGCTAAGTACCTACCTTTCTTCTCACTCTTCTTTTCTTTAGACTTCGCACGTTCCTTGCGGCGGCGGTCACGGGACCTTGATCGGGAACGGGGCCCTTCTCGAACTTTGTCCCGATCCCATTCACGCTCTGATCGAGTCCGCTCCCGCCGCTCCATTTCCCGTTCCCGTTCTGCCCACTGTTCCCGCACTGCCCGTTCCTGCTCCCGCTGCTCTGCCCTGGGGTGCTGTGGTGGCTGGACTGGGGGTGGGGGTGGGGGGTGCAGGGGCCGTGGTATCCCCTGCTCCTCTGTCTTAGTTTCAGAGGGACGGTCCACCAAGAGGCCTCGGTGATAATCCAGCTGTGGGGAGAAGAGGGACAAGGACAGTTAGGATAGAGGCCATATCACTCCCACTCAAGGAGCCCAGGATGGCCGGGCGCGGTGGCTCATGCCTGTAATCCCAGCACTTTAGGAGGCCGAGGCGGGCGGATCACGAGGTCAAGAGATCGAGACCATCCTGGCTGACACGGTGAAACCTCGTCTCTACTGAAAATACAAAAAAATTAGCCAGGCGTGGTGGCAGGCGCCTGTAGTCCCAGCTATTTGGGAGGCTGAGGCAGGAGAATGGCGTGAACCCTGGCGGCGGAGCTTACAGCGAGCTGAGATTGCGCTACTGCACTCCAGCCTGGGCGACAGAGCGAGATTCCGTCTCAAATAAAAAAAAAAAAAAAAAAAAAAAAAAGGAGCCCAGGTACCACTTTGAAGCCCCATGGTACAATTAAAGGAACCAAAGCCAGGGAAGAAGAGAAAAGAATCTCAGACTGCAGGTCTGGCAAGGATCTCAGCTGAAATCTAGCAGAATGGCTTCCCCTGCCCCTCCTCTCCCTAGGTTTCTTACCTCATCTTGCTCGGCATAGTCAGCACAAAGGAATTTGGGATTGGACTGGGGCCATTTGACCCCATGCAGAGCTGTGCGGGTGGCAACAGCTTCCTCTACTGTTGAGTACTGGTGGAGGAAGGGAGAAGATGGAGGGTCACAGTGTGTCTGCAACCTTTCCCACTTGGCTGCAACACCCTTAAACCTGCCCACACTGGTCACAAAAGGAAATACATGCCATGACCTATAGAATCAGCTTCTTCCCCTCACCGTTACAAAGCAATGAGATTTGATCTTGTCAATCCAGAAGGCCTCTTCCACCAAGGTTCCTGTGCGCCCCAACAACTCCTTTAGCTGGCCTAAAGTGAAAGGACGGACCTGCCAATGAAAATAGACTTTCAGGGTCTTGAAGAAGGCAAGACCACCACCCAATCTTTAGATTTCCCAAGCTGCTGTCGCAGGAGTATAGTTTCAAGGTTTGGGTGAGGGCAGAGTTTAGGAACCTTGCAGTAAGAATGTGAGAGGAGTGATGGTGCTTCCCAGCACTAATTGAGAGGTTGTATGTGAGGCCTTCTGCAAGTCCTCAAAACAACCCTGCAGGGCGACAGCTTTTCCCCCACATTTTTAGATAGGTAAATAGGTTAAGTAACTCACTCAAGATCAGTGAGTAACTTAATCTATTGGTAGACCAGTTCAACTATGAGTGGAAACTACGAAGCATAAGCCTAAAGCTCAAACTTAACCACTAAGCAAGCTGGGATGGTGAGAAACAATGACTTACCAAATTGGAGATATGGACAATGTTGCTAATCTTGCCCCGGGGTGGGGAGGGCACCTGGGCAGTTCGGACTGGGTCATCAATTGTAATGGAAACTCCGGACTTCTGCTGGCTAATGGAACGTCGAGTTAAGGTATCTCCTAAAGTCACTATCAAGAAGACCACAAGAACAGCTTTTGGTAGAAAGCAATACTGGCTCTTTTCACCTTCAATGTAACTCTCACGGTTCCCTTTCTATCATATTAAGCAGCCACTCCTTAATCTAAACGTGCAGAGCACCTATAATCTGCAAAGTACTGTGCTAGGCTAACCTCATCATGGAGATTCAAAGATTAAAAACAGTCAAATCTCGCCCTCAAGTAGCTTACTTAATATGCAGGAGAAAGATATGATATACGAAAAAATGTAACGAAAGGCAGGAAACTAAAAGCTTTCAGCGATCCAAATGAGGTACTGAGAATTCAGGGAGTCGCATTACATTTCTCTCACAATACGTCACTCACCTTTCTTTACTTCATGCTCTGCAGGTGGGGGCAAGGCCACCTCTACTGACACCTGGGGAGGTACAGGAGGTTCTGCTTCAGGTTCCTTCTCTTCTTCCTCTTCTTCCCTCTGCCCATTCTCCTGACCCTCTGCAGGTACTACCTATCAAGGTGTCAGAGAACACAGCAGGTCTGTTAAACACCAAACTGGCATATTCTTTTCAGCCTCTGGTTCCCTGGTGAGAGTAGCAGTCAACCTAGCATGTTCCTTCCGCTAGGGGTATTTTGTTATCAGCTCACCTCTACCAGATCCTGGGATTGTTAGTGCCTCAACTCTGCCTTGAGGAAAACTAAGGCAGGAGTTGGTAATTTTTTTCTGTAGAGCAAAGCAGTACTTCAGGTTTTGCAGGCCACATAGTTTGTTGCAACTACTCAACTCCGGTGATGTTGTATTGAATAAACAGCCACAGACAAATGTGAATGAACTCGTGAGGTTGTGTTCCAATAAAACTTTATTTGTAACAGGTAGCCAGCTGGATTTGGTAGTCTGACCCCTGAAAGTGTCAATCAACCCAACCCTCTGCACAGACAGGGAAGTTCCCTCCAAATACTTTATCTCAGTTCCTCAGCTAGCTGCTCTGCATCTACTGCTCCCACCTCTCCCCTGACATGGGGGTGCAGAAGCCTTACCTGAGTGACTGTCCGGCATATTTTCAGCCCCTTGTCATGGGTCCCATCATCGCCATTACGCTCTGTCTCATCCTCAGAGATGCGAGAGTCATCAGCATGAAGATCCACAACAGCCTCCTGCCCCGCCAGGGGTTTGATGTCGGGGATGAGGCTCTGGGACACAGATACCCCCCACCCCGTTACACTGGGCCCATGTCTACTCCCACCTTAACAGGTCTCATCCTCCCTTCCCTGGCTCCTCCCACCTCACCTTTAGTGATTCAGTGGTGATACTGATGGAAGGTTTCTTCTGTGTGGTGGCTGTGCTGGCTCCCCAGCGTCGTTTCCGACCAGGCTGGCCCCCCTCTGTGTCACTGTTTCCAGCTGGCACCCCCTTGGTAGCTGCTGTCCCCAAGAAATAGACCCAACAGTTAGATGGGCTCAGGACCTCTGCTAGTTCAAACCATAATACCTACAGGTTACTTCTGGCTGGAGTTTTGGTAAAAGGTTAACTTAAATCATATTTGGAGGCTGGGTGTGGTGGCTCACGCCTGTAATCCCAACACTTTGGGAGGCCGAGGCGGGTGGATCACGAGGTCAGGAGTTTGACACCAGCTGACCAACATGGTGAAATCCCATCTCTACTAAAAATACAAAAATTAGCCAGGCGTTGTGGTGCACGCCTGTAATCCCACCTACTCAGGGTGCTGAGGCAGGAGAATTGCTGGAACCTGGGAGGCGGAGGCTGCAGTGAGCTGAGATCGTGCCACTGACTGCACTCCAGCCTGGCGACAGAGCGAGACTCGGTCTCAAAAAAAAAAAAAAAAAAAAAAAAAAGAAAAAGAAAAAGAAATCATATTTGGGAACTGGGGAAACCATGGCTTCAGACTGAACACTAAAAGGGCTGAGGTCCCTTCCTGATAGAAACTACTGATCTAAAAGCAGTAAGGGAGGGGTAGCTAGTTTGATGAGCCGTTTGAACTTTTAATGGTAGACAGTAATATCTTCAGTAGTGTGGAAGAAAAACTGAGAAGGACATGTAAATGCAGAAGAAACAAGAACACTATGTGATACTAACATCTAAGCAGAACTAAGATCATGATGGGATCTGGTCTTCCTTTAATTTTCACACTACAGATTGATATTTAAGTTATAAACATCTATTATACTTTTGTAATCTAGAGTTCCTCATTGGGGAAAATGTTAAAATTGTTACTGTTTGAGGTGTGGGGCACTTTCATTTCCTTGGGTGCTCTTAGAATAACGCATAAACAAGGTCAGGCACGATGGCTCACGCCTGTAATCCCAACACTTTGGGAGGCCAAGGCAGGTGGATCACAAGGTCAGGAGTTCAAGGCCAGCCTGGCCAACATGGTGAAACCCCATCTCTACTAAAAATACAAAAATTAGCTGGGCGTGGTGGCGCATGCCTTTAATCCCAGCTACTCAGGAGGCTGAGGTTGCAGTGAGCCAAGATCGCACCACTGCACTCCAGCATAGGGTACTACAGAGGGAGACTCCATCTCAAAAAAACAACAAAAAAATACCCAGAATAATTCATAAACTGCTAAGCATCACATAGGAGTCCCTGAAACTCATTCCTTACTGAGTATTCAGGTATCTGAAACAATAAATGCCTCTAAGGCTAAATGGGACATGGTCTCAGACCCGTCACACTGTATCTCATTAAAATGTGACTGGAGAAATACGTTGGGGATTGTCTCAAGTTTTGAATTTCAAAATGAAACCCTACATAGGAAAGGATTAAGATTTGCTAGGCACAAGGGGTGGGGCAGGAGGGAGCAACCCAAGAATGCCATTGAGAATGAAATTCTGTTTCTCAATGAAGGCTGGTTTTTATGGTATTCCTGACTTTTATCAGGGATTTGGGGCTAGACTTACAGACAACGGAGATCTTCCTCTTGAATGATTTGGGCAGCGAGCTCTGTATAAAGTAGAAAAAGGGAAAAAAAAAAGAGAAAGAGAGACACCCCACAGAGAGGGGGGAAGGAGGTTAGATGGGGCAGTCTTAGCTTAGCCTCCAAAGACACAGAGAGAGTGAGAGAGAGACAGAGAGACACAGAGACAGACAGAGACCAAAACAGAAGCGGCAAACGGCAAAAACGAAGCAGAATCAATGCAAGTTAGAGAAAAAAATAAAACTAAACATCAGAGCAGGGAAAGTCATCTACTCCGTATCACACCTGTGTATTAGCTTAACCAGAAATAAGCTGGAAGAGGAGTTCCGTAGCCTCTCAGCCCCTTAAAGATGTTGGTCATGCCCTCTCTTTCACTGTCTGAGTCGAGAGGACACCAAGCCAAACAAACTGTGCCCCAAACTGGGTCATCTAGTTCTCCCGGGTCCTTCCTTGCTAACTCGAGGAAACAAGGAAAACCAACTTTGGATGGCAACTTCAACAAGGTAACCCTCCTTTCTTCAATGGCCAGACTGATGCCCACTGACAATGGCTTTGAGATGCCTGGACAGCAGACTGTCATGTCAAGACTGCCCAGACCCCCACCACGCTGTGGAAAAGGGCAGCACAGACCCACTGGAGATGAGGCTCTTGAGCCAAGTGCTAGCAAAAAGAACTCAGAGGTGTCTTTGGTAAAGGAAGGTTTTTATGAAGGGCAGATCGTCCCCAAGGAGATCCTTAGACTTTCCAGCCACTGCAGGGAGCGCCAGCAGAGTCTGTTTCCTCTCCAACCAGGGCTCCAGCCTTAGGGGCTCTGCCAAAGACCAGAAGACATCTTTGGGACAAGTTTCTACCCCAAACACTCAGTGGGTGAACGACGAAAGACTATGGAGAGAGCGGGGGAGAAAAAAAGCAAGAGAGAAAAAGGGAATAGAGTATTTTTAAATGTAGGTGCTTATTTCTGGAAAAACTAAGACCACTCTACCACTCTTCTAAAGGGTAGGGCAGAAACCTCGTGAAGAAATCCCTTTCCCATCCACCCCCGCCCGCAGCCCCGTTTGTGTCGTCTAACCAAGTCTCCTTGGTCTCTGTTAAGGGCCAGCCTGACCCCTAGCTGGGCCGCTCTCGATGGGTAAGTTAGTGAGGAAAACAAAACAAAAAAAAAGGTCTTAATTAAAACAGGAAAAACATGAACCAAATAAATAAATAAAAGAAATCAGAAAAAATAAAGATATAGAAAAAAATAAAATAAAATATTAAAAAAAAGAAGAAGAAAATAAAGAAGAAAATAAACTAGGAATATGACAAATGTTCCAGGTACCATCTCACACCTGGGATCTTCAGTTCAGCCAATCGCACCTCACTGTGTACTGTATCTAGTCAACCGCCGGTCCAATCAGAATGAGCCCTCCCTGCTAGGCGCTGTGCAATTGGTGGGGGGTTGGGTTGGCAAAAAAGGTGGGCGCACGGCGTGGTAGTCAGCACGGCACTGCCAGAGTCCTCCCAGGGGCGCAGGGGGGGCGGGAGGGAAACGTGTGGGGGGACGCTGCCCAGTTTCCATGATGTCAAGACAGTTCACTGGCGGTGGCCAGGCTCAGCAAGGGATAGAGGGGGGAAAGGGGCAGAGACATCAGTCCTGGCCCTGTAGGGACATCATCTTGCAGTCCCTGATGAGATGGCCTGTAAGTAGCAGGAATGATCCTTGCCTTTTATCGTGAGAGGCAGGCAGGACCCTATGTCCACCAGTGGCAAGCTGCAGCAATAACACCACCCAATACTTGGAATCCAGGTGATGACTCCAGAGTCCCTTTCTCCTCTGCCTGTAACTGGGGAGGGGGTCCTCTCACCGAGTGGGATCATGGAGCCTCTGATGAAGGTAGCCTGGGGGTAGTAGGTGAATATCCCCAGGACCTGGCACACATTCAGCAGCAAGGTCAGAATACTTCTCTTCGGAGAGTTGTGGCTGGCATCTCCTCAGGGACTCCAGCTGAGACAGTGGTTCCAGTCAGGTGGATGAAATGAGTCCCTGCCTCCAGGGATGGAGGAGAAGTTGGAGCAACCAACATGCTGCCCTTCACCATGGACAACAGGGACCAAAGGAAAGTCCATCTGATGAGCAAGTGGTGACACATGGGCTGGGCTGTCATCAGCATTAAATCCCCGGGGGCTCAGACCCTAGACTCCTCTGCATGGTTCCTAGTCGTCACAGCTTAAGTAGAGGGTCCCACTCAGTGTTTTACAGCATGGCACTGCGATCACAAACTTTAGGAGGTCTTGGTGCCCTAGATGGGGATCCCAACAGTCTGTAGCAAACAAGGCAACCCACAGTCCTCAAAAGGGCAAGGGCATGTGGGCAGGCGCCCCAGCACTGGCACAAGCTCTTCTTGGGGTGTCCCAAATAGGGAGATGATGCAAGTCCACCCCTTTCCAAATGTTTTTTGCTTGCTCAATACAAGTCTCTCCAGAACAGTGTTCTTCTTGGCCCCCTGATGTAAGCAAGACAGGGAGGCAAAAGGGGGCCCATCACAGGAGCCCATATACATGCCCCCCTCTGGCCAAGACACCTGGATAGCAGACTTGGCTCTGATTGGGCAGCTCAGTAGCAGCGGGTGGGTCCAGAGGAAGAGGCGGCATCAGCGATTGGCCAGTTGGGCAGGGTTATATTTTACGGGCGGATTACCGTACATGAGGTACTTGGACAAAGTTTTACGGGGAAGAAGGACCTTGTAATAAATAATATTCTGCACATCAAATCACTTTCACCGGCCCCCACCCCCGCAACACACACCAGAAAAAGGCTACACACACAACAGTCCCTCCCACCTTGTTACCCCTCTCCTAAACCCAGCTCATTCTTTCTCAATTACTTTAAGAGCCAAGAAGACCTCGCTGGCTCTGATGGGGGAAGCCCCCTGAATTGGGTGCAGGACACAAGATAACATATGCCAAAAAAGGAGGTAGAGGGGTCACAGGTAACTGAGAAGGGGCCTTCTGGATCACAAGTGCTGGCTTCTAAGTAGCTACATCTCTGCAGTGAGACCACTGGGGGGCAGAGGAGGAACAAAAATTTCTCAGCATGGCTGGTCTGGTGAGAACCACCAATGTCCACTAGATGGCGTTGGGCTCCATCAGGCTTTTAAAAAGGAGGGAAAGCTAAAGGAGTTACCACCAGGAGAAGCTTGGGAAGACAGCAGAAAAAGCTGAACATAAATCTTAGATAAAGGGCCATTATCAGACTTTCCAGTTAGTTACAAACGTCTAGAGTCTGGGCACTACTTCCCCAACAAGGAAAGGAAAATGAATGAGCCCTGTCCCCATCACAAGGGGTCTCCCTTGCTAAACCAGCGAATTCTCCCTTGGCCCTATTCTGATCCAAGTCCCTGCCTCAGCCCTCCTTAAAGTTAACCCACTGTGTAAGAGGGATCACTAGAGTGGTCTACTCTTTCCCCTAGGTCCATTCCTGCCCATCCGCCCCAACAGGTGGCTTGGATGTTTACCTCTTTCTTCTCCTCATCTTCAACACTGCCCTCCGGGCGGTCATCATTGCTGACTTGGTCTGCAATAGGCATGGGAGGTTCTGGAACATCATTTTCAGGTCTGTTTTCACTTGTGTCCATGGTCACTTCCTCCTTCTCCTCACTGACAGGAGGGGGGAATGGTGGGGGGGGGGGGCAGAAAAGAACCAAGGGGAAGAGAGAGCAAGATGTTAGTTACTGGGTCAGGAAACCCTCCTGCCTCATCACTTGGGTGGGATTAGGAGGGCTGCTTTTCTGATCAAGGTTAGAGACCTTGTCCCAGTGGGAAAAGTGGGAAATAGATTTTCCTTGGGGAAAGAGCATGGATCACAGCAACCACATCCACCCATTGCCCAGATGAGTTAAAGTTGTCATTTGTGGGGTTAGGACTCCAACTATTCTCAGGTAATAACTCACCAGAGTACTCTTAGATGAAAGGAGAAAAACCCTCCTCTGAAAATAGTCCCACAAAAGTGACTGTCATTTGCCCACAACCCTGTGGCCTCCGTCTCCCTGGCCAAAGGCACCTTTATATGGCAAAATTGCATGAGAAACGAAGGGAAGCCCGATTCCCTTAAAAAGACAAGAAAGAATGGCCACAGCTTTGGCAAAAAAGCCTGACCTGTGTTTAATCAACTGCTTAATAAGTAAAGGCCTGCTGATCCTCAGGATCTGGAGACGCCAGCATGGAGAAAATGGTGGGGGTGGGGGTGGGAGCTGCAGGGAAGAAGCAGGCCTGGTGAAGGTTCAAGCTTCAAGGACCCTCTCTCATTCAAAAGGAAAAATTAAAACTGGTGAATTGAATATGAGAGCTCAGAGAAGATTAGGGCCACTTTTACCTGCTCAGAGGTGTAGAAACTGTTCCTACATTCGGCTTTCACCCAGTTTCTCCCACTCCCTCATTCCAACTTCCAAGAGATAAAGACAGCAGGCCTCCTAGTCAGGACACACCCTCCCCCACACAGGCAGCTTCCCCCACGAACACCAAACCCACTCTCCCACTCTTAATCTCACAAGTTAGCTCCCATTTCAGGCAAAGAATCCCAGAGATTCACTTCAGATAAACTATCTTTCCACCTTTGTTTTCTGTTTTCATCCCCAACTTCTATCTCAAATCTCACCCCCTCTACCACCCAAACACCAAGCAAAAAAAATCAAATCAAGATGATCAGAGGCCTACGGCTCAGGAGAGGGGAAACCAAGCCTCCCAGGCCGATAACCACCACCAGAAAAGTCAGCATTCCCAACAGGCTAACTGACACTCAGAGGTCAGAAGAACCTCCCTAGAGCAGTCAAGGAGGGATGCACTAGGGGGTTAGGGGGAGGGGAAAATCGGAACTGTGCCCCCAGCTAACAGGCCCCCACAGAAACACGAGATTGAGCTGCTTACATCGAGAAAAGGCTTATACAAAAAAAATATCTATTTCCCATACAGAAAGGGCAAGTGGGGCCAATTAGAAACTGGGCAGGAAGGACAAAGGGGGAAAGCAGAATGACTGAAAACCAAAACGAAAGGCGGAGTGAAAGCCATGAGGAAGAGAAGGAAGATGAAGGGAGCTAGAGCGGTGGGGAAAAGGCATACATGGAAATGTGAAGCTCTCACCCTTCTTTGCTTTCTGATAACATGATTTTTTTTCTCCCCCTGGAAGTGCTGTTTATCCCTTTCTGGAATGGAAGAAATAACAAAAACCAAACAAAAAAAATCCTAAAAAAAATAAAGAAAAAAAAACACACCTTCCTTGTCCCAAGATCCCACCACCTCCTCCCCAGCCACCCGATCCAGAGAGAGAAAATTGAGATGTAGCAACCGGGGATCCAAAAAATGGTAAATGGAAGGGGAGGTGGTGGTGGTGCGGGGAGGCTAAAACAGATCTGGCTTTTAAGAGATAAGCGTTAAGTCCTCACGGCAAACCCCGAGTTCGGCTGGATTGGTCTCTCTGGAGAAGGAGGAAGAGGGCCAGGCTGCTGGTAGTGGCTGGCTCTATTGTATTGGCGGAGCGGCAGCGATCAGCCGGAGACATGCAGGGGAGCCATCTTGCCACTTACCCAGCAGCCTGTGTGTGCGGATGGGGGAGGGCCTTGCTGCAGCAGGGGAGGGGAAAGAAAAGAGGGAGGGAGCTGAGTGAGCAAGGTTCTTATCCTTTGGCAGGCCACAGGGAGCTGACTGCTGGCTCCAGAGGCCTGGCCTTCTTTTCTCAGGTTACAGCAGCTACAGAGGCTTAACCCCCCAGGGCTGGAGTGCTCCCTCCTGGTCTTCCCAGGGGGCAGAGGAGGGGGCTGGGTGGAGGACATGTAAAGTTACAGCTGCTTGATTGGAAGATTCTAGAGAATAGAAGGCAGGCAAACAGTAGAGGTGGGAGTGAAAAAGGATTAAATAAGAATGATAAAGCCAAAGTTGAAAAGTGATTAAAGAAGGATGGTAATGAAAGCTGGATAGAGGGTGGGGCATGAGCAATATTTTATGTGTCTACCATACTCTATCCAGTAATCTAGGCATGGAACACTGAAACCAGACCAACCAGTCAGATGCTGCAGGTAGGGAGGTGGGATGGGAATTGTCACTATCCAATCACTACAGTAACTGGCGGCTCACCCCGGCAATGACCACGTGTTACTACTCCAGCATGTCCTTTTTCCCAGGGATGGTAGAGGGAAGTGGATAGCAGGGAGAGTTCTTTTTTCAATTACCAGTAGAAGGGGGGCAGGGTTGGTGTCTCTGAAGAGATGACAGACAACTTTGTTTTATAGAGTCTTTAATAAGGTCACCCTGCCCCAGGGTCCACTGGGGCCAGAAAAAGAAAAGGATAAACAGGGCAAGGGGACCTTGGGTGGCTGAAGCTTGAAGGCCACTTCTTGAAGCAAGGGCTCCAAGGTGAGGATCTGAAGTAGATAAGACAGTGAAGTGAGAGTGCTGCTATATGGGGCGGGGGAGATGAGCTGGGCAGAAAGCTGGGAACTAAGCAGAAAATATTAATCATGAGAATCCTCACTAGACCAAAGTGGGAAACAGATGCTAATAATTCAAAAAGTGCTCAGTAGATACTCAAAATGCTTATTTGTTGACTGCAGAGATGTTCCTTTTGTATCCTAGTGGCAGCAGAAGTTTACACTAAGATAAACTTCTGAGAACCAAAGCTCAGTGTCTCGTGTAACATTTGAGCTTTTAGCTAGGAATGAAATTTTCTCCCCGCTGCTTAAAATCTTACACTTACAATGCCAACTGCATGCTAAAGTGGCCATATTTATACATTACTTTAAATGTTTCCTTTCACATAGTGGTCCCTGTTTGCTCAGGATAAGAGTGAAGACTTTGGAGTCAGACCGGCTAGCCCCACTCTGTTAAAAGTTGTGTGATAGTAGGCAAGTTCCTGGTTCTGTATATCTGTTTTGTAATCTGCAAAGTGGGCATAGTGACAATACCTATTTCATAGAACAGTGTAGTAAGTGTTAGCTCTTAAGAGTCTGGCTTGGAGGATGCCCCAAGTGAAGGTACAGACACATGTAAAATACATGCACACTTAACAGGCCATTATCTCAGCTGATGCCACCTCTGGGGGTTTGAGTTTCCTCAAAAGAGTAGACTGCTTGTTCTCTGAGGCAAAGCCATTCAGTGATTGGCATGACAGGTTTTCAGCAATGCCCTTATCACTCTGTATAATAACTGCTACTTTACCTGCCCCCCGTCTCTACCCTGCATAATTCCTCAAGGGTAGGGATTGTATCTCTAGGCCCCTAGCCCAGGGTCTAACACAAAGTAATGTTCCCTATTTCTGAATTAAGGTGTCATTGTGGGTACCAAGTGGACACTTACTAAATGCTTGCTAACCTAAAAGTTTTCTTATTGAAAAAAAAATTTTTTGGCTGGGCATGGTGGCTCACGCCTGTAATCCCAGCACTTTGGGAGGCTGAGGTGGGCGGATCACCAGCCTGACCAACATGGAAGAAACCCTGTCTCTACTAAAAACACAAAATTGGCTGGGCGTGGCGGCGCATGCCTGTAATCCCAGCTACTCGGGAGGCTGAGGCAGGAGAATCGCTTGAACCCAGGATGCAGGGGTTGTGGTGAGCCGAGATCGTGCCATTGCACTCCAGCCTGGGCAACAAGAGCAAAATTCCATCTCAAAAAAAAGAAAAACTTTTTTTAATAGAATCCCCATAAAGAATGTTACACCACAGAAAATGTTACCTTCAGCCATCCTCAAATAAAATGCTCCATTTATCCACTGTCCTAAAATACTCTCAGCTGCTAATATGCCTCTCCAGAAGTGGCTGATTTTGAGAGATTTTGTTATCGAAAATTCCTTTTTTTTTTTTTTGAGACGGAGTCTCACTCTGTCGCCCAGGCTGGAGTGCAGTGGCACAATCTCAGCTCACTGCAAGCTCCGCCTCCCGGGTTCACGCCATTCTCCTGCCTCAGCCTCCTGAGTAGCTGGGACTACAGGCACGCGCCACTACACCTGGCTAATTTTTTGTATTTTTAGTAGAGACGGGGTTTCACTGTGTCAGCCAGGATGGTCTCTATCCCCTGACCTCGTGATCCGCCCGCCTCCGCCTCCCAAAGTGCTGGGATTACAGGCGTGAGCCACCATGCCCGGCTGAAAATTTCTGTTTTCAAGAATAAGAATCTTACCATGTTCTCCTTTACCCTCTTAAGACACAAGAGGCGTGTGTTTTCTATTTTCCCATGATCAATTCTGTGGGACCCAACAATTCTGAACATTTTATTTTCAGACAATAATGAGGGCCGGGCGTGGTGGCTCACGCCTGTGAATACCAACACTTTGGGAAACTGAGGCAGGAGGACTGCCTGAGGCCAGGAGTTTGAGACCAGCCTGGCCAACATGGTGAAACCCCATCTCTATTAAAAATACAAAAATTAGCAGGGTGTGGCAGCCGTGTCTATAGTCCCAGCCACTCAGGAGGCTGAGGCATGATAATTGCTTGAACCCAGGAGGTGGAGGTTGCAGTGAGCAGAGATCGGGCCACTGCACTCCAGCCTGGGTGGCAGAGTGAGACTCTGTTTCAAAAAAAAAAAAAAAAAAAGATAAAGAAGAATCCTTGAAACTGTCCCCAAAATGGACTCTATCTACTTGCAGGACTAGTACCAAAGCCTTGTTAACCATGTGTCAGAGCCCAACATAGCTTAACAGTCTGTGGAATTGCAAGAATAAGCAGTGGGGATATCTACCCATAATTAAACAGTACACAAAGAAGCCCAGAAGAAAAGGATACGACTACTTGGAGGCTAATAATATCACATTACAATTCATATGTGAATATGAGATTCAGAGAAGCTAATGGAAAAGGAAATTCCTATAGGCATATATGTTGAAATTTTAGTTATTATAGAAAATTCATGAGGAGCTGAAAAACTGACGCGAAAATTTAATAAGAAACAGTGGGACTAGATACCCTCAGAAGCATACTGGTCCCAAGATAACCAAGAACAGCATGATTTTGGGGTATATGTCCTTAGATAATTTCTCAGTGGAGCAAACTCTATTGATGACAACAAATTCTGCTTTTTCATGCATCATTTGGGATATTGGCATTGTATGTCCCCCGGGGAATATCAATTACACCGTCATATTGGCTTAAAGAAGCATTACCTTCCTCCTACACAGGCAGAAAGACAAACATGCATTGTACCAAGAGCCTAAAACTGCTATTGCCTGCTAGGTCTGTGCATACAGGAAGGTTGTATCTACAGAAATCCAGGTCTGAATTAACTACAGCTGAATGATACAGCTGCCCACACAAACAAATCCCCTTTCCTTTCTTCCCACTTTTTTTTTTTAAGTAAAAAGAGAATACCATTATTTTCTGCTATATGGGAACATTTTTGTTACACCCATAGAAGACAGAAGACCAGAGTTTTGAACAGGGTTCAACTGAAAGAGGACTGAGGACCCACAAATTCCTGCTCCAAGCAATGAAAAAGACACCTTACCTCATAAATTAAGAATTCCTCAGGCACAATCAGAATCAGAATGGATTTAACCAAACACAGCAAAAAAGTCAGTCAATCTCTTCCAAGTGGTGACAGGTCCTTGAAGTCTAATTGTTTTTTTTTTTTTTAACACTTTACTGCTCTGTTTTTTAAAGTCATATGACTTCTTGTTGAGACAGACAGAAAAACCAAGGTTAAGCCATAAATGGTCTTTTCCTTTTTTTTTTTTTTTTTTTTGAGACGGAGTTTCGCTCTTGTTGCCCAGGCTGGAGTGCAATGGCGTGATCTCAGCTCACCGCAACTTCTGCCTCCCGGGTTCAGGCGATTCTCCTGTCTCAGCCTCCTGAGCAGCT
This sequence comes from Nomascus leucogenys, assembly GCF_006542625.1. Lineage (NCBI taxonomy): Eukaryota > Metazoa > Chordata > Mammalia > Primates > Hylobatidae > Nomascus > Nomascus leucogenys. Next base: position 40,233,883 of record NC_044402.1, on the reverse strand, counting down.
GGGATTACAGGCATGCACACCACGCCCAGCTAATTTTGTATTTTTAGTAGAGACGGGGTTTCACCATGTTGGTCAGGCTGGTCTCGAATTCCTGACCTCAGGTGATCCACCTGCCTTGGCCTCCCAAAGTGTTGCGATTACAGGCATGAGTCACCACGCCTGGCCATGCCATAAATGGTCTTTTCCATTTAGCATTGTTGATTCCGCTTTCAAAATTGGCCAGGGCTCTAGAGGGCTGCCAGGCTGCACACTTAACACTCTGGAGGGGTGAGAGACCAGGAAGGGTGTTGTTAATCAGTTGTGGTAGGGCCTCCAGAAATGTATGCAACCTTCTCAAAGATTTATTTACCAGATCTAATGCCTATGGGTTTAGGCCTCTAGGCATGCCATTTTGTTAGGATGTTGAACAAACCATGTGGCAGGCAGGTAGAAGGAAAGCAGGTACGAGTGATGTGTGTGAACTGCTCCTCAGTGAAGACTGCAGTTCCCTTCTATACACTACTCCACTGAAGCGGGCCTAGGCAACAATGGACAATCTAAGTATTTGCCCAAGATGCCACTTGCCTATCATCTTATTAGAATCAATGTGACTAAATTATCTCAGTCATAAAATGAAGATCAAAACCACCTTTACCTGGAGTGGGGGGACAGGAAACTCTATGACTCCAAGCTTCATGTGCCCTGGAATTGCATGGGAATGTCCAGAAAAAAAGCTGCTTCAAAACAAAATAAAATGCCTTTCTGTTGCTAGGATCTCATAAACCCACAGAATTTTAAGGCTAGCAAAGAGCTTTTCAGAAAATCACTTTCTTCCCAAGGTGCATCGGAAGCAGTTCCTCAGGCCCGATTAGTAGCAGGCTGTCAATACCCACTTCAAAACTGCCATTTCACAAAGGACATGCTTTTGTAAAATGGAATGTAAAATGTACCTCCATGGAATTGGGAGGAGAGGGGCAGGTATTATGTCTGGTTGAGGGATATGGAAGAGAAAATGTCACCCCATTTCCTCATCGATGATGTAGCTGGGGAATCCTGAATACCTTCCAGAATCCGCTGAGTTTTCACTTTATGGTCCTAGAAGAAAAACCCTTTTCCAAAGGATAATGTACCCATTCCAGAAGGGAAAAACAAAAAAATTTCAAAGGAAGTAGAGTGAACTTTTGGCTGCCAAACAAAAAATGTTAACAGCCACAAGATGGCAGCAGAGGTAAGACTATATACCCCCAGTAAGGGTATACCCCCAGGTAAAAGCTATATAGTAAGGTCTATAAACTATCATTAAAGTCACAGGCAAATGAGATAAATCATGTCACCTGCCCACTACCCTCCAAAAGTCAGAGTTAAAGTACAGTTTGAAGCTCTCAGAAGAGTGTAAATTATTAGACAGTTACATATAGGGGAAAATCATACTGGTAGCATTAGTGTTAATATGGCATAAAAACAAGTATAGAATAACTTTAGGCTAACAGTCTACACAGGACATTCTACAAAGCAGTTCAGGGTTCCTAATGTCTAAAAGCTACGCAATCTTATTCCCATAAGGCTTCATTTTTTCATTTCCCATGAGACTTTGAAGCCAGGAATTCTGGCTCATTGGCTTCTTAATTTATAATACCTATCTCAGAAGAATGAATGACATACCTATTTAATTACAAATTTAACCTGATACGAGTATTTCTCTAGGACTTAATATAAAGATTTTAAAAACTCACATTAATTGTATAAATTTTAAGTTCAATCAAATGGTCTTAAGGGCCCAGGAACAAACTTCTGACTTGAAAGGAACTTCATAATTTGCTGTATTGCATGCTGTAAGAACTAGGATATCCTAGCAGAACTAGGATAGCTTAATGACAGGTAGTAACTAGGGAAAATGCACAAACTAAAAAATAGCACCCAGCTGTGCCTTCCTTTATTAAGACCCTCAATATCCTTTATTAAACTGGGTTCCTAGGTAAACGTGAGTTAAAGATTAAGATGCCCTGAGTCAATTCCCTTACATGGTTTTGAGTGTGGAAGCAGAAGCTTCTATTGCCTAAATCTTAAAGGAGTTGACTATTTTGGCTGGATGATCCCAGGTGAGTTTTCCTTGTGCCCTGATGACCACTTTTCAGGTTACCTTAAAGGTGGCAGCTCCCAACATAGTAACTGAAGTCTAGCCTTTGTCCAGATAAAACTCTGCCTTTATGTTTTAAAAGGAAACTAGGACTGCTTAGTCAAAGAACCCTAGGGAGCGAAGAACTATCGCACACTCATAGTTCCTTGTTACACCCCAGTCGAGATATATCACTTACACAGTGTGATGAATTCTTTCTGATTCTGGCAGATGAGAGGTCTGAGTCTCTGAGGTTTGGGGCTGTGTGGCAGCTGGTGGCTCTGCCTCTTCAGCTTCACACTTCTTTGGGCTCCCCTGTCAGGAGACAGCAAAAACAAACAGAGCAAAATACTTAAATCTGCTTGGTTCCTTTTCTTCTACCTGGAGCCTGAAAAAGGCAAGGCAGGACATACACAGTACCAGCTCCACACACAGCCCTCTGTACCTTTATTTCATTTTAGAATAAGGAATGGAACATGGCTTAAAAATAGGTACTTCAAGAATATTTATGCCAGTAATCATTTTATCAGAATTTTCAACTTTTTTCCTTTTCCTCAGTGATCCTTGTTCTGACAGAATTCTTTTTTGAGAGAACTGAGAAAAGGCTGACTTCCTTTTGGCAGATAAAAGGAGGAATTATGAGGAAGAATTGACCCTGGGGGCCCTGGAGATAACCCTGCTGCTCAGCCTCATGCAGGGAACTTCTACGAACCAGGGAGCTGGAAATGAGTGAAGCAGGATTAACAGGCATCCACTATATTTCTACTGAACCTTGTCCAGACTTAACTTTTTAGTTTTATAGCAAAGACAAGAGGAAAGATCTTGCTTAATCCTCCATCTCTGTGTAGGGAGGGGACACAATAGCCTACCCGCTCAGGCTGGAACCTCTGGGTCACATGCTTTTCAGCTGGTTCAGGCTGACTCAGACGCCTTGCTGGGACGGAGCATGAGGAGGTGGAAGTCCTCTCCTTTGGCTCACAGACCTGCAGTTGTGGCACTGGTGGAGTTGCAACCTCCTGACCAGAAGAGGGATCTTTGGTTTCAGTATAGCTGGTGCTGCTGTCCCTGGAGACTCCAGGGCTCAGAGACTAAAACAAAACGAAACACATAACAAGGAAAATTATTGTATATGGTATATATTCGGTAGATTGCTGAGGTTTCCAGTTTCCATGGACCAAATTTTATACTCTGGACCTTTTTGTCTGTGTTTACTCCCATTTTGTCTGCGTTTATTCCCATTTAGTGGTCTCCTTGACCACTTATTTAACAAATTAGTAAGTTTTAACTAGATGCTAGATCCTGGGACACACACGTAAAAGGGCATGCCCATACCCTCAAGAAGTTTCCATCTAGTGGAGGAGAGGAGTACGTAAATTCAACATTCTATCAAGGGACTCAAAATGAAAAAGAACCCCATTTCGGGAATCAATTAATTGAAAATTCGATTCTGAAATGAGGAGAAAGTAATCAGTGAAGGAGACTAAAGGAGGCTTTTCCTATTCCTTTCAGAAATCATGACAGGTTCTCCAGGGGCTGAAATGAAAACCACTGGAATATGACAGAACATTAATACATCCGGGATTCTCTCATACTCACTTTTCTGCTGTTGCTTGATGCTGAACGAGAACGTGAACGTGAACGTGACCTTGATCTGGACTCTGATGTTGATCTGGAGCCCATCTGGGGTCTACCACGAGGGTTGGCATGAGTACGTGCCTGGGCTACATCTCTCTGCTTGGATCTGAGCGGTGAATGAGACCGAGAACCTGAACTGTCAGGAGAGCGAGATCTTGATCTAGAACTGGAGGAGGAAGATGAGGAGGACCGGCTAGAGGATGAATCAGCTGACTGTTTCAATCTGTGGCTTGGGAGAAGGGTATGAGCTCTTCTGCCTTCCTTCTGTTCCAAAGATGGCTGTTTCAGACATTCTTCAGTGATTCCTTTGGCCAGTGCTAATTCCTCAATTTTTAGAGGGAGGGGCTGAGCAGATTTGTCTGACTCAGGTTCAAGATCCTTCTGGGCTGAGTAGTCAGCCAGTGTGCTTTTCTGAACCAGAGGCAGTATACTTTCCTCTGGCACTTTCTCTGCTGGAGATTCTGCTTTGGTGTCTGAAGGACTTGACAAAGGAGACAGGCCTCCTACCAACTGGACAGTATGCTGAGATACTAATAGCTCCCTGGTCTCAGCAACTGTATTAGGAGGAGATAACTGAATGAGGACAGGGGGGGCTGGGCCTTCCATGGGCTCTATTTCTTCTTCACTATGGAGTTGTGTATGAGGTGGTGGAGAAGATGCTTCCTTCGTAAGTAAAGGTGGAGGAGTCTCCTCCTCGTTGGCAGTTTGCTCTGGCTGCACTACAAGTGAGGCCTTCTTTAGATCTTCAGTCAGTCGAGGAGGGGAAGGAGACTTCGATTTTTCCTTTAAGCTTTGTGAAGATTTTATTTCTCTTTCTTCCTCCTCAAGGGGAGATGTTGTTTTCATTTCCTTCTCCTGCTGCTGTCTGGCCAGATGACTTTTTCTAGCCTCTTCCTGGGATCTTGTAACTCTGCCTCCTCTCTCTAACACCTCCTGTTCCTGGGATCTTGTTTTGGGTCTCTCATCCATCATCTCCTCTGGTTTTATTCTAGGCATCTCTTCCCCTTCTTCCTTAAACTCTTTCAGGATTGGTGCCTCCCTAGATTTTTGTCCCTCATCATCATCTTCCTCTTCTTCATCATCTTCTTCCTCCTCCTCCTCCTCCTCTTCTTCCTCCTCTGTTTTCAAATTTCGATCTGCTCTGACCCTTAGGTTTCTGGAAGGTGTTTCTTGATCCTCTTCCTCCTCAGCAGGCTGGCTGCCCTCAGAGAGTTTAGCTGCTCTTGCCTGAAAGAACAGATACACAATGGCTCCAAATGTATTTGCTCACAATCAACAGAGGAGAGAAAGTATCTAATGAAGACACCCCCAGGAAGGAGAAATTCAATGATATATACTTTCAGCAACAGAAACAGGAGAGACAGGAGACAATCATGACTAACATGGCCCTTACGGGAATCAAAATAGAGTGACCAAAAGAAATACAATGAAGCTACTTCTATGTAGTTTATTTATTTTTTTTTTTAATTTTTTTTTTTGAGACGGAGTCTCGCTCTGTCGCCCAGGCTGGAGTGCAGTGGCGCAATCTCGGCTCACTGCAAGCTCCGCCTCCCAGGTTCACGCCATTCTCCTGCTTCAGCCTCCGAGTAGCTGGGACTACAGGCACCCGCCACCACGCCCAGCCAATTTTTTGTATTTTTAGTAGAGACGGGGTTTCACTGTGGTCTCGATCTCCTGACCTCGTGACCTGCCCGCCTCGGCCTCCCAAAGTGCTGGGATTACAAGCGTGAGCCACCGCGACCGGCCTTGTAGTTTAAATTTTAGCTTCAAGCACCCTTTTTTTTTTTCAGTAAAATATTAGCAAAGCATCTAGAAAGTAAAAGGGTAGATAGAGGGCTGAGAAGAACTAACCTACTATCAATTAATACGATTATCTTTTTGTCATTTTGGTATATTTCTTTTTGTTCTTTCCTCTAATCATTTCCTTTGTACAGTCATAATTACACTACACATAACACTTTTGTATTCTGCCCACTTAGTGTTATATCATATAACCTTAAGGCTTTAATTGAATGGTTAATTATGTCATATCTTGTCTAACAATGTGCTTTAAGAATAGAGCAGCCTGCTAATTTTCAAATTTAAACTTTTAAAAAATATTCACTTAGAAATCTGAAAGGCAGAGCAGATCTAAATAAAAAGACAAAACGAACAACAAAAACATGACAAAGAGGAGAAGGAAGATAACTGCAAAGAAATCTAGAGGCCAGGCAGTGGCTCACGCCTGTAATCCCAACCCTTTGGGAGGCTGAGGTGGAAGGACTGCGTAAGCCTAGGAGGTCGAGGCTGTAGTGAGCTGTGATTGCGCCACTGCACTGCAGCCTAGGCGAGACAGCCAGACTCTGTCCCAAAAAAGAAAAACAAAACCCCTAAATGTAGAGACATACGAACTCGAAAAAAGTCTGAAGAAGAGAAGATATCCAAAGCATTACTAAAGAGGTGATCTTTAGGAGGTATCTGAGTTACCTGTCTGACCCTAGATGATCGTCTTTCTCCCTTCCTTGGTTTCTCATCATCAGAGTCACCTTTCTCTTCAGAAACTGAGGAGCTTTTTCCTATTGAATGAAAAAGAATCAAGTCAGATTCATGAAGTGAAGACTCATTAATGGCTTTTTAAAAATCAGGCTAATATCCAACCAATTATAGCATATGAGCCTATCAAGACATATCTGTATCGGTTTCTTTGACTTCTACACTAAAGAAAAGACTACAAAAAGCCCTAAGGTCAGGGTCTTATTGGTAATTCTTGGTGTGCACGTCTAGAATATTTTCAACGCCTCAAAGCCAATTCACATATTATAAATAACTCAAATAAATGTAAAATAATTTCCAGGGGCTTCAAACTGTCTAGCAGGATGTACAAATACAAAGTGTACTTATTTCTACAAAGTGTTCTTACTCTGAATAAAGTTTAAGCCTTCATTATGTTCTGTATCCATTTTTTTGGATTGCCTATTACTACTTTCTAATTTCAACCAAAATATTATGATTAAATATATGAATTTGCACAATAACAGACTCAAGAAATAAATACTTAGAGGAATGTTTTTCAGCACCCTAAAGTTCCTGAAATTACTTCAAGCCAACTGGATGGGGTTTCAGAATCAGGTCCTGTCTATTAGGTTTTATGTATTAGAACTCGAGATTTTTTTTTTTTTTTTCTGAGATGGAGTCTCACTCTGTCACCCAGGCTGGATGCAGTGGTGCAATCTTGCCTTACTGCGACCTCTGCCCCCGGCTTCAAACCAGTCTCATGCCTCAGCCTCCTGAGTAGCTGGGATTACAGGTGCCCACCACCATGCCTGGCTAATTTTTGTATTTTTAGTAGATATGGGGTTTCACCCTGTTGGACAGGCTGCTCTCAAACTCCTGACCTCAAGTATCTGCCCGCCTTGGCCTCCCAAAGTGCTGGGATTACAGGCATGAGCTCACGTTTTCCTTTTTTTTTTGAGACAGAGTTTTGCTCTTGTTGCCCAGGATGGAGTGCAATGGCATGATCTAGGCTCAAGACAACCTCCACCTCCCGGGTTCAAGCGATTGTCCTGCTTCCGCCTACTGGACAGCTGGGACTGCAGGCGCACGCCACCATACCTTGCTAATTTTGGTATTTTTTACAGAGACGGGGTTTCATCATGTTGCCTAGGCTGGTTCGAACTCCTGGGCTCAAGCAATCCACCCGCGTTGGCCTCCCAAAGTTCTGGAATTACAGGCGTGAGCCACCGCACCTGGACTAGGTAAGGTTGTTTTTTTTTTGTTTTTAAGAAAAAAAAAGTTCTATTAAAAGAAAGCTTGGAAACCACCAATCTAGGTTATCCTGAATAATAAATCTATGTAAAACTGAAAGAAAGTTTCACTCAAATTCCATGAAGGAAGGTAAGTGGGTAAATCACTTAAGTAATTTGGGTCTCAATATCTTTCTTTTTATACAGCGTTTTACTCTGTCACCCAGGCTGGAGTGCAGTGGCATGATCATGGCTCACTGCAGCCTCAGCCTCCAGGGCTCAAGTAATCCTCCCACCCCGGTCTTCCCAAAGTGCTGAGATTAAGGTCTAAACCACTGTGCCCGAGTCTCAAATGTCACAATTGAGAAAAAGGAGGGGCTGTATTAGATGATTTCTAAATCTCCTACCAGAATTAAGATCAACTAGGCGGCCAGGCACGGTGGCTCACGCCTGTAATCCCAGCACTTTGAGAGGTCGAGGCAGGGGGATCACGAGGTCAGGAGATCAAGACCATCCTGGCTAACATGGTGAAACCCCATCTCTACTAAAAATACAAAAAATTAGCCAGGCGTGGCGGCAGGCACCCGTAGTCCCAGCTACTCGGGAGGCTGAGGCAGGAGAATAGCGTGAACCTGGGAGGTGGAGCTTGCAGTGAGTCAAAATTGCACCACTGCACTCCAGCCTGGGCGACAGAGCGAGACTCCGTCTCAAAAAAAAAAAAAAAAAGGTCAACTATGTAGAGTAGCAATACTAATATCAATGAGAACTAGTTTAGAAAATAGCAGGAAGATAATTATATTCCAGATACTTAATCAGCTAGATTGGACTCAATGTTAATACAGTACAAAAGGTTTAAATGATCTACAAAACCATGTTGTATAGTAATAGTGCAAATAAAGCAGATGGTATGCAGCTCTAACCCAAGGTCTTCTCTCTTATTTCTTTTTTTTTTTTTTTTCTGAGATGGAGTCTTGCTCGTCACCCAGGCTGGAGTGCAATGGCATGATTTGGTTCACTGCAACCTCCACCTCCTGGGTTCAAGCAATTCTCCTGCCTCAGCCTCCTGAGTAACTGGGATTATAGGCGCCCGCCACCACACCTGGCTAACTTTTGTATTTTTAGTACAGATGGGGTTTTGCCATGTTGGCCAGGCTGGTCTCGAACTCCTGACCTCGTGATCCCCGCCCCCTCCCCCCGCTTGGCCTCCCAAAGTGCTGGGATTACAGGTTTAAGAGTTTTGCTCTTGTTGCCCAGGATGGAGTGCAATGGCATGATCTAGGCTCACTGCAACCTCTGCCTCCCGGGTGTAAGCCACAGTGCCCAGCCTTCTCTCTTATTTCTATATCCTTACAATCTAAAATGAACTAGGCGAATGCTTCTGTAATAATAATTAAAAAATCAAAATGAGGCTGGGCGCGGTGGCTCACACCTGTAATCCCAGCACTTTGAGGGGCTGAGGCGGGCAGATCACGAGATCAGGAGTTCGAGACTAGCCTGCCCAATAAGGTAAAACCTCATCTCTACTAAAAATACAAAAAAAAATTTTAGCTGGGCGTGGTGGCGCACGCCTGTAGTCCCAGCTACTCAGGGGGCTGAGGCAGAAGAATCGCTTGAACCTCGGAGGCAGAGGGTGTAGTGAGCCGAGATGGCGCTATTGCACTCCAGCCTGGGTGACAGAGCGAGACTCCATCTCAAAAAAAAAAAAAGAAAAAAAAAACCCAAAATGAAACTAATGAAATCAATTAGAAGACTACACATATTTTGTAAAACTTTACTTCATGATCATTTGATTAAAAGGACCTCTGAGTATATACCATTTCATATCTGGGTAAGTGAAGAAAGATTTGTGTTATGGTTGTTCATACAGGATATATGGTTAGAATATATAGGAATAGGCCAGACTCTTTAGCAAACATTTGAATATATCTGTAAGACAGTAGTGCAGTGAAATGAAACAATCATTTCATAATTCAGTGATCTGAAATAGGCTAAGTTATAAAATAAGTAAAACCAAAATAAAAAGTTTTCATAAATGTTAGGCAAAGTTCCTTCGCAAGTATCAGTGAAAGGAGCTGATTTATCTCACACACACCAAAAAAAAAAAAAAAAAAGCATGTGCAAGGTTGGTCAGAGATAAATGTGTTAAAGTCAAGGCTGGGTGCAGTGGCTCACGCCAGTAATCCCAGCACTTTGGGAGGCCAAGGCGGGCAGATCACGAGGTCAGGAGATTGAGACCATGGTGAAACCCCATCCCTACTAAAAATACAAAAAAAAAAAAAAAATTAGCCGGGCATGGTGGCAGGCGCCTGTAGTCCCCGCTACTCGGGAGGCTGAGGCAGAAGAATGGTGTGAACCCGGAAGGCAGAGCTTGCAGTGAGCAGAGATCGCACCACTGCACTCCAGCCTGGGCGACAGAGCAAGACTCCATCTCAAAAACAACAACAACAACAACAAAAAAACAAGAAAGTCAAATAACTGAGTTGCAATTTTAAAATTAGTATGTACAAGCAAAACAGCTTCTTTACCTACCTACTGTGAATTATATGCTATTTATTGAATTATAATGTTATTTTTGATACTGTAAAACTGCAGTGATAGGATTTCTGGATGATTACTCCTCTGGAAGAACTCATAGTAAGTCATCAAAGAGATCTGGAGAAATGAGCAGGGCTGTTCAGAAAGTTCTGGTCATCACTGTTTTGCAATAAAAGCAGAAACTGGAGGGGCCTCAGACATGAAACAAGAAATTAGTCAGCAATGCAAAATATAAAGAGATGAGGAATCTCTAATTCCTTGGAAAGAGCTAATGTGATGCAGACAAACTTCTGAAAAAGGTGATACCTTCTATTATAAAAACATGGCCACACTGAATGTCTTAGGCCAGATGTTAGTAACACGTGTAGACAGTGAGCGCTTTAGCTAAGGGTGGAGCTGATAACTGATAACAGGCTAATAAATACATTTCAGGATTCAAAAAACAAGTTAGGGTAAATATTAGATTTCCAAGAGTCCAAAGCCAGAAGTCTTCACAGAAGGGAAAAGGCAGTTGCTAGACAATGCAGGATATATTAAAGTGCAGAATGTTTAAGGGTTATAGAGGAAATAGTTCTTCATCCTAGAAAACAAATTCCTGGGCAGGATTTGTGGGACCAAAGTAAGGTAGCCAGAGATTGAAGAAAAGCCTGTGGCTAAAAGGTAACCTTAGGTGTGAATAAGAAGCAGGAATGAAGAGAATACAGACCTGGAAACAATGCCAAACCTAAATCTGACTCATGTTAGACCTGTAAGTAAGTTACCTAGCATTTCTCTAGAATTTCAGCATCCAGGTTTTAATATGGAGAAAAAGGAATGAGGGGCATACTCTATAAGCCAAAGGCTGGCTAAAATCACCTTTGTTAAAGAATCAATATTCTGATTATCCATTTTAAAATGTATTTTCCTAGTCTGAGCTCTTTTTGAAAAAATTAAGGACAGTAAGAATTTCTGTACACACAGTCATGATATAGAAGGAAATTCAGACAATTTATGACTATGGTAGGTGGATAATGAGTCCCAACACCTTAGAAATATCTGAAGAAAGTGATGGAGACGTAAGAGGGAAGTCAGATAGGATTTTATAAATCAATTATTTCTTTGAGACAGGGTTTCACTCTGTTGTCTGCCACCTTGACCACTAGGGCCCAAGCAATCTTCCCACCTCAGCCTCCCGAGTAGCTGGGACCATAGGCATGTGCCATCACAGTCAGCTAATGTTTTCTATTTTTTTGTACAGATAGGACTCACTATGTTGCTGAGGCCAATCTCCTGGGAGATCCTCCCACCTCAGCCTCCCAAAGTGCTAGGATTACAGGTGTGAGACACCACACCTGGACAAACCAATTCTTCCTTCCTATTTGGGATTTTGCCAATAGCATATAAATAGGAGGATGCTGGAATATAAACCAAAGATCCTGATAAATTATAACACTGAAAAACTCTTCCTTCAGTTAGTCATTCATAAGATGAATTGGTCAACAGAACCACGCAGGGACTTTTTAAAAAATGTAGAGTCCCAGGACTCCCATTCCTTGAGATTCTTTGGGTAGGGGCCAGGAATCCATATTCTTAAACATAGTAATATTAAAACAAATAAAAAATCTCCCGCAGGTGCCAGTAGCGTTTAGAAAAATGTTAGTAGGAAACTTAATCAAAATTTGTTATTCAAGAGAGAACCCCAAAACATTCAAAGCCAACAAATAAGCTGCCATTGCAATGGCATACTGGCATATGGCAGACTGAGATTCCACACCTGGAAGAACCTGATTTCTGGGCAAACACTAGGGTTAATGCTGATTCAACTAAGCACTGATAGAACTCCAAACGGCCACTCCGTTCAGGACCTTAACTAAATTTTGTACCACATCTATAATGGGATTCTTATCTAAGCCAAGATCAGAGGTAGGAAAATTTATGGCATAAAGGACACTGAAGAGCATTTACGGCAATTATGAGCAGTACTCTACAATTTACTACATTCATACTTTCCAATTTATTTTTCACCTTTTTATTTTTTTAACCTCTGGGTTATTTTTTTTCTCCATCAATTACTAGCCATGGGCAGGGTCTTACTGATGACATAAAGCACTGAAAAGACTGGCTACCCTTACTCTAAATCTTTGCTTTTGAAATCTATTTCAGAAATCATTTCTCTTTTTCATTTCAAATTATATTAAGAACTGACAGCCTCTCTTTTTAAAGAGAGGTCCTTATCAAATCATGGTCCTATTAAGAATTTTCAATGGTTCCCCCATTACCTATAGAACTAAAAAAAAAACCCTCATACTTATTGGCCTGGCATTTAAAGCCCTCTGTATATCACCCTCTTCTACCTTTTAAATTGTTTTGCTGACTATTCTTGAATGTGAAATACTCTACTCTGGCTAGATTAGTCTACTACCTCTCCTTTAAAAATACCATATTCATTCCTACCTCTCTGCCTTTGTTCCTTCCTAAAAATATCTTCTTGTATCCTCTCTGCCAAACCATTTCTAAGGCTCAGCTCAAATCCTGTATCTCCGTATAAGGCTTTCTCTAATCACTGTAGTCCTCAGAGCTCTTCCACTCTTTTGTCTGTATCATTGTCACATACTATCTTCTGTTGTTCGATTTATGTGTAATTGTTCTCTCTTCCTAACAGACTTTATGCTGTGCTAACTCCCAACATACTCTCACACAGAGATATGTATGCAGTAGGAATTCAATAAATATATATTTTTAGTTTTATGTGAGAAGAAATACTGACAATTTTAGAAGAGATTTCTCTTTCCTCTTGGCTTTAAAATCAGGGGGGAAAGGGTGCAGGGAGCAAAGTGGATCAGCTGAGGGTCTACTATTCTCATATTTCAGGAGAAAAGAGGTCCCTAAGGAACTCAATAATTCCAAAGTATTGGCCAGTATTTTCTTACTAAAAGATTTCTAAAAATGTCTTTCTGGGTCTAAGACTAGGACCAAGAAAAACAGGGACTGAGTAAAACAGGACCTTAAAACTAGACTCGAAGGCTATTTTCTCTAGCCTTTTGGAAAATCTCTTTCCCACCATTAAATATCTCCTAAAAAATCTATTTCCATGAAGAGTCTATCGCTGCTCTCAGCCTTTTAACTAAAATCAAGCGTAGTCCATGAAGGAATTCTATATTAATCAGAAGAGCTGGAAACTTCCATACATCCTAAAAACACTGATTACGGTGGATTCCGCACCTCCCTCAACATTACTAATTATTCAAAATACTTGTTAAGTTACACATTGGTTTAATGTATCTACTAACAATCCACATGTCTTATATACATATTAAGTATCCCTTTTCCAAAATGCTTGGGATCACAAGTGTTTTAGATTTTGGATTTTTGAATATTTGCATTATACTTTCTGATTCAGCATCCCTAATCTGAAAACCCAAAATCTGAAATGCTCTCATGAGCATTTCCTTTGAGTGTCATGTGAATGCTCAGAAAGTTTTGGGTCTTTGGATTAGGCATGCTCAACCTGTACATGCTCTCCTCAAAGTATACTGACTTAAGACAGGTAGTTCCCAAAAGACAAAGGCTATATTTATAGACTTTTGCTTGAGATATTATGCAAAATTGGGTGCTTATTATGATTATATATATTTTTTGAGACACAGTCTCGCTCTATTGTCCAGGCTGAAGTGCAATGGTGCAATCTTGGCTCACTGCAACCTCTGCCTCCCGGGTTCAAGCGATTCTCCTGCCTTAGCCTCCCGAGTCACTGGGATTACAGGTGCCTGCCACCATACCCGGCTAATTTTTATATTTTTAGTAGGGACAGGGTTTTGCCATGGCTTTTTCACGGTTTTTCCAGGCTGGTCTGGCACTCCTGACCTCAGGTGATCCGTCTGCCTCGGCCTCCCAAAGTGCTGGGATCAGAGGCGTGAGCGACTGCACACAGCATGGGTGCTTAATATTTTCTATAATGTGAAGAAATTAATTAATCTTGCCTGAACCAATCCCATATACTAGGTTAGAGCTCCCTATTATAATATGCTCACATAATACTCTGCGTTGCCTTGCACAGTAGCCAATACAACTGTAACTAATGTCCATCTCCTCACTAGACTAAGTTTCTTGGGGCTGAGACTTGTTTCTTTCTTTACTATATTCCTAGTGCCTACCATGTGCCTGGTATACAGCAAGTACACAATGAAAATTTGTTGATTAAACCACAGCAGATACCCAATTCGAGAGGGTGACTGAATGTGTTAACACGTAATATACACAATTGGTGAAGAGATGAAAAAGAGTTGACTGTTGCCAAATTCAGAGGTAGAAGACTTGAAGAGGTACAGATGAGAAGAAAAATCACACTGCTTCGTAAAACACTGAGAAGGTAACACAATATATGGGTGAAAGCAGACTTCAAAAAGGCTATATTTTCCATGAGAAACAGATGTCAAATATTAATGTCACAGAATTTCCCTGGGACTTTCATGGAGGCTTAGCATGAAAGGAGGTGTAACTACCTCCCCCCACCAACTACGCAGGATTGACAAAACAGCGCAGTGGGGAGGGAGATACGTACTGGGCGAATGTCTGCTGAGCTCCAGCTCTGGTCTCTCCAGGCTGCTCTGAAAGTCAGGAGGCAGCAGGGAAGCCACTCCCTCAGGATGGATCATCTCGTCCTCCGACTCAGCTGAAGCTTCTGCAAAGTACAGATCGGGTCGGGACAGGGAGGGAGTGAAGGACTCAGCATGTAGGAATATGTAGAGGAGTGAAGGAGGTCAGGCAAAGTCACAGATACAGAGTTACATACCAAAAAGAGCACCGTATACAAAGAAAAAAACTCCCTGGGATTCAGCTCTACTTCATCTAAATGGTAGCTTAATTTACTTATAACTCTTCCTGTTGGCAGGAATCCTCTTCTAACAAGACAGTCAAATTAAGTGTCCTCTTCCCTGACAAAAGTAAATAGTAAATCACTTGGCTTCATGGGCTATGAAAGCAAGTAAGTAGCAGTCTCAGCCTCACTTATTTCTGAAATTGTCTAGTCACACAGGCCTATCTACTTGGTGACAGGGATAAGAATGACGAACTCCTTGTTAAAAGTGACAATCTGGGCTTACCTTCAAGTTCTGCAGCTTCTCGAGCTTCCCGTTCCAGACGCTGCCTAAGTAGCTCCTGCTGCTTTTCCAGATACTGTTTTATGAAACTGTTCTGGCTCATTTCCTCACCAATCTGCGTAGAGGAAATGAAAAAAGAGGGTCTAGGAAAACAAACCAGGAGAATGCAAAGAACAACATTCCATGGAGCAAAGGTCCACTCCTTATAGTTGGACCCACGAAAGATAACTAAAATGTTGGAAGGCTTTTTTTTAAGTCAGTTCTATATTGAAGAACAGAATAGCCTTGAGTCACAAAAAAAAAAAAAGGGCAAAAAGAAGATAATTTTTTTGTTTTAAATTTTTTGTTTTAAATATTCAGTTCCCAAAGAGTGATACTGGTATACAAATTACTTTTATTTTTATTTTTTGAGACAGAGTTTCACTCTGTTGCCCAGGTTGGAGTGCAGTGGCGTGGCCTTGGCTCACTGCAACCTCTGCCTTCTGGCTTCAAATGATTCTCCTGCCTCAGCCTCCTGAGTAGCTAGGATTACAGGTGTGCACCACCACACTTGGCCAATTTTTATTTTTAGTAGAGACGGGGTGTCACTATGTTGATCAGACTGGTCTCAAAACTCCTGACCTCAAGTGATCCACCTGCCTCAGCCTCCCAAAGTGCTGGCATTACATGCGTGAGCCACCGTGCCCAGCCACAAATAACCTTAAATTAAAATTCCTGTAATTATACCTCTTAGGCTAAATTCCTAGATTACGTGGAACATTATCTAAAGGGTAATCTAAAATTTCCTTTTGGTAGTATCAAGACTGAAACATGGTGGCTCACATCTGTAATCCCAGTACTTTGGGAGGCTGAAGTGAGAAGACTGCTTGAGCTCAGGAGTTCAAGACCAGTCTCAGCAACATAGCGAAACCCGTCTCTACTAAAAATACAAAAAGCTGGGCATATTGTGGTGTGAGTTTGTCATCCTGGCTACTCAGGAGGTGGTGGATGCAGTAAGCCGAGATTGTGCCACTGCACTCCAGCCTGGGTTAAAGAGCAAGACTCCATCTCAAGAAAAAAAAAAAAAAAAGCCAGTTCCTCCAAAAGATCAATCGTTACCTATCCAAGAAACATTTTTTTTTTTTTTTTTTTTTTGAGACGGAGTATCACTTTGTCACCCAGGCTGGAGAGCAATGGCGTGATCTCGGCTTGCTGCAACCTCCGCCTCCTGGGTTCAAGACATTCTCCTGCCTCAGTCTCCTGAGTAGCTGGGATTACAGACATGTGCCACTACACCCGGCTCATTTCTGCATTTTTAGTATAGATGGGGTTTTGCCATGTTGGCCAGGCTGGTCTCAAACTTCTGACCTCAGGTGATCCACCCACCTTGGCCTCCCAAAGTGCTGGCATTACAGGCGTGAGCCACAATGCCCGGCCTCATATCCAGGAAACATGTTATCAAACATCTCCAAAATTCAAGTATAGTATTTAAAAGTATGAAATCAAGAGACTAAGAAAAGGGATATCCATTCAGCACTTAGACAAAGTTATAACTCCATTTTGTCTGGGTGAAAGGAAATCCTTGGTAACAGGAGCTTATGCCTTTTCCTATTTTTTTTTTCTGTAATACAGATTCCCAAGTTGCTCTTCTGACCTCCAGCTTTCTCTTCACAAGTTCTCCTCCCTAGAACCTTCTTGCTTAGTAAGTCCTATTTAGAACTGAAAAAGCAAAAAACCTGAATACTTTCTATGTTATTAGTCATGTTTCCTAAACATAGTAAATGTTTATTTTCACCTGAAGCAGAAATGAGTCTCTTGGCACTCAATGGACATTGCTGAAGGGTGGGTTGCATGTGTATTACAGAATAGGCATGTTTGCTGCACAACCCCTGTGTTAATAAAAGCAAAGCTTCAAAGACTAAAATGCAATGGGTAAAAGGAATACAATTAAGCTGATTAACTATGCAGTTTCTTATGCTTGTTAAAGTACTTAATTGAACCTCTGAAAGCTGGCTAGATTATGATACTTACAGCTTAATGAGGTGATAACAAGGGAGTAGGAGGGCTCTCTTGTTTTCCACAGTATCCTGAGACTTCATCTAGTACTGATGCTGCACACCGTTGCTTTAACAAAGACTTGGATTTTTCCTTTAAGTATATGACACATTATAATGAGGGGATTTTTAAAAGCTGAAAGAAACTTTAAGAGACTGTGCAGCCTAATGATTTCTGGATTTTAACTGTGGAATAATTTAAAAATCTTATGCAGAAACTCAATAGTTAAAGCAGATAAACGTAGATCTAATCTAGTTTAAGAGAGGAGTATGAGCCTTGCTTACTTGGGAAAAAGGTATTTCCCCTGGGAAGCTCTCCAAAGCAGCTCCACAAAACCCCAAGAGAGCAGTTATAAACCCACGGGTTTAGTCTGTTTCTCATATTACAGATAAGGAAATGGAGGAAACCAAGGTCTCCAAAGGTTGTTTCTTATCCTAAGTAAAGGAGGTATTAGTAATGTTTACAAGTAAGTGCATTGAGTTAGTAGTTAACACTAGTAGTGGTGGGTGACTTACACAGGACTGAACCCTTGGAAAAGCTACATCAACAAGAGTTCTTAATCAGCAACTATTTCCCTACACTGCCATATTGGTGGTCTACTTCATATCTATACTCAAAGACATCAACTACCTTTCCTAAATTCATGGCAGATAAATGACTTCAGATCTCTGTACTACACGTAATTAATGGAAGCCACACCTTTCTGCACATGCCATTTCAATTATTATAAACTAATAGCGCCTCTGATTCTGTTCTTTACTTCAGGCCCTTGTATACAACTGGGTTGATTAGAATTCAACTGTCCTGGTTTGAGAACATTTCTGACCAAGAGAACTTAGGAAAATAGTCATGAGGAATTAAGCATCAAATATACAACACCACGTCCTTCCATGTGTCTGTATATCCAAAGAGCACAATCCATTGAATACACCTTCTTTCTCACCTGGGAATTTGGCTGGAATGCAGCATGGGGTGTTGAGTGTTTCTGTAAATTTTCTAGCATTAGAGCCTGGTATAGAGAAGGGTAAAAGTCAGAAATGATGAGGAAAAAAAAAGAAAAACCCCAACCTCTACCACAACCTCTTAATTAAATACAATGATTTAAATACACACAATTAAACTGTATTCCTTTTCCAGGGACCTGAAAACCCTTTACTAACACTGTTCTCATTCATCTTCAGAAGACCCTTAAAGGTAGCCATGGTTACTGTTACTAAATGTACAGATATAAAATGCAGGCACACAGAATCAGTGACCTGGCTATGTCATAATATCAGTAATAGAACCAGTACTAAAATCCCTATTATCTTCTGCACTTTTGCCAAGTGCCCCTTCTAAATCTGATCATGCAAGTAAAATTACTTAAAATACTCAAACCAACCGTGGGGCTCCTGGTTTTTGCCTGACGGAATTACTTGGTCAAAGGGTCACCCAGGACTAGAGTCAATTTGTGTAATTTCCAGTACTGTGGCACCTAGATCTATCAAATTTATAAAACTTTCAAAGAGGAAGCTACAGAAAAAAATGACCACAGACCCTGTAAACTGTGGTCTAACCTAGTCCATCTACACACACACGCACAAACACACACACACACAAAACTATCAGCTTCTGTATAAGCAACGGTCTGCCAACTCAACCCTCGAGCCAACCCAGACCTAATCTGCACTACCTGCCACGTATCCTATTGAACTCTAATGAAAACCAAGACATCCTCATTTTCCCTTCTTTAAACCAAACCTATACACTCGAATTGAGCTACACCTACCTCATGACAATCCCACCTTAATCTACTCAAACCGATTCAAAATCCCCAATATCTATCAACCTGCCTCGCCTCTCTCACCAATATTCACCAAATTCTGAACCACCCAAATTGCCACTAGATGCCCTATAAATTAGAGACCTCTCTCTCATCAAGTCCCTTCAAATAAAGGTCTCTCTTCATCTCACCTCCTCATCTAATCGTGCAGACATTTTACACTACCCCAATCCTATTCCTGCGGATAGCGATACCAATCCCATCCACCCCTCCGCGCAACTATACCCCTAACTCCGACCCAGCCCAACTCGCCCCCCTCAGGCCAGCAACGCCGTAGGTAGTGGGATTTAACTCCTTCTGCAGCGCATGCGCCGAAACCACAGATACAAACAAGGAGGGGGTGGGGGAAGGAGGAAGGAGCTTAAGACACTCCTGGAGAGTAGTGCACACCCTCCCATTTGGGCTCGCGCTGCTGCCGTTAAGGCGGGAACCGGCGCGATCTCCATTCCAGCGCGAATCTCATCAACCACCGTGCGCGCGGATCCAGAGGCTCGCGCTGGCGGCCTGAGCGAGCTCGCGCCGAGCCCGGATACTGCGCCTGCGCCGCGGCAGAGGCTCGTCTCTACCGGGTCCGCTCTCCTCCGACACCCCAGCAACGCCGACTCCTCACCCCTTTGAGCCGCTTGACCAGGGCACTCTTCTGCCCGCTCTTGGCTAGGCCTCGCTGCTCCAGTGCGGCCTTCAGGTCGGTCACCCGCAGCGCCTGAAGAGGCTTCCCGTCCAGAGTCACCTCCTCCAGCTCCGCCATCTTGCGTGAGGTACTCGGGTCCGTCCCGACGGCTTCGGGCATCTTCGGTAATTTCCGCCAACGCCCTTCGAACGTACCGAGATGACCCCGCCCACTGCCATACTCTACCCCTCGATTACCACTCAGAACTCCCCGGGTTCCTCCGGATGTCCTCGGATGTTTCCGTCTCCACATCGGCACCAATCAATTCTTTCCATCCGCCCTGCAGCGCCCGTTTTCTCGTCCTGCTTTCAGGCTCGGTTTTCTTCGTCTTGCCGAAGCTTTGAATCGAATATATTCGGAAGCCCTCGACTCTGGTATAACCATAATCGGAGATGTTCGTTTATCTCCGGACCTAGAGATGAGGCGCTGGGGCGCTTGGGTGTTTGGGGCGGGTCCGAGGCCGGAAGTGCGTGGGCTCCCGGGCTGGCCCAGCTTAGGGTTTTCAGGAAATTTGGAAGCTGCTGCGGTAGTTGGAGTCTAAGGACTCGTGACAATCTTCGGGTGCCCTCCGAGAGAAAAGGGGAGGTAAGCGGGGTAGAAGTACCTCTATGGGCCGGATCAGACTCGGTGTTTGCGGATTACCCTAATAGGGCAAGCCTCCTACTCCTTAACGCAAAGAGCTTCTGCCCTCTGTCCTCTGAATCCTAGCCACTCCCATCTTAGGCTTTTTTTGGGGAGGGGCGGGGGGCTGGTGCGGAATCGGAATAACAAGCTCCGTGGCCTCCAAAGTGGGTAAGAGGCATCGCCGTGTCTTCGGACCCAAGACTATGAACTGATCTATGACGCTGAACTTTAGTTTGAGTTTGCCTTGGAAGCCATGTGGCGAGATTCTGGGAAAGTTCTTCCTTGCTCCGCAGAAGAGAGTAAGTTCCCTTGGAGGAACTGCTTCCTGTAGGGCAAGAACTGAAAAATGCAAGCGCCCTGAACTTTTTTGGTACTTGAACTAATATTAATTGTTTAGGGGCTTCTTTCTTTGTCACTACCAATCCTCCAACTTGATGCAGAAGAAACACAAACAGTAAAATAGGTCACAGACAAATAGTTTAGAGATTTAAGAGATACGTTAGAAAGAGACTGAAAACTATTAAAGTCAAATTGGCTGATCTTTCCGTTGCATTCATGATGCAAAATTAATGGTAAGGCGCCGGGCGCGGTGGCTTGCGCCTATAATCCCAGCACTTTGGGAGGCCGAGGCGGGCGGATCACTTGAGGTCAGGAGTTGGAGACCAGTCTGGCCAACATGGTGAAACCCCTCTCTACTAAAAATACAAACAAATTAGCCAGGCGTGGTGGCGTACGCCTATAGTCCCAGCTACTTGAGGCAGGAGAATCGCTTGAACCCAGGAAGCAGAAGTTGAGATCACACCATTGCACTCCAGCCTGGGTGACAGAGC
This sequence comes from Nomascus leucogenys, assembly GCF_006542625.1. NCBI lineage: Eukaryota > Metazoa > Chordata > Mammalia > Primates > Hylobatidae > Nomascus > Nomascus leucogenys. The sequence goes on along the minus strand of NC_044402.1, from coordinate 40,212,838 downwards.
AAGACTCCGTCTCAAAAAAAAAAAAAAAAAAAAAAAAATTAACGGCAAGGCACCAATAGATACCATACTAAAAAAAAAAGTTTTTTTTTTGTCGTCACTCCACTCTGACCCAGGCTGGAGTGCAGTGACGCGATCAGGGCTCACTGCAGTCTCAACCTCCCGGGCTCAGGTGATCCTCCTACCTCAGTCTCCTAAGTAGCTAGGACTACAGGTAGGCACCTCTACGCCCAACTAGTTTTTTTATTTCTTGTAGAGATGAGGTTTTGTCATGTTGCCCAGGCTGGTCTCGAACACCTGGGTTCAGGCGATCCTCTTGCCTCGGCCTCCCAAAGTACTGAGATTACTTTGGAAGTGCAAGAACCACCGCGTCTGGCCCATACTAAATATTAAGGACAATTGTTTAAAGACATGGATTGTCATAAAATAGTGTAACACTTGTTAGATCTCTAAGCCAACAAACCAACTGGACTCTTTTTCAAAAAAGTCTCAAACACCCGGGCTTCTGGTTCTTTCATGCGTTACCTTATTTTGAGCAAGGTCCTTACTCTGCTCTTTAACTTTTCCTGGTGCTTTACAGGAAATGTAAGGAGGTAACGGATGTTATGGAGTTCTTGGCATATTTCAGAGGCTTATGTGCACATTGAAGGCTCTTTCATCATAAATAATGTTTTTTCTTTCTTCCCCCACTGTTGATAGCTGCAAAACAATTAGCGTTAGCCTTGACCAGCTGCACGAACTAGATTTTAAAATGTGTCTTTTTTCATTTTGGAGAAGATGTGATGGACCAACATTAATCATTGTTTTTTTCTTTACCCAACCTGGCACATAGAAGTAAGAGGAAGAGAATGAACAAGAAATATATTGGTTATTTTTAGTTCTTTATAAGAAAGATGGAGGGAGACAGTGGGTAGGGAAGAATGGATTTGAAAAAGGCAGGCAAATAGGAAACGAAGTTATTTTTGGTGATTTCTCTAAGGTAGTTGGATAATAATCTAAATAAAGGACTATTATTTGGGGTCTTTGAATTCATAAAAAGTAATTTTCTCTGTAGATGCTAATTGAGTGTGGTAAGATGTCTTGTTGCTTAAAAGTTGTATTTTCGTTGCTCTACCTGGAGAGCATATAACAGTGCTTTTATGTTTCAGGATGCCACTGGAGTCAGCCTCTTCAATGCCACTGTCCTTCCCATCCCTCTTACCCTCAGTACCACACAATACTAACCCTTCCCCTCCTCTGATGTCTTACATCACCTCCCAGGAGATGAAGTGTATTCTTCACTGGTTTGCCAATTGGTCAGGTCCCCAGCGTGAACGTTTCCTAGAGGACCTGGTAGCTAAGGCAGTGCCAGAAAAATTACAGCCACTGCTGGATAGTCTGGAGCAGCTTAGTGTGTCTGGGGCAGACCGACCACCTTCTATCTTTGAGTGCCAGCTACATCTTTGGGATCAGTGGTTTCGAGGCTGGGCTGAGCAGGAGCGCAATGAATTTGTCAGACAGCTGGAGTTCAGTGAGCCAGACTTCGTGGCAAAGTTTTACCAAGCAGTGGCTGCTACAGCTGGTAAGGACTGATAGGCATTCAGACCAAAGAAGATAACCATAGCTGATGGAGCCATGACTCTCTACAATGATAACTCAATTCAAATGTGTCGCCTAAAGCTCTGGAACTGGTATTCCGACCAGCTGACTGAACTCACTGACCAGTACAGGCATGGTTATTTCAACATTAATAGCATGTCAACTGGACTCCTATTTGTAAATGTTATCAATCTAAGCAATCCAGCTCATCAGTCTACTAGTTTGCTTCTTTCCAGAGATGTCAAATCCTCAAGAATTTGATGGCTTCTTCTGCAGCTATAACCACAAGGAACCTACACATTATAACTCAAGTCCACTGCTGGCTCATGAAATGTGTAAAGTAGAACCCTCCTTCCCGAGAAATAAGACAGGACAATAAAAGGTGGCGTTTTTATACTTTACCTGGATTCCATTGGCTGGTTTTACCAAACTCCTATCAGATTCTAGTGTAATTGTGTGATACCCAAACCATTAGTTTTCCCAGTGATGATTTAATAAAATTATGAAAAATCAGGAGAGGGAGATAATTAGTTGCTTCCTCCTTCACACTGTTTGAATCCAAATTGCAGTGACTTTTTTTTTTTTTTAAGACATGGGTTGTCACTCAAGTTTGGAGTGCAGTGGCATGATCATCAGTGAACGTGAGATCACTGTAACCTCAAATTCTAGGCTCAAGTAATCTTTCTGCCTCAGTCTTCTGAGTATCTAGGACTACAGGCCCACACCACAATATCTGGCTAATTTTTAAATTAATTTGTAGATATGGGGGTCTTGCTACGTTTTCTAGTCTGGTCTTGAACTGCTGGCCTCAAGCAATCCATTCTCACCTTGGCCTCCCAAAGTGCTGGGATTACAGGCATGAACCATCATACCTGGCCCTTTTCTAAGGCATATGTATGTGATATTCTTGGAACTGGTAGCAGGTGTTCCTATTCTGTAAGTTTGCTTTACAACAATATGAAAATAAGTGACAATTTACAGGTTGAACAGTTTATTTTTGTACCAAAATAAAGAATGGGTCTTTAGAACCGTAAAACTTCACTCTTTTTTCATTGTCAGGCTATATAAAATTGATATCTGGGGAAAGAGGCATTCCAAAGAAAGGAGAACTTAAGTATACACAATAGATTTTCCATCCAGTTGTCTCACAAGAAATTATTCTCTTCCTTACCCCCTGTCATGTTCTGGGCAACATCACACCTCCCTTATTCCTCTAACTGGGACTCTTGTGCTTTGGAGCTCTGGTGAATGGTAAGAGGCAGATGGTCTCACAGGAAGAGTGGCTCTTTTCTGGTAGGCTGTGGTTCCCAGTACACCCACCAGGATTAGCAGCATTAGGCAGAGTCCCATGGACAGCCTTAGGTGGGTCATGGAGGGATTATGGTCTGAAGTAACCAGCAACCTAGGAACATAGAAGGTAATATTTGGCATGGAATAATGCCTAGGCTTAGTAGATAAAGGGGCATTACCTTTTTTTTTTTTTTTTTTTTTGGAGACAAGGTCTTGGTCTGTTGCCCAGGCTGGAGTGCAGTGGTATGATCTTGGTTCACCGTAACCTCCGCCTCCTAGGCTCAAGCAATTCTCCTGCCTCAACCTTCCAAGTAGCTGGGACTACAGGCGCATGCCGCGCCACCACGTCTGGCTAAGGGGCTTTACCCTTAAAGATAGAGCTCATGAAGCCCCGCCTCATCCAAGCATTAAGCTAAACAGGAAATCGTTAAGAGGGACTATCGAACCTGAAAGTAGAAATAAGATCAAGATCTAAGTCTTCTAGCATCTTAAATTACTGGAAGAAGACCTAACTTGGCAGCGAGGGAAGTGGCTTAAGGGAAGAGTCAGTCTATGTTCTTTAGGTAGCTAGACACAATCCCTAACAGTGCTTAAGAAAGGAAGGGGGCTGGGAGTGGTGGCTCCCAGCATTTTGGGAGGCAGAGGCCGGTGGGTTGCTTTAGCTCAGGAGTTGGAGACAAGCCTGGGTGACATGGTGAAACTGTCTCTACCAAAAATACAAAAATTAGCTGGTGTGGTGGTGTGCACCTGTAGTCCCAGCTATTTGGGAGGCTGAGGTGGGGGAATCACTTGAGCCTAGGGAGGTTGAAGCCACAGCTGAGATCACCCCACTGCATTCCAGCCTGGGTGACAGAGCGAGACCTTGTCTCAAAAAAGAAAAAGGGGTGGAACTAAGATCCCTATGTCCTAGAGATGGGGGAATGTGTTATTGTATGGGAGGAGGCAGCCAGGTAGTGACGGGACTGGATGATCGTATTAGTTAGGGATCTTTGTTCTCTGAAACGCAACCCTGCCTAGGACAATATACACGAGTGAGTGCTTAATAAATTTAATTTCAAACATCTGGACTCCATGGATTTGAAAGAAAAGTACTTGGAATATTATCTTACTTGCTGGGTTGTGTGGTAAAGTTGGCTCCTCCGTGATACACTTCCAGGGGTTTTTTCTGGAGAGTCAGAGTCAGGGCCTTGTGCAGCGTAGCAACTGAAGGCCCTTGGCAGCCAGGGGACTTCCACATATGCACAGTAAACACCAAGCTAGTGGTAATTGATGGGCTGTGGAAATAGCACCTAAATGGATATTTGAATCTTTTAATAGAGGTATAGTTCCTGGCAGAGTATATCTCATGGAAACAGGTGCAGGCTTAAGAGTGGGATGAACAAGAAGTCTTCAGAGGAGAGTCATAAAGTAAAGGACTTAAGGATTCTCCTTGGCCCATTGTATAAATACTCAAGCTTTTACCTGCCAGTGCCGCCTCTGCTCGCCAAAGCCTGCAGTACTGCTTCAGCTAGCCCTTCTTGCTGTTCCTTCCCCAGAGAGTGGCCTGGAGGCCCAGCTAATCCTAAAGAGAGCTGGAATAGTGGATCTGGGGTTGAAAGACTCGCAGGTGGGGAAGTAACAGCATTGATATCTTCATTAGTCTGACACAGCCGACCCCGGGGACAGAAGAGAAGACCATAGTACCCGGGTATCTGCAAGGAAATATGTAGCAGGATATGGTTTTGCCTTATCTGTTCAAGTCTTCCTTCTAAGGAAAATGTATATTCTAGATCAGAGTCATGGACTCAGTGGGTACTTAGGAAAACTGTATGCACATCAAAACAGGTTGGACAGTACCACCATACAAGTATTTCCCGACTTCTTTTTGCCAGTATGCTGCAACTATTCCTCTTATGGTACCCACCTGTATAACCTTTCCAGGAAGGCATGGGACCCAAGGCGAGCCCTCTACCTGCACCTTGTAAGCTCCCCTCCCTGTGCATTGATGTAAGTAGCAGCGGCCTATGAGCTCTGCTTCCTTGAGGTGTGGGGTAAGAGAAGGATGCCTGGGCTTATCCCCAGGGAGCAGCTGTGAAGTGAGGTTGGCAAAGAAGCAGCGGCTCTGGGGATGGTAGATCTCCCCATGGGGATTCTCCACCCCAGCAGGGAATCCATTTTCCTTCTTCCAGCATTCACTCTGAAGGGCAGGTCAGAAGGTAGAATAGTGTTTGTTCTGATGCCTTTGAAGTTGACTGCCTTCCAGACCCACTCAGTTTCATTGTCTGCTCTCTTATCTACTCACCCTATTGGCTAAGGGCTTGTACATGCGGCAGCCTTCCAGCATGGGGTCTGAGGAGCAGCTTCCCTTGTCCAGGTGCAGGTAGTGGCAGCCCAGCCCACTGTGTGGAATGGATGGTAGAGTGACACTAGAATCACTGACAGCCATACAGTCCCCTATCCACTCAGCACACACACCTGCCAGTACAGAAGAAGTCTGAAGAGCCAGTCCCACATGTGGTTACCAAGCCAAATTCTGGGCCAGATCCTGCTTGACAGATGAGAAAAGAAGGAAAGAGAGCCCTCAACAAATGAAGCCCAAACATCCTTCGGCACCAGCTATCCTCACAGCTTCAATTATACATCAGCAACAGACAACCCCCCAGCCTCCCACTTCCCCCAGAGCTGACTTGGGTCATGAGTGCCCCTCTGCAGGTCTCCCTTACTTCTCACCCCGGCCCCACAACAGCTCCTCTGCAGCGCTGTCGTTGACCTGGTACCAGCCTGAGTCTTTGAAGGCAGCGAGGGTGATTGGGTCAAGTCGAGTGCGCTGGGCTCCATCAAAGGTAGCAGTCATTAAAGAACCCTGGAGTAGTCTGGCCTCCCAGTGCGAGGACAAAAGGCCCTCCTGGAGGAGGTGGCAGATGGCTGGTTGTTACCTGGCTACTCCTTTCTTCCATCACCCCAAGGTGTTCTCATTCTCACCTCTTCTTCCAAGGGAACACCGAGTGAAGCCCCCAGCACTCCCAAGTGTTTGGCCAGGCTAAGGCTAACAGCTGGGGTGGTGAGAAGCAGTTGTCCCCACTCATCTTGCCTTGTCACTTGTTGCCTTGTAGAACAGTTCTCTCTAACTGCAGAAAGGGAAGAAGGCAATACGAGGAGAGAAAAACTTAGGAAGGGTGAAGTAAAATTGGAAGGAGGTTATGAGATAGTGAATTTCCTCTGGTTGATTGTGGGAAGTCCTTAACCTCATTCCTCTCATTTACCACTGAATCCTGAGGGGCAGTCTCGCCATTTCTTGAAGAGCTGTCCAGAGAAACCCAAGGCATGGAGCAATTCATGTAGTGTGGCCTAAGGACAAATGACAGCCCAGTAAGGGGGCTGAATTTGCAGCAGGATTGACCAAACACTCTATAACCCCTCTGCCCAATCAGCTTTTCCTAGAGTTTGAGGCACCTTCTATTCCATCCTCTGTGGGTTCTTTGACTTAATGGGAAAATGAGTAACCTGGCCCCCTACCCTGCAACCTGTTTGCTTCTCCCTATTCATCATGCAGCAGTCACCATGACAATGTCACTGTGGCTGAGGCTGGGGCTGGTGAGATGTTGGGCACAGTAGACAATGGTGCCAGCGAGGGGCCTGTCTTCTGAGTCCAGCTGGCAGCAGGCAGCATAGGCTATGACAGAGGGCTGTGGATGGGACAGGACAGGGTAGGGCCGGAAAGGAGAAAAATAGGGTAGCATAAGTAGAAGAAGTCCTCTGAAAATGGAGGACGAGGGGACTCTGCAGAACTCTGCAGGAGTGGTATTGAGGGATGGCTGTGGGTGGGGGTAGCCTTTACCCAAACGTTACTAGCATTCCCTAAGTTATCCCAAATAAGCACAACTTAATAAAAACTGCTTTTGGCTGGGCGTGGTGGCTCACGCCTGTAATCCTGACATTTGGGAAGCCAAGGCGGGCAGATTGCTTGAGCCCAAGAGTTTGAGACACAGCCTGGGCAACATGACAAAACCCTGTCTCTATAAAAAAAATACAAAAAATTAGCCGGACATGGTGGTGCATGCCTGTAATCCTAGCTACTCAGGAAGCTGAGATGGGAGGATCACCTGAGCCCAGGAGGTCAAGGCAGCAGTGAGCTGTGATCGGGCCGCTGTACTCCAGCCTGGGCAACAGAGTGAGACTCTGTCTCAAAACAAAAACAAAACAAAACAAAACAAAACAAAAACTGCTTTTATGCTCCCTAACCCTCCTCATAAGATTTAAGATTGAGAGAGACAGCAGGGAAAGGAGATTTGATTTGAACTTCACCTCTTGGTGGCACTTGGAAGTGTGAGCAACCCGCACATACAGGAGAAAATCAGTGTTTTGGACCCCAGGCCCATCTGGCTGGACCAGTTGTGGGGGACCCTGCTCTGGCCACAAGGCATAACTGCGAAGATGGGCATCAGGAATCTGGCAGGGAGTGAAATGTTGCATTAGCAGATGGGCTGGAACAGTAAGAAACTGGGTATGAGGAGTAGGGAAGAATGAATCTCTTCGGTCTGTCTTAGTGTTATCTAGGCAGCTGGCTAGAATACAGAGTTCTGCGCCTTCACCCCCACTCTCTGATTTTCCAAACTTTAGCAGGGAGAGGAGCTCAGGAATCTACATCGTTAAGAAGCACACTGAGCAACTCTGATGGTGGTGGTCTTGGAATGGTCATGGCAGGCTGCAGATCTCCAGATCCCTGAGACTAAGAGGTGCACCTAGTCAGGATCCGGTCTTCCGTCCCCTTCTTCCCTGGTGTACTTATTTCTGGTTTTCCTCTCTTTACTATCTCTCTGCATGTCCCCCCACCACCCTTATTTTTTCAAGATTTCAGTGTCGTTGACTCAATCTTACCTTTGCCCCCAGGCAACTCTCTCCTTTGTACCCTGGGTTCAAGAGGCTGCACCTATAAGAATGAATATCTGTAGGTGAGCTGAGGACATTTCTAGGTATCCCTGAAGAATTACATACATTGTCAGTGACATGAACTCACCTGTGGTAGTTTGGGATCTCTGGGTCTCCCCAGACAGCGTGGCAATACTGTGCAGGGTCTCGACTCAGAAGCAGGGGTCCTTGCACTGGAGGGACTTGACAAGAGGTCAGTTTCCCCCATATCTTGGAATTCTTTTTCTGGGTTGATCTTCCTCCCCTGCACCTCTCTGCTCCTCAACCCTCCCTGACACCTCTGTTCCCTCACTCACCTGCTAGAACAGCCTGGATTCGCTGAGTGGCCTCTCTCACTGCAGCCAGGGCTCGGGATCCCCCTCTCGTCCCTTCTCCCTCAGGATCCCAAGCTCCATCTGATATACGATCTCCTAGATAGCAGGTTTGGATTCGTAGGGGTTGAGGATCACGGGAGCTAGGGAGGGTGAGGGAGGAAGAGCGAGATTTTGGGGGGAGTTGGGAGAAAGGGGGCCTGAGAAGGCTCACAGACTTCTGTGTCTCATCATGTAGACATCGGCTTGCAGCAACCCTGAGGACTAGTGGTGGCAGCAGCAGCAGCAGCAGCAGCAGCAGCATCTCCCTTCTGTGTCTCTCCGTAGATACAGCCTGGATCCTGTCTTCTGTCCCCTTGTTCCCTGGCTCACTGTTTCTGGCTTTCCTCTCTTTACTATTTTTCACCTATGCCCCCCACTACTCTTGCTTATTTTTTCAAGATTTGAATGTTGTTGACTCAGTCTACAGTTCCCTGCCAGGAGGTTGGATATGAACCACCCTTTTCCAGAGGTGCCAGAGGTGGAGTGCTGGGGGAGGGGAAGTGTTATTCTGAGGCCTCAGCTGACCTTTCCAAAGAGGAGCCTGCCTTATGCGTGACGAAACTCTTTCCTTGTTTTTTGTTTGTTTGTTTTGTAGAGATGGAGCCTCTCTATGTTGTCCAGGCTGGTCTCAAACTCCTGGCCTCAAGTGATCCTCCTGCTTCAGCCTCCCAAAGTGCTGAGATTACAGGTGTGTGCCACTGTGCCTGGCTGGGAACTCTTTCCTAATCCTTTCCATCCTTCATCCTATTTCTTGTGACTTTCTGAGCAGAAAACCTTGGAACCTTCACGGAAAAACTAGAAAAGTGGTGTCACCATAATAGGGGAAGTGGGGGACAGAGGTATTCTTTGCTTTGTAGTTGTGCCTGCTGGCCTCACTGGACATGGGCAAACAAGGCTTCTGCACTTCACTAGCCCCAGTTTCAGAACTGGGTGGCCTCTAACTAAACTACAAGACTTCTAGCACCTCCTACATCTATGTAGGGCTCTTAGTGGGTGCTCAACAAATACATGTTAGTTGACTGACACCTCCTCTAAGAGGCTGTTGTGTTAGGTCTGTTAGGTTTCACAGAAGCTGCTTATAGGCATGCAGAGGAGGGAAAAGAAACTCTTTTTTTTTTTTTTGTCTTTTTGAGTTTCACTCTTCTTATCCAGGCTGGAGTGCAATGGTGCAATCTCGGCTCACCCCAAACTCTGCTTCCTGGGTTCAAGCGATTCTCCTGCCTCAGCCTCCGAAGTAGCTGGGATTACAGGCGCCCACCACCACATCCAGCTAATTTTATTTTGTATTTTTAGTAGAGATGGGGTTTCACTATGTTGGCCAGGCTGGTCTCAAACTCCTGACCTCAGGTGATCCACCTGCCTCGGGCTCCCAAAGTGCTGGGATTATAGGTGTGAGCCACCGCACCCGGTCAAGAAACTCTTAAAATGGACATTAATGTTCAAAGATATTCTTAAGGAACTCTGTTTTCTTTGCTCATGCTGTGCTTTCACATCCTGTTTCCCTTGCTTGGATACCACCCCTCCCCTGCCTGCCTGGCTAATTCCTACCTCTCTGGTAATTACCCTTGGAAGCCTTTCTTAATACCCCCAGCCCAAATTCCACACCTGGCACAGTGGGTGGGGAACCACCTCACAGGAGGGGCCTCTCCTCCCAGCTCCTAACAGAACACTGTCATCCTCTGTTATAATTGTGGGCTTAGCGGCTCTCCCTCCACATCCTGAAGTCCTTGAAGGTAAGCCTGCTTCCTGTCGGTCTTTGTGTCCACACCACTCAGCACAGCCCTTCGGGCCTGGTCTTCAGTGTGTGGATAAAGACATAGAACCTAACCCCATTATTTAACTTTTGAAGAAACAGCTGTTTTAGGTAGTATATTTTAATAGCTAATTGGTGACCGACATGGACTAGAGTTTAGAGTAGGGCTGCTGACTTCCCAAGGATTTTATACTTTCACATGCCAGAACTGTGGTTGAAACTACTGATTACAAGGGAGACACCTGTTGGGGCTCAGAAACCGTAACCCAAAATACAGCATTGACATGCTGAACTGAAGAAGAAGCCTCAAGGTCTCTGACCATCTTGCCTTACCCCCATACACACACACCAACACCCCTCATCTCTCCCAAAGCACAGGCCCTATCTGCCTAAGATCCAGACTCAACAAGTAAAGCAGTTTTTTTCTTCTTCCCCTAAGACCAAGAATGTAACCACACCTGAACAGGCCTTTTCACTGTTAGAACTGTTTACAAGTTAATCTCTGTTCCCAGATCCATTCATTCTCCTTAGTAATCATTTATTGCCCCTCAACAGAATTCCTGTTTTTCACCCCTCCTATAACCTGTTTTGCTAGGATCCAAGGCACCATTCTTCCTGTAACCTCAAGATGATATATAAGCTGTACTTTATGGGGGCGGGGTTATGTCTTCATTCTGAAGGTTCTCATATGTACATGTTAAATAAATGTGTATGCCTTTGGAGAATCGCTTGAACCCAGGAGGCGGAGGTTGCAGTGAGCCAAGATGGCGCCATTGCACTCCAGCCTGGGCAACAAGAGCAAAACTCCGTCTCTAAATAAATAAATAAATAAATGTGTATGCCTTTTCTCCTATTACTCAATCTGCCTCATGTCTGATTTTTCAGTGACCCCCCAGGGGCCCAGGGTCTTGGCTTTCACACACCCAAACTCTGGAGGCAAACACACTCTGCCACTTTTTATCTATAGAAATGTATATGTAACTTTGACCAAGTGCCCCAGTTTTCCCATCTGTAAAATAGGGGTGACTGTACTTTTGGAGTTGTTGAGAAGTAAGTGAATATTTATAAAGCACTGAGAACAGTGTGTGGTTTATGGTAAATACTAAATAAAAAGTACGTATTATACACAGTGGCTCATGCTTGCAATCCCAGCACTTTGGGAGGCTGAGGTGGGATGATCACTTGAGTCCAGGAGTTTGAGGCCATCCTGGGCAACATAGGGAGACCCCCATCTCTTAAAAAAAAAAGAAAAAAGAAAAAAGAATACATATTATACACACTGTCAATGCAGAGGAGAACTGTTCTTTTATTATTTACTTAGATTTATTATTATACTATTTTATTTTTTTTGAGACATGGTCTTGCTCTGTCCCCAAGCTGGAGTGCAGTAGCGCAATCACAGTTCACTGCAGCCACAACCTCCTGGGCTCAAGCAGTCCTCCCACCCCAGCCTCCCGAGTAGCTGGGACTGTAGGTGCGCACCATAGTGACCAGCTAATTTTTGTATTTTTTGTAGAGACAGGGTTTCACCATGTTGCCCAGGCTGGTCTTGAACTCCTCAGCTCAAGTGATCTGCCCACCTTAGCCTCCCAAAGTGTGGCGATCACAGGCGTGAGCCACCATGCCTGGCATATTTTAAAAATTTATTTTTATTTTCATTTATTTTTGATATAGGGTCTTGCTCTGTGACCCTGGCTGGAGTTCAGTGGCATGATCATAGCTCACTGTAGTCTCGAACTCCTGGCTCAAGCCCTCCTCCTACCTCAGCCTCCTGCAGGTCTGTGCCGCCATGCCTGGCTAATTTTTAAATTTTTTGTAGAGACAGGGTCTTGCTGTGTTTCCCAAGCTGGTCTCGAACTCTTGGCCTGAAGTGATCCCCCAAAGCACTGGGATTACAGATATGAGCCACCACAGCTGGCCTGTTTTTTTATTATCACCATGTGTACAAATCTTTTTTTTTTTTTTGAGACGGAGTCTCGCTGTGTGGCCCAGGCTGGAGTGCAGTGGCGCGATCATGTGTACAAATCTTTAGAAGACTGTTGTTTTTTCCCTAAGGCAAATCTAGTCTTTTTCTCTAAGTGTCTGAAGTCTTTTTTTCCCCCAGATTTCTTAGGTTTTTCTGGCCTAAGTCTGCAGCTCCTAATGCTCTGCTGCTCCCCTGTGGCCATACTGAGACAGGGTGTGCTCTGGCCACGGTATGGGCTGATCTTAACTTCAAACTTCATGCATTTTAATAAATCCTTCCTGTCTTTTTAAAATTTAGATTTTTAATTTTTTGAGACAGGGTCTCACTTTGTCACCCATGCTGCTGTGCAGTGGTATGATCATGGCTCACTGCAGCCTCAACCTGGGCTCAAGCGATTCTCCTGCCTCAGTCTCCCAAGTAACTAGGACCACAGGTACATGCCACTATGCCCAGCTAATTTTTAGTCTTTCTTCTCTTTACACTGCAAATTCTTCTTCATCTTTCAAGATCCAACCCAGAGGTTATCTGCTGGCTGAGACTTCTTTGCTCCCCCAGGTGGAGATAGTTCTCAAATCTTCTGTTCTCCAACAGCATCCCTTTCACGTCTTTGAAGGAGCTCTCTTATTATGTTATCCTGACATTTATTTTTGTATTTTTTTCCCTGCTAGATGGTGGGCAGGGGCTGAGTCTTATTTGTCTCTGCCTCTGTAAAGAGGTATGAAGTAGTTGCAGGGCAGTAATGGAGGTAAGAAGATGAAGATGAGGAAGGAGGAAGGAGCAAGGAGGTAGGGAAAGAGTGAGAATAATAATCATTTTATGGGGCACAGCTTTGTGCCTACATGTTGTTCTAAGCACTTTATTTTATTGATTGAATGATTGATTGATTGAGACAGAGTCTTGCTCTGTCACCCAGGCTTGGAGTGCAGTGGCATGATCCCGGCTCACTGCAACCTCTGCCTTCTGAATTCAAGTGATTCTCCTGCCTCAGCCCCCCAAGTAGCTGGGATTACAGGCATATGCCACCACACCTGGCTAATTTTAGTATTTTTAGTAGGGATGGGATTTTGCCATATTGCTCGGGCTCAAACTCCTGAGCTCAAAGTGATCCACCTGCCTTGTCTCTCCAAAGTGCTGGGATTACAGGCGTGAGCCACCATGCCCAGCCCAAGCGCTTTATACTCATATAGTTCTTTCAGCCAGCTCATGAGGTAGGCATTATTATTACCCCAATTTTCCAGTCAAGGTACAGCAAAATTAGGCAATGTACATAGGTGGTAAGTGGCGGTATAGGAGTTGAACCGACATAGTTAGGCACCTGAGCACGCGCTTGAACCCACTGTGTAATCCTGCTTCTCCAGTGTGTAGTGATGAGAGGAAGAGGGTGAGGAGAAAAGAAGGTGATGAGGAGAGAATGGGGATAAGGAGAGAAGATGGAAAGATAAGAGAGGATGAGGTTAGATAAAAGAACAGAAGTTAGGATGGGATGAAGAAGAGAAAAAGGGTGTGGTAGTAGGAAATTAGGGATAAGGAGAGAGGATGTTGATGAGGAACTGGGTGGAGATGAGAGAAATGTGGACTGTGGAGAGAGGCTGGTAGGAGGAGAGCTGTCGTCCAGGTGGGGTCATCATTCATATGGATGCTCCCCCTGGCAGGCTGGCCTCTCGGCTCCCTCACCCTCTGTCTCTAACAGTCTCCTCCATTCCTCCTAGTGAGCCTCTCCCAGGGCCATACCCAGAGCCTTATCACCACCAGAAACTGCAGCACCTATGAAATAACGGAATCAAACATCCCACGCTGATAGAATCTGCTTTCCTTATGGTGGTTTGCTCAAGCTGGCTCCCAGCAGCTGTTCTATTAAGCTCATGAGGAACCACAGCCCTTCCCATCTTCACATCTCACCTTCTCTGCCTTAGGTTCCAGGCTCACCACTGCAATCCCCTTTTGTTAATGCCTTCAGCTCCTCTCCCCTGTCTGTCCTTTCCATCTCATCTCCCTGGTTAAGTCTCAACTCTAGATGGACCTGACATTTGTCTTCTCCACACTTGCTCTCAAGCATCTAAGGACCACTGGACAAAATCATCCCAGAGGACACGTCACTCTAAAGTGGTCATCATCAACTTCAGTTGGGTGCTCTCAAGTCAGAAATCTCAGCAATGAGCTCCCTCTTCTACCCTCACCAACTAGGATTTTATACTTTCTTCCTTCTTTTTCTTTTTTTTTTTGAGACGGAGTCTCACTCTATCACCCATGCTGGAGTGCAGTGGCTCAATCTCGGCTCACTGCAAGCTCTGCCTCCTGGGTTCACACCATTCTCCTGCCTCAGCCTTCTGAGTAGCTGGGACTACAGATGCCCGCCACCACGCCCAGCTAACTTTTTGTATTTCTAGTAGAGACGGGGTTTCACCATGTTAGCCAGGATGGTCTTGATCCCTGACCTTGTGATCTGTCCGCCTTGGCCTCCCAAAGTGCCAGGATTACAGGCGTGAGCCACCGCACCCGGCCGGATTTTATACTTTCAAACCTCCAGCCTCCCCTCCTGCTCAGTGACTTTTGGTTATCTCTTCTTTCATGGCGAAAATAAAAGCCATAAGATAGGAACAGCCCCAGCCTGCTACAAACCTATTTGTATTTGATTCTGTTGCCATCTCCTCTGTTTCTTGTTAAAAAAGAGGAGATGTCTTCTTCCCTTGGAAGGCTGGTTCTCCCTCTGATGCTCTGAATCCCATCTAAGGGAGCTTCTGGCCTCAGCTTCTTCAAGCCTCTCTGCTTCCTCCCAGCATGTTGCCCTGCACCCCCAGCCTTCAGTCAGTGAATGAGAAGGACCTGCTTGGGAACCTTTGCGTATACTTTTCTTTCTGTTGGGACCCCCACTTTTTGCCAGATGAATTCCTACTCCCATTTAGATATCCGCCAACATGTTACCCCTTCAAAGAAGCCTTTCCTGACCCTCACATTTGAATCAGGCACTCATGTTAATATTGGCCATCAGTCAATGGCCAATATTAGATGCTAGATGACGCTGCCCACGATTTGTTTGTGGTCTTATGTTTGTCACTCTCACTAATCCATAAACCCCCAAAGGATAGGGACTGTTCTCCTTATGTGTCCCGTAGCTTCTATAACAAAGTGCTTGGCTTCAAGTAGGTGTTCAGTATGTATTTCTTGAGTAAATGAATGTGGTGAGAAGGCAGGAGGGAGGTGAGGGATGGAAGCGTGAGGATAGAAGATAGAAGGTGAGTAGATAGAGAGTGAGGAGAGGATGGTAATGAGGACAGTATGCAAAGGTGAGGCTGGGGATGGAGGGGAGAAGGGGTGAGGGGAGGACCAAGGAGAAGGGGTCTTTGCACTGGACCTGTGTAATGCTTCCAGACCCTGAGTGGGCTCCCAGGAACTCTGTTTCTTGGGACCATGCTGCCTGTGAGGTTTGAAGGCAGGGCTGGAGGGAGGAGCTAGGCTTTATCTCAGGGTGCAGTCCTAACCTCAGATGGTGACAGAGCTGCAGCCAGCAGGGGTTTTGCAAACCGTCCCGATTGCAGCAGGCCAGCAGTCTCGCTGGGGACGAGCGGGTGGGGCCTGAGCTTATCTCCTGAGTACAGTCCTAACCTCAGATGGTGACAAAGCGGGAGCTAGAAGGCGTTTTGCAAACCGTCCCAATTGCAGCAAGGTTGGATAGCCTGGCCAGGGGTGACAGTGCTAGGTGTGTGTGGGCGGCGGAGGGTGGGGGGGCAATAGGGGTTTGGACAGTTTAGGACTCCAGGGTGACGTTTAGCTCATGGGGTGTAGGGGATGGACCCATTCTATGTGTGGCTTGCCTCTACCTACCCCCAGAGCCCTGTTTCTTCTAAAAGGGAAGCAAATCTAAGGGAAAAATATAGTCTGTCCCTGGACCTAAAATAAATAAATAAATAAATAAATAAATAAATAAATAAATAATAGAAGAGAAGCAAGAGGCTACAGCTCTGTGGTGGGTCTTTCCCTATCAAGAAGCCTGCCCCTTCCCAGGCCCTGGGACCTTTCCACTGCTCTCTGAAGTCAGAATTGATGGCCATTTTGATAAAGTTAAATTGTAGCCATTTTCCTCTGAAAACCCCCACCCTCTCCCCTTGGGGAGAATTTCTCATGTGCCACTGAGGTTTTCTGAGGCTAGGCCAGGCCTGCTTATGGAAGCAGCTAACAGAGGCCAGCCAGGGGTTCTGTCCAGCTTGGGCCACTCCCATTTTGGAGCGGCCCATGCTGAGTCGAGAGGAGGGGTCTGCCTGCGGGGGGGCTGGTAAGGGTGATGGGAAGTGACTGGCCTGTCCGAGAGGAGGCGCACAGGCCCTCAGCCAGCCCTGCCTATTGTTGCCTCAGCGTCTCCTGAACAGCCCCCTTCATCCCATAGTCCCCTCACTGGCTTGGAGCAGGGTAGGGGGTGGAGGTGAAGAGGCCCCTTTCCACCCACAACCCCAACCGGGATCTTGCAACACTGGGATGGGGGCCCTGGGGGCCCAGGCATGTGGCAATCTGTGTAGAGGGGTGGGGAGGTGTGCACCGAGCAGGGGGGGTGGGGACAGCTTTCACAAGCCACTGCCACCACTGACTGACCTTGGCAGACTCACCTTGGGCAGCTTCCTCCCTCTGCAGTGTCTCCCCACGATCTGCCTTCTCCTCTGCAGCTTCCCTGTGGCTTAAGATCCTGTCTCTCAGCTCAGGAGTCTCATTCTGCTCCCCAGTTCTGCTCCAGAAAGAAAAGTGGGCCTGAGCTGTGGACGCTGAAGCCATAGGACTGCATGTGTGTGCTGTTTGGACCTTGATTTGCTGGTTTTCAGACGTTATCGAGTCCCCGGTCCTGGTGCCTTTCCCCAGGCAGCGTTTGTCTAACTGCCCTTCCCTGGGCTCCTTTCTGTCATCTCCTTCCCCAGTGGGGACAATCTTACTATGGTGAAGGTGACAGGAGGACCAAGGGGCAGGGAAGCTGAATCCAGGGGCAAAGAGAACCCTGCTCTCCACCTCCCCCGGCTTCTTAGGCACCTCCTTGACAGAGGGAATGAAAATAGTCATTTGCAACCCCTGCAGCCCCATTCTGGAGGGAAGGTGCATCTTTTTCTTACTTATCCTCTCCTTCCTTCTTTCATTCAGCATCCACTCCTGGCTTCCTTTTTCTTGGTCACCTTAGGGCTTTTGCATTTACCCTTCCCTCTGTTCACCCTTACACTCAAAGACATACCTGCCTCCTTCTCAAAATTTTTCAAGTTTCAACTAAAATGTCACTTCCTCAGAGAGACCTTTCTTGGCCACCCCAGCTAAAATAGCCTCCCTACCTGTTGGTTTATTTGGTTTTCCCAATGGGCTATTCAAATGGTGTAAGCAGGAGAAGTTAATTAAAGTGCTTTATGAAGATGTGAACCAACAGTATCTGGGGAAAGCTCCTGGAGTGGTGAAGTCCCCTGGGCTAGCCCAGCACGGGGGGGCCTGAGGGCCAGGAATCCTTTGGGAGGGACTGTGGAGAGTGCCAGTCAGCAGGGGGCTCCCATCTCTCTCCTCCTGCCAGTCTCACTCCCACCCCCTGGGAAGCTGGTTGATGTAGGGAGGCATCAACCTGGGGACTATGTAGGGTGATGAAGGGTGGAGAGGGTTCTGGAGGGGCAAAGGAAGACATTCAGCACACTTGTTTATTGACTTTTTCTTCCTACTCCTTCTGCTGAGAACTTGTCTCATTCCCAGAAAAGATACTCAACAAATACTTGTTGAATAAGTTACGTTGGCCAAAACCAGTTGAGGTCAGATTGAAAGCCTCCTTCAGGAAACGTGCCCTCTGGCTCTGACTCATCCCCCTGGAATATGATCTGACACAAAGGATTGGGATGTGTTCAGCTGCTGCACGTCACGCTGGGATCACAGTGGGGAGACAGGGATGTGACTCCCCCAGACGGGGTGCCAGTCAGGAAGGCTCCACTAGGCATCGGCCCTGAGGACCTGACGGGGTGAGCAGGGGCCTGAGAGGGGAAGCAATTCAGAGCTGTGGGAACGAAGCCTGGGCTTGATGCTGAAGCAACCCAGGTCCCATCACCCAGAACCTTGAAAGTAAGTCAAGTACAAGGGACCAGTGGGAACGGTACCGGTCTCGACCACCTGACCCCCCCCCCCAGTGGATACAGTGCCGGGGAGTGTCTTGAGCTGAAAGGAGGAAATCCGGAGGTTGAGTCATTTACCATGTTCTGTACAAACCCCCCTTATGCAACCTATCCCCCTGGGCTGAAAGGAAGGTGTGAGGATTCTCCCAGGTGCCCACAGAGACTGGTACCTCCCCACCTTCCGAACTCAGGAAGCTCCCATCAGTCCCTCCACTGAAGGTTCAGATCTGTCCCTCCAAACCAGACCTGGGGCATGGGCCTCCAGAACACAGAGGTGCCCGAGAGACACAGAGGCAAAGGCAGGAAAAGGACTGAGTCCTGGGCAAGGTAGACATGCCACACATGGATGCCCGAGGTGTGGGAGGGCTCTACTGCTGGAGAGTTGAAGAAGGGAGAGAGATCTGGGATGATCCAGACACCAGTCTCTTGCCCTCTCAGAAAATTATTCCTTGATGTCTGACTCAGGCTTTCACAGCACTGGCCTAGGAGAGACTTTAACAAGCCCTTAATCTGTCCCTGGGTCCCTGACACTGTTGGGCACTGTTCTTTATTGAATGTGATTCATGTGACACTCGTACTGAGGATCTGTGAGCATGGAGTAGAGAGACAGGTACCACATATTGAGGCAGCAAAGGGACTCAGTGAGTGTCAGGAGAAGCCTCTTATCCCCTCTGGCCCTCAACTGCTTTATCTATAAAATGTGGCTCACCCTATCTTGCTGGTCTGAGGGCAGAGACCACCAGATGATCTCTTGAGGTCTCTCCCAGCACATCTTGAGATCTGTGATTTTATGGAGCTAATTTTGGTTCTGCCTCTAAACAATTGTGTGACTCCAGGTAAGTCCCTTCCCCTCTTTGCAGCCTGTTTTCTTACCTGCAAAATGAGTTTAGATGAGATCTCTGAGGTCCTTTCAGTTCCACAAAATGGAGGAATCAAATATGCTTATTACATGCAGAGTTTTCTTTTTCTATGAATATAACAACACTACAGAGTGGTTACAAATATTGCAACCATTTTGCAGATGAGGAAACTGAGGCACAGAGAGAAGTAATGGCTCAAGGCTCACAGCTAGTAAGTAGCAGAGTAAGATTCAAACTGAGGCTCTTAATTACCATACCATTCTGTCTCTTAGGCTGTAGTCCAGTGCAAAAGAAAATGCTGCTTCGAATGATGGGTTTCCCTGGCACAGGCAGATTGTCATCCTCCTTCTCATTACCAGTGTTCTCATACACAAATCCGGTCTCCAGGTCTTTCCCAACTGATTCCTGTCCCATGCACTCAATTCTCAAGCTTTAGGGAACTGGAGCCTCAGGGATGAGGGACGAAGGATGGAAATGGATAGGTGGGAGCAGCGTGGGGAGGGTGTCCATCTGGTAGACTGAGGCTTTGGAACTGGAGAGAAGAGATGGTGGGTTGGATCAAGGGACCATAAATATGGCAGAGCCATCAGGAATTTTCCCATGGTCACCTGGGGCAGGAGCTCCCAGACCTATACCTCAAGGTGAGAGAGAGTGGGCCTGGGATCAGCAGGCCTGGGCATGAAGGACTGTGTGGTGCCGGGATCTCCCTACAAGCTGAAGATCTTTGTTAGCAGAGCATACAAAGGTGCTCCAGGTCCTTTTGGGGGTGGGGATGTGCCTTCAGCTCACAGAAGGGGGTGATGGGGATGTCAGGGAGAGAAGAGCAGAGTGACAGATACACGGCCTGGCTGTGTGGTATATTGGGGGTGGGCTGTGGACAGCATATCTGTGTTTCCACATGTCCACTTGGTCATGGAAACAAGAGGTGCAGACCTAGCCACATGCATCCTCTGTCCCCAGGGTCCTCCATGACACACACACACACACACACACACACACACACACACAGCCAACAGTCCCAACACCCAGTCACAGTGCAACTTTATTCAGCCATATAATCGTTATGCTGGGTCCTGCCCTTCTTTGCCACCCCGGTTGCCATTTATCCATGGTCTATGTCTCAGGGTTCTAGGCCCCCAGCAGGATGGGGGTCCACAGAGTTAGGCCGTGCCAGGGAGCCTGGTGCCTACAGTCCACCAGCCAGGCTCAGCTGCAACCCCCCACGCCCTTGATGAGGTTGGCCGCCTCAGGAATCTGGCGGAAGAGGTTGCGGAGGGTGTCTAGCTCCTGGGTGAGCTGCTCCACGCGGCTGCGGAGGCGCTCGTTCTCTGCCATGTACTCCAGCACCTTCTGCTGTGTCTCCAGAATGCGCCTCTTGGCCTTGTCCCGGCTCTTGCGCACGGCAATGTTGTTGCGCTCCCGCCTCAGCCGGTACTCAAGGCTGTCTTTGTTCACTGCCTTCTTGCCCTTGTGTAAGGGGCCAGCCGGGGAGGGCGCCTTCAGGAGGGGACTGCAGGGGGGTGCGGCAGTGGCCAAAGGGGCCTGGAGGGGAAGGCACGGAGAGACGGAGAGGTGAGGGCTGGCTAGGAGGCAGAGCAGAGGCGGGGCGGGAATCTCGGCAGCCAGGGCACACTTACTGCGTCAAAGGAATACAGGACTCAGAGCAGGCTCCTGTCTCTCAGGTCAAAACTATCATCGCTCTGCTTCTGGGAGATGGTGACCCAGATGCACAGGGTCCTCTGCTTGAGACCAAAACTCCCTTTCATGTTCTCACACTTTCTTTCTTTCTTTTTTTGTAAAGATGGAGCCTTGCTGTGTTGCCCAGGCTGGTCTCCAACCCCTGGCCTTAAGTGACCCTCCTGCTTTGGCCTCCCAAAGCGCTGGGATTACAGGCATGAGCCACGACACCCAGCCAATATTCTCACACTTTCTGAGTACACTTTCCCTCAATCTGTCTTGAGTCTCCCGTTCTATGACCAGTAGACACTTCTTACAGAAGCAGGCGGCAGAGAAACAAGAGGAGGGGGCATGGTGAGCAGCAGCGGGCATGGTGAGCAGCAGGGAGGCTGGCGGGGGCCTGAGATCAAGTAGGTCAGCTTGCCACAGGGGCTTTGGGTGGGGATTCAGGGTGGGAATGAATTCACAGAGAAGGAAAGGGAGGTCATGGTGCGGTGTGAACACAGAGAACTGTGGGTTGGGTCCATTTCGCAGAGCAACACCAAGCAGACTCAGCAGCATGAGCAGGGGCACAGGGTCCTGTCCACACCAGCCTCTCCAGCCCCGGGCAGGAGGGAGGAGGGCTGGCCTGCTCTTACCTTGAGAACGCGCAGAGGCTGGCCGGATGCTGCCAGAGTTGGGGGCAGGTGCATGGCTGTCTGCCCACAGTGTGCCACTTGGTACTGCAGGGGATTGTAGCTGCCTCGGCTGGCAGCTCGGCTGCCCTCTGGCCCCCGGGGCTCCTCCTTCACCGCCACAGCCCTGGGGTCGTAGCTCCCTGGGCTGCTGTAGATGCCAGGCCCCAGCGCCTTCCTGTCTGGGCCGAAGGTATGTGGAGGGTAGGCAAAGGGCCGAGGGTCAGGCGGCAAGTAGTGGGGGAAGGCAGGGGTTCCGGGGCCCTTGAGGCCTCTGGCCTCAGGCGCTGGCTTCACGGCAAAGAGATCGGAGAGAAGCTGCTCTTCCCCAGACTCGATGTAGGCGGAGAGGTCAATGGAGGCCTCATGCTCACACATGTCCCCTAGCTCCCCGGGCCCAGCTCGGCCCCCTGAGAACTCAAGTGGCTGCTGGCCACCCCGGGGCTCACACTCGTAGTAGGTCCCGTGGGACATGGCCGGCCCGCCCCCTCGGCTCCCCGCCCCCACCTGCTCTTGAGGCACCCCTTGGGGTGCTCCGGCTGCCCTCTCTCTACCTCCTCCTGACCTGGGCCTGCCCTCTCTCGATCTCCTGCCCTAGACCTGCCCTCTGCAGTCTCCTCTGTCACCCACTCCTGTGTGGCCTCTCTCCCCCCTCTGCTCTGCTTCCTTTTCCTTCCTCTGTAGTCAATGCCTCTCTTCTCTTCCCTTTTTTCCCCTCTCTCCCCTTGGGGTGACTCAGGGAGGGGCAGGACACACCCCAGAGGGAGAGATGTAAGCCTTAGAGAAAGGCGACTCCTGGCCTATTCAGCAGTTGGGGACACTCCTTGGTCAGGGACCAAGCCAGGGTTCTGGAGATGCCCGAAGCTGATGCTTCTGGGAATGCGTCTCCATTCCCTGCTGGGAGCCCAGGGGACTCCAAATCCTCGCAGAGGGCAACACCCCACTCTGGGCAACCTCCTCCCTCCAACTTTGAAAAGGTTCTATGCAGAATGAGGTTCCAAGTTAGAGTGAAGAGAGAAAGCCCTCTTCCAGTGCCGACCCTCAGTTGGGTCTCACCTCCTCCCTTGACACGCCTTCCTCTGGCACTCCCCTGCTGCTGGGCTCCACCTACCCCCAAGATAAAGTTTCTTTTGTAGCCCCACCTCCCAGAGCATTCTCTGAGTGTAGGCCAGGGTTTGTTTTTTGAGGGGTCTAGGGAGTAGTGATAGGGCCTAGGAACAAGCTATACATGGGAGCCTGTGTGGTGCTCCAGAGTATGCTCATTTGCTAGGTTTTTGCACAGGGGCTGTGCAATAGCCCAAATATTAGTGCGTTTCCAGCCCTAGCTACTTCTAGCAGCCTGGTACAGTTCCTAACTCCCTGGGCTTGGCTGAAGCACCTGGTCAGGACTTGGGCCTTGCACCGCAGGCCTAGGCAGGCTGCTGCCCTTGGAAGAGACAGCCATAATCCTCCAGTGGCTCCAGCACTTCTGTCTTCCAGCTGCTGTGTGCTGCAAGAGGCTCAGGCTGGTGCTTTGCCCCTCACCCTGGGCTTGAGGCTCTGCCTCTGGTTTCCTGTGCCCTGGGCTGCACAGCTTAGGAGCTTGCTGCAGCTCGTTTGCTGTCTTTCCTTTTGCATGGCCGCTCTCTGATCTCCAATGTGTGTCTCTTGGGTCTACTTCCTCTTGTGAGGTTTGAGAAGCCTCTTATGTCATCACCTCTTCCTGGGGCTCTGTTTTAGGGTCTCCAGGAGAAGCCCATGGCTCCCTCTCTGCAATTCTTGGTTCTGTGCTGGCTCTACTCTTCCCTTTTCTCTTTCCTTTGGGAACTCCCCACTACCTCCTTTCAGAGACACCTGCTCTGGTCCTGTTTTTACCTGTTGAATTTCATCTCCAAAAGGGATTGTGGGTCCAGTGGGGGGGGGGGGGGGAAGGACACATAGAAATGTTACTGGCTCTTTTATGACCAGCAAGTGCTATGGGTGCCCCAGAGGGACCAGAAGTTTTTGGTAAGTTGGGCCAAACAAAGGCTGGTTCACTGTGAGTGGGCCACAGTGGGACAAATGCAGAGAGGATGTGTTGTTGCATTGAACATTCAAATTTTATTTTATTTTATTTTATTTATTTATTTTTTTTTTGAGAGGGAGTCTCGCCCTGTCGCCCAGGCTGGAGTGCAGTGGTGCGATCTTGGTTCACTGCAACCTACTCCTCCCGGGTTCAAGCGATTCTCCTGCCCCAGCCTCCCAAGTAGCTGGGATTACAGACGTGCACCTCCACGCCCGGCTAATTTTTACATTTTTAGTAGAGATGGGGTTTCACCATGTTGGTCAGGCTGGTCTCGAACTTCTGACCTTGTGATCCGTCCACCTCGGCCTCCCAAAGTGCTGGGATTACAAGCGTGAGCCACCGCGCCCAGCCTGAACATTAAAATTTTAAAAATGCATATTCTGGTTAGCATATTCCTTCCATCCTCCCTACCCCAACACCTACCCCAGATGCTCTCTGTGCATGACTTGAGACATGGCCAGATATGCTTTATCTGAAAGCACAGTGACCTGCTGTGGGGAGATCTGCGTGCATCCCAGAGAAAGATGTCAGGAATTAGGGAGATTTCTCCATTTCAAAGCTGAGCTCTCAGTTTGGTGGCAGTGCTTCTGTTGACCACCAGGTGGCAATATTGGCCCCAATATTCCGGACTTGGAGGGCTGCTGTGGTCCGGACTCAGGTGGACAGCAGAGGGCAGCCTCTCATAGCGCTGGCTCTCCGCAAGCTCCTGCGGGGCATCTGGAAGGAGGAAGAGGAAACCTGGCTGGGATGGGGTCTTGCAGTGCAGTTCCAGGGACAACGAGCAGCCTGCCAGTACTGGGTCCAGGGCCTTGTCTCCATGAGGAGACATTCTGTCCCCTCCCTTACTTTGAAATAGTGATAATGAATAGGCCTTGTGCTTTCTGATAAATTAATGCTTTTTCAATCCTTGAAACCTACACTTTTTCATGCTCTTTCCCTGTGGGTTATGCAGGAAGGTAGGCAAGGCAGACAGTATTTTTATTCCTACTTTATAAACAAGGAAAACAAGGCTGAGAGGCTGAGCTGTTCAAGGTCATCCAAGGAGGATGCCTGGTTCATCTCTGGCTGAAGGGATGCGAAGGGGTTGCTATGTGACTCGGAGAACCTTCCTGGCCCTCATTTGGCCACCATGGGGAGGGGGAAGTCTGCATCTGTAGCTTTAGTGAACTGGGCACAAGAGGGCGTGGGAGGTATGCAAACAGAGCCTCAGGAAATGAGAAAGTCAGCAGCTTTAGCCATGGTGAGATAAATCTCTGCCCCGGCCTCCCCGGCTAGTGCTGACGTTGCTGGCACGCTGACCTCAGTGTTTCCCAGTAACAGGGGTTTGGCTGGGGCAGGCAGGGCTCTGGATGTCAGGGTAGGGTAGGGGGAGCTCTGGACAGGAAGGGGAGGTGGGGAGGGCAGTGCCAGTCAGCGGCTGGGGGATTCTTGCTCAGGAGAGGAAAGAAGCCCTCCCGGGTCAGCAGGATCATTTTTCCTTGGCCACTGCAGTTACTACCTGTTTGGATTAACTGAAATGATGCATGTTTGTTATCTTAGTGACTTTGTAACAGGCCTCCTTCCAGTGCCACCTCCTTGGTGAATCAAGACTTTCCCAGTAGGAAGGTAACTAAGCATGGCTGTGAAGTGTTAAGAGAGAACTGGGCTCAAATCTGGCCTCCGTCACTGACCAGCTCCATGACTCTGGGCAAGTTACTTAATCTTCCTTGCAAGGTGGTAGTAGTAATACCTCCTTCATAGGGTTGTTTAATTTAAACTGTGAATAACATAATGTATGTCATGCAACTGGTCTTGTAAATGTGAAGTCTCCTTCTTCTCTTCCTCTGACCTCTCATGGCAGTTTTATCTGCGTCTCCTAAACAGACACTACCTGCTGCTTGGTGTGGTGCGTCAGTTTGACGAACATTTTTGAGCACATAGGTACCAGGCACTGCATGGGGTCTGGGGATGTGTTGGGTTTAGCCCTCGCCAGTAGGGCTCACTGCCCAGCAGGAAGGCCCACAGGCAGTGGTTCCAGCAAGGCATGGGTGGTCTGTAGAGCCAGGAAGTGCACACATATGTGTGCCATGCGTATCCTTGGCTTCGTTCCCCTGGCAAACTGTTTGCTCTTTGAGGGTAGGGTCAGTTACATCTTTTGGACCTCTTCAACTATGGTGACCATATTTCCTGAATTAAAATGAAGGACAGGGCCGGGTGCAGTGGCTCATGCCTGTAATCCCAGCACTTTGGGAGGCCGAGGCAGGCAGATCATGAGGTCAGGAGATCGAGACCATCCTGGCTAACATGGTGAAACCCCGTCTCTACTAAAAAAAAAAAAAAAAAAAAAAATACAAAAATTAGCTGGGCGTGGCGGCACGTGCCTGCAGTCCCAGCTACTTGGGAGGCTGAGGAAGGAGAATCTCTTGAACCTGGGAGGCGGAGGTTGCTTGCAGTGAGCCAAGATCGCGTCACTGCACTCCGGCCTGGCAACAAAGCTAGACTCCGTCTCAAAAAAAAAAAAAAATTAAATAAAGAAGGACAGGCAGGTTGACACATGTGGATATCCTTATGGAGACAATGGAAGAAAATATTTGAAGTCTGTGCTGATTTAGAAAAATCAGGAAAAAAATTTGCTATTTCCACAGCATATAGCAAAATCTTTGACAGAATGGTCACAAAAAGATTTGTTGTGTGACCACATTAATAAATGAATGCATAAGCAGCTACAATTTCAGTGACTTTCAAAATGTTCCCAAATTCCCTGAAGTCAGAGCATGTGAAACTCCTAGCATTAAAGTGACTGGCAGGGTTGAGACGGGAAATGGCCAGGTTAAAAGTAAATGTTTGTTGCCTGGGAGGAGACCCACATTTGCCCATTTGACCAGGTTGAAAAGATCAGCAGGTGTCACAGAAAGAGAGGGTGCTCCTGAAGGACAAGTGCCTCCATGGAGTGAGAAGGGATGAGGGACAGGACATGCTTAAATGGGGCAATAGGGAGGAGCCTGGGGCAGTCCAGGGAAAAGAAAGGTGTATGTGCTGGGGAAGAGGGGCCTAAAGGGCAGATGTGAGGCTTGGACAAGACTGGCCGCCTCTGCCTTTTGGGACAACCTAAAGTTGGAAGATTGAAGAACTGTTTTAAGTCCAACTCTCTCTCTTTCTCAAAATGCTAAGCAGGTGAGGTGACTTGCTCAAGGACACACAGCTGTTTAGTGGCCGGCCTCCCAGCTCAGCATCCCTGTTGAATGGTGAGCTTCCAGCCTGTCTGGAAGAATGACAGCCACAAAGCAGGAGTGTTGGTGTCAGGCCAGGACTGGGAGTGGCGGCATCTTGCCTGCCTGTGTCTTCACAGTGTTCCAGATGGTGAAGGGTGATGTCTTAACACCACTGCCCCTCCACCACCCCCTTCCCCCTGCCCTTGCCCTACATCTGCCAGCAGTGCTGGCTCTGGAATGGTACTGTCCCAGGACACACAGCCAGGAGGGCAGCCCATAAAGACAGGGACACAAAGCAAGGACCGGGGCTAATCCCATCAACTTCCTCTAGCAGTTAGCCCAAAACACCAGGAAGTACTTATACATACCTTAATGACTTTTTCCTTTTTCCCCTGTCCTAGTCCAGTGGTCCTCCTACTCTTCCTCCTAGAGCTAACTCTTCTTCTCAGGTGGCTCTGTCCAGCTGAGTGAACCTAGCCTTACCTCCCAGGCCCTCCCATCAAGCTCCTCAGACCCTGACTGTCTCCACAGACTCGGCTCAGGCTGTGCTGATGAGAGAAGCCTTTGCTGATCAGGCTTTGGGAGGACATCGCCTTTGCCTCCCTCAACTTGGCTGGGTGCCGTCTCTCCCTTGCCCATGTTCCCACCCTGGGCAATGTTGAGTTCTTCCCAGTTAGTCTGCAGGCTTTCAGTACGGTGCACAGAGCAGGAACTCAGTAACACTTCATGACTCCAAGAAGGAATGAGAGAGTGTTGTTAAATAAAAAATTGCAGAAGGCCATGGTTTTGGACTAAGCTCCTTCCCTAGGCCCCACAGACCAGATTAAAAATCAAAATAGAATCACCCCCATCCTGGCTAACACAGTGAAACCCCGTCTTTACTAAAAATACAAAAAAATTAGCTGGGCGAGGTGGCGGGCGCCTGTAGTCCCAGCTATTCGGGAGGCTGAGGCAGGAGAATGGCGTGAACCCCGGGGGGCGGAACCTGCAGTGAGCCGAGATCGCGCCATTGCACTCCAGCCTGGGCGACAGCGAGACTCCGTCTCAAAAAAAAAAAAAAAAAAAATAGAATCACCCATGCTAAAGTTCCACATCACCAAATCTAAACTAAGTTGTTATCTGACCTTCCTAGAAATCAGGAGAGAGACGTAACAGCCAATTAAAACAGGCCAGTTTCAATATTCAATGGACATGATAATGAAGTTCCCTCTGCTTTAATCTTTACACAAAACAAGGTAGCCTGAAGGATCCTGATATGAACTAATCAGTTATTTTTCTATTGTTCTGTCTCCCTGTCCCCACCTTACAAGAAAAGTAAATTTGTTTTGTTTTTGAGACAGGGGCTTGCTCTTCCGCCCAGGCTGGAGGGCAGTAGTGCGAGCATAGTTCACTGCAGCATCAACCTCCCAGGCTCAACCCATCCTCCTTTCGGCCTCAGCCTCCCAAGTAGCTGGGACTACAGGCACATACCACCATGCCCAGCTAATTTTATCGTTTGTAGAGACGAGGTCTTGCTATGTTGCCCAGGCTGGTCTCAAACTCCTGGGCTCAAGAGATCCTCCCTCCTGCACTCCAGCCTGGGTGAAAGAGCAAGACTCCATCTCAAAAAAAAAAAAAAAAAAAAAAAAGAGATCCTCCCTCCTCGGCCTCCCAAAGTGCTGGGATTACAGGAGTGAGCCACTGTGCCCAGCCAAGAAAAGCAACTTTGAAAAGTGACTAACCAGCTTTCTTCGGCCCTTCCCTGTCTGTAAAGCCAAACCTCTTCTGCTCAACTCATTGGAACACGTATTCTATTTTATGGAATGAAGTGTTGCCTGATTCTAGAATTACAGTAAACAATTGAGATCTGTAAATTCGTTGTACTTTTGTCTTTTGATGATGTTTTTGGTTCCGAATGAGAGTCAGTGGTTTGAATGCACTGGCACTGAGTCCCTAGGATAGCTAGAAGTTATAGAGAATGAGAGGTTTTAGGAATGTCATTCTGGAAGGAACCTGGCAAGATCTCCTAGGAGGAAATGCCTGGTGACTCTGTCTCAAAAGGTTACTTAATTATTGACACCACCAACTTCATTTCCGTTTTAAATTTTATTACATCAAAAGAAAAAAACCTCTCCACAAAACAAATCTCTAAAACCTACACCAAATGAAAGAAATTATCATCAAGGTTCTAACTCCACCCCCCAAAACAACCTTACATTAAAAAAATCCAAAAGAAATAGAAATACCAGCTTCAAAAATATTTATCCAAAAAGTAAGGCATCAACTTTACAAAAAAATAATTGAAGGAGGGGAGGAAGTAGGAGGAATGAGAAAAGAGGGAACAAGAAGATGGTCTCCTGACCCTCCAGGGGCCAACCCCAGCCTGCCGGGCATCTACTCTGAAGGGGTCACAACTCACCAACTATGGGGTGGGCAAGCTGGGCGGGGAAGCTGGGAGACATCATCCAGGCCAGGAAGGGCTCCTGTATATTCCAGTTTAAGCAGACAGAATTCGGGGTGGGGGAGAGAATCCCGATTTGTGATAAAAGGATCCTAAGTCCTTAGTGCAGCAGGAGTGGCTGGGAAGGTTGCAGGGCCCACAGCACACTCCGTGGCCTTCCTTTGAAGCCCAGGGAAAGGTCAGAGGCCGCCAGCCACAGAGAAGGGCCTTTTTTGAGGATCTCCAGAGTGGGTGCCCTGCTGCCACTGCCCTCTCACCCTGCCCCAAGACAGCATGACACTGAGACCTGAGAGGAGTGAGGGGCTACTGGAGTTGGGGACAGATGGGAAAGGAACTGGGCTTCAGCCAGTGCTCTCCTCAGTCTCCTAGGGCGTGGAATGGGCACCTCTAGGGAGGGGGAAAGCGCCCTTCCTCCCAGGGAAGGCATCTAATATCAGATCCGTCCTGAGGGTTAGAAATAGGGGATTATTTTTAGGCCAAGTTCTTGGATGGGAGGTGACTTAAGGCTGATCTGGCTCTGATCTCAGGCCTGAAGGGCTTGGGGAGCCTTCATACCTCGTCCCAAGCCAAGGCCCAGAGAGGAGAAGTGCATGGTGGGGGCGGTGGTGCTGGCTGTGTGCGGGTGTGGTGGGAGTGGCTGCAGGGATAGCGGGGGACTGCTCCTTCCTGTGGTAGGGAGGTGGAGTTGCTGAGCGGCTTTGTCATTAGGAGAGAGATGCCCACTACCTTAAAAATCAGAAGCTTTTTGGCTTCTGGAAGCTTTGGCACCATGTTGGGGGCAGGATGCAGGAGGTAGGAGCAGGGCTGGGTTTCTGCAATCTGAGCCTTTCTCAATATGTTCCTCAACCGCCTGGCTTGGAGGTGGAGAGGCTGTTCTTCTCCTTGGTCCTTAGCTCTGGGAGTTGGCATCCTGAGGAGAACCGAATTGTGGACAGGGAGCCCTGGCTGGGGTGGGTGCAGGTATGACGGGGAGGGGCAGGAAAGAGGGCAGAGGGAAGCGTCCCCTTGGATTTTGGGTCCCTGGTGAACAGATAGGGTCTTGGGTCTCTCCAGCTGACCCCTTGATGGGGACAGAATTGCTTAAGCCTGTCCCCAGACAACGCAGCCCGTGTGGCCTCTCCTCTCTGAAGGCGCCTCCCTGGGAGGGAAGGCAGTAATGAGCTCCGGTTCCTGAAGAGGCAGCTGAGGGTGTGGCCCGGAGGGAGGTCCTGCGGGGCACCTTGGCATCTCCCCTCTCCTCCAGCAGCTGGGAGTGTGGGCAGCACTGGAGTGGGGCCTGGGACATGGACCCTGGGGTGAGAGGTTGGTTCTCTGGGTATGAATGTCAGTTTTTGTTTACAATTTCTCACCACCCACACCAAAGTCCTACCACTGCCTGACAAAAGCAGAGAGGGTGTGTGTGTACTCGCATGTGTTGGGGGGACCAAGGCAGGGAGGTAGGATAAAAGGGGGAGGAAGGAGGGAGTAGCCAGGGAATGGTGATCCTCAGGGCTGGGGCTGCCCCGCCACGTCCTTGTCCTTGGTGGGAGTGGGTTGGTACATGGGCTGCTGCTGCTCCTCCATGTCTTCATTAGCCTCCTCTGTCCCTAAGCCCCGCTCCACCTCGGGGTACACGACCACACACATCTTCTGGCTCGCCAGGGTTAGCAGCTCTGTGGGAAGAGATCACACAGAAACCAGGCCAATGCTGAGTATCCCACCAACCTGGCCAAGTGGCTCCAGCCCTTCCCGGCTCTCCTGCTCCAGGTTCTGCCTCTTCAGAGCAGTCAGTGCCTTGA
Organism: Nomascus leucogenys; assembly: GCF_006542625.1. Taxonomy (NCBI): domain Eukaryota; kingdom Metazoa; phylum Chordata; class Mammalia; order Primates; family Hylobatidae; genus Nomascus; species Nomascus leucogenys. Next base: position 40,182,216 of record NC_044402.1, on the reverse strand, counting down.
AGAGAATCCTCGCCACCTGGTCTGCCTCCTGCATCTCCCGCTGGCTACTCTTTGCCTATGAAGGCCCCAGCCTTCCACCTTCCCTGTGCCCACTGACCCCTAAGTCCAGGGTCTCCGCTGGTCTCCACCCAACCTGGGGCAGCTCTCACAGGATGGCTGACAGGTTGCCTATTTTATTTTAAAATTTTTAATAATAGAGATGGGGTCTTGCTATGTTGACCGGGCTGGTCTCAAACTCCTGGGCTCAAGTGATCCTCTGTCTCAGCCTCCCAAAGTGCTGGGATTACAGGCATGAGCCACTGTGCCCAGCCCAGGTTGCCTATTCTTGCGGGTCTAAGGTCTGTGTGGAAATGCCAGCTGTTCTCCTCCCTCAGAGGTCTCTGGGAAAAGGCATCTGCTTCCCCTGCTCTGGACTCTTCCAGGGCTCTGTGGACGAGGAGAAGGCGAGCCTAGGTCTCCTGGCCTGGTGGCTCCCCACCCCATCACTGACCACTGCATTCCAGCCCAGGAGGCCCTGAAGCCAGCCAGAGCCTCCAACACTCACCAATGAAGTCACTGAAACACTTGGGCTTGTGTTGCCAGTAAACACCCAGGAAATAGACAGGCACTCCTGTCAGCATGATGGCCAGGCCAATGCCACACACCACTGGCTCTGACCACAGGCTGAAGACCAGCAGGAAGGCCCAGAACAGCAAGTAGATGATGGGGAACAGCAGGTTGATCTGTGGAGCAGAGGCATGAGGCATGTGAATTGTGTAGGCCCTGTGGCCCCCAGGACTAGGGACCTGGGGTATTCTCTCTTCTTCACCTACAGAGAAACATCCTCAAGGGCAAAGGCTGGGCTTCCCTCAACTCTGTGGTCAGACACTCACCCCTGGTAGGGCAGGGGCTATATAAACAAACATTGATGAACATGGTCGGTCAGACAGGAAGAGGATGGGTAGGAGCTAGGGAGGAGACGATCCTCCTTGCCCATGTCCTCGCTCTTGGGTGTGATTAGACAAGGCTTCATCATGCATGCCATGTGCCCGTGGCAGCCAGAAAAGCCCATAGGGATGGAGAAGCTTGCTGGCATACAGGTGTGTCTGCTGAGGTCCTAGGGTGGAGGGGAGGTGTGGCAATGCACAAGGTGCAGGCAGGAAACGATTCGAGTCACTCAGGCTCCCTGGTCCTCACCCACTTCTATGCAGGGCCCTTATGTGGGCACAATATGGCAAGTGTCAGCTCCTTATGGGCCACGTGTGGGGAGTTCCTGAGAGTATCCTCTTCAGGGCTCCAGGGGCAGTCCTGATTCGGCTGCCTTTCTCTTCCTTGTCTTCCTCGCTGAGAAGGGATGTGTGTGGTGGGGACATGGGGTTATTCTACCTCCTCTTCCCTCTAGCAGATTTTCTAAGTGTGAGAGTAGAAAATGGCAGTAGAAATGCCAGTGAGGAACTGAGAGATTTGGAGAGCCTTTGATTTGTCAGCTGGAAGGATCTTCTAGAAGCATCTAGTCACTGTTTCTAGAATAGGATTGTTCAAATAGCTCTGGAGTACACTCTATTCTTCTAATTTGTCGGAGAACTCACAGTGCTCTAGCACGTCCTGTTCTGAGCAATCCCTTTAATTCCTATCACAGAGTTATATCTTGTAGCAATATTAGGCTCACTGAGCGTCCTATATGTGTAGGGCTGTGGGAGTTTAAAAAGGGAGGATCATGGAAGCTTGCAGTAGACTGGGAAACTTCAAGAAAGAGGAGGTACTTGAGGCGCATTTGGAAAATGGTTAAAATGTAGATGGGCAGATGGGAGGAGGAAAGTCATTCTGGGATGGAGACATCGCACATAGTGAACCCAGCTATCCGGAGGGACAAGGAGGAAGTGTTGGGGAGATAAGAGAACCTTGAAAAGTCAGCTGGAGTTTCAGGCTTAGACTGGTAGGAAACAAAGGAATGTCATGATGAAAGTCACATTTGATCTGACTTATTCCCCAGCTGCAGTCTGCTCTGATCTCATCCCCAGTGGAGAATGGAAATGGTGGTCCCATTCACAAATGGCCCTTGCTTTCCAAAAGGGTCTGCTACCATCAGAGATGATGCTGTGTGGTCAGCAGCTAAGAACAGAGGTGATTTAAAAATCTGAACTGCAGCTAGAACCATAGAGGAAGGGGAGGGGACCCCAAAGGGAGGTTCTCTCACCTTGATGGGGCGAGGGATATCAGGCTTCTTCCAGCGAAGGACTATCTGTCCAGCAACCGTGACCCCATAGAAGAGGTAGTTGATGAAGCCCACGTAGTTGATGAGTGTGTACATGTCGCTGGTGACCAGCATCAGCAGGGTGGAGATGCACTGGGAAAGTGGGAGGAGCTCATCAGTAATCCGAAAGATATTCAGAGACTGGTATTATAGATTAAGGGCTGTCCCCCAGCCTCCAGGCAGATGATGCCATTGTATAATGGATGTCTCGAAATGGAGACTTTAGAACCTCCCCTAGTAACCCAGAATGTTACAACATCTTTATTGCTAAGAAGTCCTTTCTTATTACAGGGGTAATGATCAAAATATTTAACCACTGGTATGGCATGGGCACTAACCAATTAGAATGGATACCGGGCATAAGCAGCTAGACTGGCCACACTGGTATTACCTGGCTCTGTGTCAGCCCCGGTCTCATTTGTATGTCTCTGTTGGTTATAGCTCAAGCTAACTTCATTTTTTTTAATCCCTTAGGGAAGATTGTTAACAACAGATTAAGGCTTTATTCCTGCCCTCATCCTTTTCTCCTGGCTGAGTCATCTATTTTTCTTCCTTCCTTTTCTTTATTAATTTCAAAACTGGTTACATAGCACTTACTGTGTGCCAGGTCTCTATTTTTAGCATTTGACAAAGATTAACTCACTTAACCCTCATAACATCCCTATGAGGTTTTCTTGACAGAGTCTACTTTCCAACTTCAAAATCATCTCTGTGGCTCTCTCGGAACCATGCTCCTCCCCTCTGATAACTTATGAAGGTCAACAAAAGGTTCTGTTCTCTTGTGAGAACCGATGGTTAAAATAATCGAGACGATTTTAGTGGTTCTTGCTGCATCTGCCTTTTAGTCACACTACTGCACCAATAGCTCTAACTGGAAAAAACAAAACAAAAAAATGTGTGTGGCCCACTGGGAGTACTGTCTTCTCCAGCCACCTTCGACAACCAACCAGTCAAGGTGACCTTCATCCTGCATCTGAACATTCTGAAATTGTACAGCAATGCTGTAAAATGCTCTTGGCTCCCAAGAGCTCTGTTACTCTGATTTCTGACTGCTTCGCCAGTGGACCAAAGTCATTTTTAGTGTTTTATTCAGGATCCAGAAGGAAAATAAAAATGACTCAAAAGACTCAATGGGGACAAGTCTTTGTTCCTTCCTATAGCTCTCTCTAAATGATTCTACTCTGGGGATATTTTACTCCCAACTCTTTCCTGTCCCAAGTTTCCTTTTCACAGTTTCCAGTTTATCAGTCTTCCTCTATTCTTTTTCTAATTTGGTGTACTGTTAACACTAACTTCATTTCAGTGATGTTTCCCAAGAGACTGGCAGGCTGCCCTGAAGCTTGATGGGGGGAGTGGGTGTTTGCAGGGACCAACCAGCCAGGAGCAGAGGCTAGTGCTGCAACCCTGTGGTAACAGGTGCGAGGAGAGCCAAGGGAGACGTATTTTTTTGAGGCTGTAGAATCCTGAGGCAGTCAGTTCAGTCTGACCCAAAAGGATGGGAGAATGGCAATAAGTCAGCCTGAGAGCCTTAGGTATTTCAAGACTCAGGATCTTTCCTTGCTATACCTCTTGATATTAACAAAGCTGATGAGTATCATTTGCCAGATCATCAAGATCCAGTGAGACCTGGCAGCAGACTGCAAGGGTAACAGGGCTGTGTGTGAAAAGCATGAACTCCCAGCTTAGACTAGGCACAAAGAGAGGGAGGTGTGTGGAGAGTTACAGCAGGAAGAGCCCTTACTGTGAAGAGCAGGGCTGGGATTGGGGTGCAGCGCTTCACGTGGATCATGGCCAACACACTGGGAAGGTGGCCCTCTCGGGCTCCAGCGAAGAACAGCCTGTCAGGGAGAAAAGCAGGTCAGCCTGGGTTAACCCAGGGACCACCAAGCCCCAGCTCCTTCATCCATGCCTACCTTCTGCCCACACAGGGGCATCCCCCCTCCAACCAGGCACCCACCTTCACATGCATACTTTCCACCCCACCAGTCACAGAACCTGTGTTCACAAATGCAGGTGCAAGCAAACCAGAGGCAGCCAGTGGAAAAGTGGATGAACCCGGGTATGTTAGACGCTGAATGTGGTATGGGTGGCTCAGGGTTACTGATAATTGTACTGTCACTCAGTGGGGTGTTCCCAATGCCTGGAAGGCTGCAGGAGCAGCCTCTGTCTGTTGCCTAAAGTCTTCATCTCTTTAAAAGCATTCCTCACATCCTCAAAGGATGCAGATTCCCTGATACACTGGGACTGAACTGCATATGGAAAGCTTTAAAAACACTTTTTTTTTTTTTTTTGAGATGGAGTCTCACTCTGTCACCCAGGCTGGAGTGCAGTGCTGCAGTCTCGGCTCACTGCAACCTCTGCCTCCAAGGTTTAAGCAATTCTTTGCCTCAGCCTCCCGAGAAGCTGGGATTACAGGTGTGTGCCACCATGCCCAGCTAATTTTTATATTTTTAGTAGAGACGGGGTTTCACCATCTTGGCCAGGCTGGTCTTGAACTGCTGACCTCGTGATCCACTTGCCTCAGCTTCCCCAAGTGCTGGGACTATAGGCGCGAGCCACTATGCCTGGCCTAAAAACACTCTTATCCTAGTCAGAGAGTAGTTAGTTGTCTTTGTGGGAGTGGGGAATTGGTGGTGGAAATGTTCTATATCTTGTTTTGGGTAGTGGTTGAATTTTGACAACTGTCAAAATTCATCAAATGGAAGCCAGGCACAGTGGCACACACCTATATTTCTAGCTACTTGGGAGGCTGAAGTAGGAAGACTGCTTGAGCCCAGAAGTTCAAAGCCAGCCTGGGCAACATAGTGAGACTCTACCTCTAAAAAACTACAATAAAAAACAAAAACGAACAAATACAAACAAAAATACCCCCACAAAACTCATCAAAATGAACATTTATGATCTGCTTTTTTTTTTTGAGATGGAGTTTCACTCTTGTTGCCCAGGCTGGAGTGCAATAGCGCGATCTTGGCTCACTGCAACCTCCGCCTCCCAGGTTCAAGCGATTCTCCTGCCTCAGCCTCCCAAGTAGCTGGGATTACAGGCATGCGCCACCACACCCAGCTAATTTTTGTATTTTTGGGGTTTTTCCATGTTGGTCAGGCTGGTCTTGAACTCCTGACCTCAGGTGATCTGCCTGCCTTGGCCTCCCAAAGTGCTGGGATTACAGGCATGAGCCACCATGCCCAGCCTATGATCTGCTTTTTTTTAAAAAAAATTGAGGCAGGGTCTTGCCATGTTGCCCAGGCTGGTCTCGAACTTCTGGGCTCTAATGATTCTCCCGCCTCGGGCTCCCAAAGGGTTGGGATGACAGGCATGAGCCACCACACCCAGCCTACATATTTTATTGTATGTAAATTGTACTTAAAAATTTATGTCCTGTCTTGTGAGATTGAGTTAAAAAAATTATATCCTGTCTGGGCACGGTGGCTAACACCTGCAATCCCAGCACTTTGGCAGGCTGAGGCAGGAGAATCATTTGAGCCCGGAAGTTTGAGACCAGTCTGGGCAAAATAGTGGACCCTTGTCTCTACAAAAAATAAAACTAAAAAAATTAGCCAGGCATGGTGGCGTGTGCCTGTTGTTCCAGTTACTTGGGAGGCTGAAGTGACAGGATCACATGAGCCTGGGAGGCTGAGGCTGCAGTGAGCTGTGATTGTGCCATTGCACTCCACCCTAGGCAACAGAGCAAGAACCTGTCTCAAAAAAAAAAAAAAAAAAAAAGAAAAAATTGGAAATATTGTACATGCCTAAAAGTAGGATGTCGATAAAATAAATCTGGTATAAGATGAAATGTTATGGGCTAGGCACGGTGGCTCATGGCTGCAATCCCAGCTCTTTGGAAGGCCGAGGTGGGTGGATCACCTGAGGTCAGGTGTTTGAGACCAGCCTGGCCAACATGGTGAAACCCTGTCTCTACTAAAAATACAAAAATTAGCCAGATGTGGTGGCACGTGCCTGTAATCCCAGCTACTCGGAAGGTTGAGGCAGAATTGCCTGAACCCGGGAGGTGGAGATTGCAGTGAGCAGAGATCACGCCATTGCACTCCAACTTGGATGACAGAGTGAAACTCTGTCTCAAAGAAAAAAAAAAAGGAACATTATATAGTCATAATGTTTTTGAAAAAAACTGATTACATGAGAATATGCTCAAAATATAACATCAAATGAAAAAACAGGACTGAAAACTATACCGCAAATAATTTTTTTTTTTTTTGAGACACGGTCTCGCTCTGTTGCCCAGGCTGGAGTGCAGTGGCACAATGGCAGCTCACTGTAGCCTTGACCTCCCAAACTCAAATGATCCTCCTGTCTCAGTCTTCCAAGTAGCTGGGACTACAGGTGTGCACCATCATGCCCAAATGCCAATTAATTTTATTTATGGGCCTATTTGTTAAAATGCTAACTGATTATCTCTGGGTGGTGAAATTATGGTTAATTTTAATTTTCTTCCTTATACATTACAGAAAAAATTTTAAAAATTGTAAAATGCAGCCTGGGCAACATGGTGAAACCCTGTCTCTACAAAAAATACAAAAATTAGCCAGGCGTGGTAGAGCGTGCCTGTAGTTCCAGCTACTGAAGGGGCTGAAGTGGGAGGATGACTTGAGCCTGGGAGGTTGAGGCTGCAGTGAGCTGTATTTGCACCACTGCACTCCAGCCTGGGTGACAAAGTGAGACCCTGTCTCCAAAAAAAAAAAAAAAAGAAAGAAAGAAAAGGAAAAGGAAAAGATGAATAAAATTCTAAAACAGATGGAATATTTATAATCAGAATAAAGATTTTTTAACTTAAAAAAATTAAACTTTTTATTTTTCCAATTTTTAGAGATGGGGTCTCGCTCTGTCACCCAGGCTGGAGTAGAGTGGCATGATTATAGCTCACTGCAGCCTCCAATTCCTGGGCTCCAGTGATCCTCTAGTCTCAGCCTCCTGAGTAGCTGGGACTACCTGTACGTACCACCATGCTCAGTTAACTTAAAAAATGAAACTTTTAGGCCGGGCGCGGTGGCTCACGCTTGTAATCCCAGCACTTTGGGAGGCCGAGGCAGGTGGATCACGAGGTCAGGAGATCGAGACCATGGTGAAACCCCGTCTCTACTAAAAATACAAAAAAATTAGCCGGGCGTGGTGGTGGGCGCCTGTAGTCCCAGCTACTCGGAGAGGCTGAGGCAGGAGAATGGAGTGAACCCGGGAGGCGGAGCTTGCAGTGAGCCAAGATTGCGCCACTGCACTCCAGCCTGGGCGACAGAGTGAGACTCCATCTCAAAAAAAAAAAAAAAAAAAAAAAAATGGAACTTTTTATTTTGAGATAATTGTAGATTTGCATTCAGTGAATCTTACAACCAAGTACAGTTGTAAGAAATAATAAAGAGAGATCCTATGTATCTTTTGCCCAGTTTCCTCCATTGGTAATATGCTACACAATTATATTATAATATCACAACTAGGATATTGACGTTTAAATCAATTTTATTTTTTACTTATTTTTCTTTGCTAATTTTTTGTAGTGACAAGGTCTTGCCTTGTTGCCCAGGCTGGTCTCGAACTACTGGGCTCAAGCAATGCTTCCACCTTGCCCTCATAAAGTACTGGGATTACAGGCGTGAGCCACCATGCCTAGCCCCAAAAGTTATCATTTTTAAAATTTTTTTTGAGACAGATTCTTTCTCTGTTGCCCAGGCTGGAGTTCAGTGGCACGATCTCGGCTCACTGCAACCTCCGCCTCCTGGGTTCAAGTGATTCTTCTGCCTCAGCCTCCTGGGTAGCTGGAAGTACAGGCACCTGCCACCATGCTCGGCTAATTTTTGTATTTCTTTTTTTAGTAGAGGTGGGGTTTCATTATATTGGCTAGGCTGGTCTCAAACTCCTGACCTTGTGATCCACCCACCTCAGCCTCCCAAAGCGCTGGGATTATAGGTGTGAGCCACCGCGCCCAGATATAAAAGTTATTTTTAAAAAGAAAAGTTTTAGGCCAGGCGTGGTGGCTCACGCCTGTAATCATGCCTGTGCTGTAATCCCAGCACTTTGGGAGGCTGAGGCGGGCAGATCACGAGGTCAGGAGATCGAGACCATCCTGGCTAACACGGTGAAACCCCGTCTCTACTGAAAATACAAAAATTAGCCAGGCGTGGTGGCAGGCGCCTGTAGTCCCAGCTACTTGGGAGGCTGAGGCAGGAGAATGGTGTGAACCCGGGAGACAGCGTGTGCAGTGAGCCAAGATTGTGCCACTGCACTCCAGCCTGGGTGGCAGAGCGAGACTCCGCCTTAAAAAAAAAAAAAAAAAAAGAAAAATTTTAAGAGAATAATTTGAATGTTCCTAGCATAAAGAAAAGACAATATTGAAGGAGATGGGATATCTCAATTACTCTGATTTGATTTTTACACATTATATCAATGTATTGAAACATCATCTGTAGCTTGAAAATATGTACATCTATTATATACATATGAATATGAAACTTGAACATAAAAATCAGCCCTCCTTCCCTTTTACTCTCCTAAGAGAAAAGTGAATATTAGAAGCTGTCAACAGTAATTTACATGTCAGTGCAAACTGGACCACTTTTTTCTTTTTTCTGGGGAAAGGCTCACCTAAGGGATGACAGGCAGGGTACAGCTTGATAGAAACAAAAACGCACATATTCAGCACACTGGGAGTTCAGAGGAGAATTGTCATTTACTTTGTAATTTGTGTATGGAGTAGACTGAAGCTAACAGCAGCAACTTATCAGAAGTGTGGGAGTTGACTGTATCCCCAAGTACCCATAAGCAGTAACCATCATGAACTCCCTAGACCAGTGTCACTACTTTCATGCAGCCATACGCATCCCCATCCCCTCTCCCATGCTACTGCCCCTCTACAGGGCAGTCTCATGCACCAGGTGCTCTGTGGGGCTTATCGTGCACATAGCCAGGGTCCTGCATTCACGTCCCTCCTACACATGCAGACAGGACCAAGTGTAATTGTCCAGATCCAACAGCATTTGCAAGTGTCAAGTTCACAAGAGACAGTCCTTGCCCAGCTAGCCGATAACGGAGGAGACGATGACATTAAGCATAACACACATCCACACACTCTGACTCTTCAGGAAGGACCATCCTCTCCCTACCCGACAACACAAAGGAGTGACAGAGAGATAAAGAAGGAGGGAAGGAGAAGGAAGGAAGAAGGAACTCGAAAGATGAGCAGAGGAGGCCTGGGTGGGTGAGGTCTTGTCTCTGAATCGGAGGTGGAGCACACCATGCGCCACCGTTTCCTGCATGCACACACAACTAGACCACATGCACGCAGACCGCTGCTAGGCCTGCCTGAGGGACAAACCCCACTCTAAAGTGACTGTAGCCAGTCACTCTCCTCCAATAGATCTCAGGGAGCCTCATGGGTCACTGTTCTTCCACCGCTTGGCCTCGGCGGGGGCCTCCGTGTGGCCACTGCTCCTGTGTAACATGCACACGAGGTTGCTGTGGGTGAGCGTCATAGGGTCCCGGGGTACAGGGGACACCCACACCACCTCTTTCCAGCCCTGGGTCCTAAAAACATTGCGCTACCTTGTTATTTCACAGGAACTCTTCCTGATGTGACGGCTTTGGAAGGAGCTGAACTCAGGGACTCATCTTTGGAGCAGGACTGTACCCTGAGGGCAGGGGGTGCTTTCTAAGAACCTGGGAGGACCCCTTGAACCACACAAATGGACATCATTCAATATCTGCTAGCCTCGACAGCCCCTTCTGAAGACAGCAAAAGAAAGGGCCGGGTCCTTGGATGCGTGGAGGTAGGACCTGGGACTCATGGACCCGCTCGCACTTCTGGCTTCTGAGAGAGCTCTGGGGTGGGGGTCATGGGTAAAAGCCTCTTTCTTTGGACAAATGTTTGCTTTCCACTTTTCCCCACCCTCTCACTTCACATTCTCCACCTGAGTCTCATGGGTGGCCTCGAAAAGGCCTGTACAGCCACCTCTCTGCTGAGCAGGGAGGAGCTCTGCATTCTTGGGGCAATCAGGGTGAAGCCATCCCACCTGCAGGCTAGTTCCAGAACATTCATGGGAGGCCAGACCCAGAGGCCCCAGGCACAAGTCTCCCTCTTGGTCCCTTTCCAAGTGGGGTCCTTTTCCAGCCAGCAGCAGCCTGTTTCCAGGTAAGTGGAAATGGGGGCTCTGGGACTGCAGCCAAGATACTGTCTTGCTGCCAACCACAGCCCCTGACTGGGGGCTGCATCAGGCAGGCTGGCGGCCTCCTCTGTCTTCTGCTCCTTTTGAAATGAGACAAGCCACTACATGTGAAGCACCTAGGACCCATATGCCACACACATCGCAGGTGACCACGTGAGCAGCACACACTCCTCGGCATCCACACTGACACACACGCCCTCATGTAAGCAATCACCCCCTGCAAGCCCAACATCCAGATGCCCACACAGACCCCTGCTGACAGAGACAAGCCCACCATATACAAACAGCAAAGTGCACAGCAGAGTGGCCCCTGGCCGGGGAAGGGCCCAGGCAGCACTCACCGAGAGGAGGTGAAGAGAGACCCATTAACTCCTCCAAATGTGGACAGGGCAACAGAAATGGGCATGATCCAGGCCATGACTCCTAGGAGCTTCTCTCCAAAAGTCTGGGAGAGGAAACAAGGAGATAAGCAAAGGAGAGGTTACCACTCCCCGACCCCGTAGCTCCCACTTCACTCTGGGAAACCATTTCTCCCATCTCCACCCTTGCTAATTCTCTCTTGCCAAGTTTCTTAAGAGCCCCCACCCTCTCAAGGGTGGACCCCTACACAGGGGGGTTAATGCATGTTTTAGGCTAATTAACTGAAGGAGGTAGTACACACTGGTAATAATAATAATGAACTAACACTTACTAATCTTGTTTTGTGGATGAGGAACTGAGTCACATAGTGATTAAGTAGCTTGCCTAAGATTACACACCCAGCGAGCGGAGGGGCCAGCATTGGAAGCCAGGTGGTGTGATCCAGGCCTTACATACATTATATGATTTCTCCAGCACAGGGAAGGGCACAGGCTTGTCAGGCAGATCTGTCAGGCAGATCCAGGCTCAAATCCTTGCCCTCCAGCTAGGAGCTGTGAGACCTTGAGCAAAGTTTATGATTTTTGAGCCTCCGTTTCCCAACTGCAAAATAGGGATTAATCCAGAATCACAGGGTGAGAATTTCTCAATTCATCAAAACAGATGAGTTGGGGGTAAAATAATAAGAATGAGCCCCTCCTTAGTCTGAGAAAGAAGAGGCTGTGAAGCTATAGATGAATCTTCATGTATTTAAGGACTATACAATGCAGGGGACCAGCCTTTTCTATATTCCCCGAGCCAGGTTTACAGCACATTACTGAGGAGAGATTGTTCAGAATAGAAGGCTGTTGGTCATAAGAACAGGCTGCCCCAGGAGATGGGAGGACCTCTTTCTTTATAGTCTTTTGAGATAAGGCCAGTGAAGAGACTGGCAGGGTGGGTGGTGGCCCAGCCTGATGCCAGGTGAGGGAGCAAGGTGCCTCCCAGGTCCTTCTTAGATATCAAGGATCCCAACCCCTTGCACCAGCATGGTCTCTTTCCCCAAAGAGCACACCTGACTTCTGCTTCTGGAGGTGAAGGCAGAGAGAAACGGCATGTCTTGTGCAAGATTATGTCTTTCTGAGGAGGGGCCTGTCTGCTTCATACCACTCTCACATTTAGAGCTTTAAGTGCCCGAGATTAGGAGTTGGCAAACTTTTTCTGTAAAGGGCCAGATAGTAAATGTCTTATAGCTTCTCAGGCCACGCGGTCTCTGTGGCAATGACTCGGTTCTGCCATTGTAGCTGTTCTAGGTACAACCCGGCCACCTGTTTGCTCCTGGGCACTTAAAGATACCCCAGCCCATGACATATGTGGTTTCTGCCCTGAGAACTTGGGGGTGATTTCCACTTCCACAAGGCCATGGATCAGGGAAAAGGGAGTGGGGCTACAGCAGCAAGTTCATGTCCGCATTCCTGGTATGAGAGACTGGGACTTTCATTTCTTACCACAGCGACGGCGTTGGATGCCAGCAGCTCCTGGGGGGACATTGCAGTGACATAAGCGACATTGGCAAAGACATACACAAATGTGACCAGTGGGATGGAGATGAAGATGGCTCTGGGAAGGTTCCTGCAGAGGGAGAGGAGGTGAGGGGAAGGGCTGGCACCCAGGACGCCCGCCTTGCCATGGAGTCCAGGGGGTGTCGTCTGTCTTTCTGCATGCGTGTAGCCTTACAGCCTTCTGTGAGGCTTCCTTTCCCTGGGAGGTGGGCTTTGTCTCAATATGGGCAGGATAATTGAAAGGAAATGAGGCTGAGCATGGTGGTTCACACCTATTATCCCAGCCCTTTGTGAGGCCAAGGAGGGAGGATCGTTTGAGCCCAGGAGTTCGAGGCCAGCCCTGGCAACAAGGCAAGGCCTCTTCTTTACAAATTAAAAAATTAACTGGGCACGGTGGCATGTGCCTGTAGTCCCAGCTACTTAGGAAGCTGAGGTGGGAGGATTGCTTGAGCCCAGGAGATTGAGGCTGCAGTGAGCTATGACTGCACCGCTGGACTCCAGCCTGGGTGACAGGGTGAGACCCTGTCTAAAAACAAAACAAAACAAAAGAAAAAATAAGTTAAAAAAATGAAGGCAATATAACAACTCAGGTTGGAAATACGCTCCACACCTGTTGATCTTGACCTGAATCTCCACAGTGCACCTTTTCCCCCTGCCTCAAGACACCAAGACTGGCCTGTCCTGAAACAAGCAAGATTCCCAGGAGGCTCTCAGGGCACAATTCGTCCTCTAAGGCAGTGGCGTTACTGCAGGACAGTTTTCAGCTTCTAATCTGCTCTGGGAAAGTCACTGGATCCTTTTCTCCTCCTGGTGGGGTGAACGGCAAATGGTTTAAGTGCCTGGGAAATGAACTACGACTTCAGGATAGATCAAATCACAGTCAGAATGGGGCTGAGGAAGGCGAGGTGGGCAATGGACACCTGCTCCCTCTTTCCAGCAGCAGGTGCTGTGGCCCTTCAAGGGAGAGGGAATAGCTGGGTTCTTTCAACTCACTTGTAGGGATCAACAAGTTCCTCAGTCACGTAATTCAGAAAGTTCCAGCCTCCATAGGCAAAGGAGCCCTGAAGGAAAGCCAGTGCAACGAGGCCGATGTCAGGTTCCTGGAAATTCTCAAATGCATTCTTTGGCTCCAGCCAGAAGTATTCTCCTGTGGACACAAGCAACAGGAGGCTGCTCAGTGAGACAAGTCAGGGGCCCAGCAGCCCCTGTCCTGCCCTGGCCCACCTCTCACCCCTCCCTGTGGCAATGACACCAACTCTGTCTTGTCTCCAGTGAACCCAACATATTGGATAAATTGGGATAAAGGGAGCAGGGAAATTCAGGCCCAGGCCTTCCGAGACCCTGGAAACTATGAGTTCAAATGAGGGTTTAAGTGCAGTTCTGAATGCTCCCTTTGTAAAAGGCAAAGTTATTTAAAAGGAAAGGACACGGTAAATTGGGCTTTGGAAATACAGGATTGGAGTCATTGGTAATCTCCTGACCACTTTCTCTAAGTTTCTACATTTTCATGAAGAAAGCATCTAGGGTTGGGCACAGTGGCTCAGGCCTGTAATTGAAACAATTTGGGAGGTCAAGGCAGAAGGAATGCTTGAGGCCAGGAGTTTGAGACCAGCCTGGGCAACATAGCGAGACCCCCATCTCCACCACTAATTTAAAAAGTTAACTGGGTGTGGTGGTGCATGCCTATAGGCTCACCTATTTGAGAGGCTAAGGTGGGAGGATCACTTGAGCCCACGAGTTTGAGGCTGCAGTGAGCTATGATTGTGCCATTGCACTCCAGTGTGGATGACAGAGCAAGACCCTGTCTCCAAAAAGGAAAAAAGAAACAAACAAACAAACAAACAAAAAATCAAGCATCCAGAACAACAAACACTCAAACGTAAGTTTCCATAATGCTATATTAGTTCAAGCTTGTTTTGCTGCTTGCTTTGTTGATATCCTCCTATCTCTTTCTAACATGTGTGTTTGGTCTCTCTTTTCTGTTTTTTTGAGATGGAGTCTCGCTCTGTCGCCCAGGCTGGAGTGCAGTGGCACGATCTCAGCTCACTGCAACCTCCGCCTCCCAGGTTCAAGCGATTCTCCTGCTTCGGCCTCCTGAGTAGCTGGAGTTACAGGCATGTGCCACCATGCCTGGCTAATTTTTTTTGTATTTTTTAGTAGATATAGGGTTTCATCATGTTGGCCAGGTTGGTCTCGAACTCCTGACCTCAAGTGATCTGCCTGCATTGGCCTCCCAAAGTGCTGTGATTACAGACATGAGCCACCATGCCTGGCCATCTCTCTTTTCAAAATTCCCCAAGGACAGGAATTTTTAAGCAAAGAGCTGTTTAAACTGCCTTCCTAGCCCCTAGCACAGTGTGCTGCAGACTGTGGGCCCTTGGAATCGTCTGCTGACTGGCTAAAATTTCAATGAGATAGAGAGTAACTGATCATATGTTACTTATTCATCTGTAGTTTAACACTGGGACAGGAAATAAGGAGATTAGGGTGACCAGGAGAAAGAATTGAGGCCAGCTTAGGAGGGACTCACTATTTTTGACAAGATAGCGCAGTGATTTCCTTAAGTCTAAATGCCTGAAAGCAATATATAACCTGTTAAAGAACTTAATCCAACTGTTTAAAATAATCAGGCATATTATATAGCAGAAACTTAATTATGTTTCCTGGAGTAGAAGTCCGGGCTGCCCACACTGCCTTCAGGGCTTGTGGGAAATTTCCCTGTTTGTCACCTGACTTTCTCCATGAGGCAGTGACGCTGGGCAGAGCCTCATGGTGCCATGGGTCCCATGGAAACCAAATATAGCCTTAGGCTTGGAAAGGGCCAAATCCAGTGGGGAATGTTGGCAGGGGCCCCGGGAATGCAGAGCTCTCTCTCTCAGAAATTATAAGTAATTTTGAAACATAAAATACCTTTCTCTGTCCTCCACTTTAAGATGTGGACAAGATTCAATAGAAGATGCAGGGAGCTTCCCTGGGGTTGGGGCAAAAAGACAATAGGAATCTAGAGATCTGGGGTTTTTGTTTGTTTATTTGTTTTTGAGACAAGGTCTTGCTCAGTCACCAGGCTGGAGTGCAGTGGCACAATCATAGCTCGCTGCAGCCTCAAACTCCTGGGCTCAAGTGATCCTCCCACCTTAGCCTCCAGAGTAAGTGAGACCACAGCCATGCACCACCATGCCCCACTAATTTTTAAATTTTTTTGTAGAGATGGGATCTCACTATGCTGTTCAGGCTAGTCTCAAACTCCTGGGCTCAAGTGGTCCTCCTGCCTCATCCTTCCTAAGTGCTGGGATTACAGGCATGAGCCACCACACTCGGCTGATATGTGGGGTCTTTACCTAGCTGTGCTAGAGCCTTGAGGTAAGCATGGGAGAGGTGACCTTTGCAGCCTAAAGGGAACATTCCCTACTCCCAACCACCTCGGGGAAAATGGTTTCTCCTTCCCTTTTGTGAAGCAAGGGAAGAAGAGAAGTCACTCAAGGCTAGAATTGGGGAAATCTCAGGGTGTGCATACTTCCAAAGCTGGGCTGAGAGGGTGTGTACATGCAAGGGGAGGAAAGCTGGGCAGCACCTGTTGTTCCTGTGATACTCACCTTTGCATATCTGTACAATCCCCATGATGATAATCAGGGCCAAGGCCAGGAGCTTCCCAGCTGTGAAGATGTCTTGAACCCGGGTGGCCCACCGCACACTGGAACAGTTGACCCACGTGAGGAGCACTGAAATGAAAGACCCCCAAACAGACCTTCAGGGGCTGTATCTGGCTGCATGATGCCCAAGGTACACAAGCAGAAGTGCTCCCTCATCCTGACGATGAGATTGTAGTAGGTGAGCCAGACATCCAGCAAGCTCAAGCCCAGGGACCAGAGACTTTGGCTAGGTTAATGGGTTACAAATGGGGATTATATGTCCCAAATTAGAGCTTGGGCACAGCATGCCCTGTTGAGGGCTAGAAGCCAGGAGTAGGCATGGAAGTGTAGACACTGGCTTTGGGGGTAAGATCGCACCTGATCAGGGCACAAGTATGGGCTTTGTCTTCAAGTTATTATTTGTGCAAGAGAAGCTGTGAGCAGCTGGTGGGATTCAGGAAGCCACCTTCCTGAATCTGATTTTGGGGTAACAGAGGCTTAGGGGAATCTTATGTTACTTAGGTTTATTGAGATATAATCTACATCTTACTAAAACTCACCTTTTTAAAGTGTACAGTTTGATGAGATTTAACAAATGCATTTTTTTTTTTTTTTTGAGACGGAGTCTCACTCTGTCGCCCAGGCTGGAGTGCAGTGGTGCAATCTCGGCTCACTGCAAGCTCTGCCTCCCGGGTTCACGCCATTCTCCTGCCTCAGCCTCCCGAGTAGCTGGGACTACAGGTGCCCGCCACTATGCCTGGCTAATTTTTGTATTTTTAGTAGAGACGGGGTTTCACCATGTTAGCCAGGATGGTCTCGATCTCCTGACCTCGTGATTCTCCTGCCTCGGCCTCCCAAACTGCTGGGACTACAGGCTTGAGCCACTGCGCCCGGCCGACAAATGCATTTAATGGCTTAATCGCTTCAACACTTCATATATAGAACATTCCCAACACTCTAAAGTTTCCTTTTGCATCATGCTCCTTTGTAGTCAGTTAGGCAAATCTTCTTCCCCTACCTCTACAACCATTACTTTGACTTCTGTCCCTACAGCTTTGTCTTTTTCAAAATGTCACATAAATGGAATCATATAATATGTGGCTTCTTTCGCTTCACATAATGCTTTCGAGATCTACTCATGTTGTGGCATATATTACAATTTGTTCCTTTCATAGAATGCCAAATAGCATTCTGTGATATAAAGGTATCCGTTTGTTTTTCCATAGACATTTGGGTTGCTCACAGTGTGGGACTATTATGAATAGAGTTGTGATAAATACTTGTGGAGATGTCTTTTTTCTTTTTGTGGATTGTAGAGATCTTTGAGTGGGGTTTTCATTGCTCTTGAGTAAATCCCCAGGAATGAGATTCTGGGCCATAGAGTAAATGTGTTTAACTTTATAAGAAACTGCCAAATTGTCTTCCACAGTGGCTGTCTCATTTTGCATTCCTACTCTCATGTCAGAGTTCCTGTTGCTCTGCATCTTTCCCAGCATTTGGTATTGTCAGTTTAAACAAAATTTTTTTTTTTTTTTTTTTGCTAATAGGCATGTAGTTGTATTTCATTATGGTTTTGATTTGCATTTCCCTAATGGCTAATGATGTTGAGCAACTTTTCATGTGCTTATTTACCATCCATTTACAAATCTTCTTTGGTGGCATGGGGAGTTGTAATTCTCTACAAAAAATTTAAAAAATAAGCTGGGTGGTGTGGTGGCTCTGACTTCACTTGAATGGCTGATCAAGTTTTATCAATACCGTATTCTTAAATGGTACTTCTACTTTCCAAGTATTTCCCAACCTTACTTGATGCTGAGAACATTTGGTTAGGGTAGGATTGTCCTGACATTAACCATCTGTAACCTTGCTTCGTGCACTGTCTCCACCTGGCAAACCCCTTCTCCTCTTTCAAGATCCAGCTTAAATGTCACCTGTTCTGTGAATCTTTATAATTCAGCATGTTATTGGCCGGGCGCAGTGGCTTACGCCTGTAATCCCAGCACTTTGGGAAGCCGAGGAGGGCGGATCACGAGGTCAGGAGATCGAGACCATCCTCGCTGACACGGTGAAACCCCGTCTCTACTAAAAATACAAAAAAAAAAATTAGCCGGGCGAGGTGGCGGACGCCTATAGTCCCAGCTACGCAGGAGGCTGAGGCAGGAGAATGGCGTGAACCCTGGGGGGCAGAGCTTGCAGTGAGCCGAGATCGCGCCACTGCACTCCAGTCTGGGCGACAGCGAGACTCTGTTTCAAAAAAAAAAAAGAAAACTAATTCAGCATGTTATTTATTCCTAACAATATGCCTGCAAAGGAAGATATATCAGCTGTGTTTTGCAGACGAGGAACAAAGTTTGTTCCTTCTCTCTAGAACAATCCCAGACCACTTTGTTTATATCTAATGTTGGGATGTATTTCTTTTTTCTTTTTCTTTTTTTTTTTGAGACAGAGTCTCACTCTATTTCCCAGGCTGGAGTACAGTGGTGCGATCTCGGCTCACTGCAAGCTCTGCCTCCCAGGTTCATGCCATTCTCCTGCCTTAGCTGGGACTACAGGCGCCCGCCACCACACCCAGCTAATTTTTTGTATTTTTAGTAAAGACGGGGTTTCACCCTGTTAGCCAGAATGGTCTCGATCTCCTGACCTCGTGATCCTCAGCCTCCCAAAGTGCTGGGATTACAGGCAGGAGCCACCGCGCCCGGCCGGGATGTATTTCTTTGTATTAAAATGACCTGCTTCTGGCCGGGCATGGTGGCTCACGCTTGTAATCCTAGCACTTTGGGAGGTCAAGGTGGGCGGATCATGAGGTCAGGAGTTCGAGACCAGCTTGGCTAACACAGTGAAACCCGTCTCTACTAAAAATACAAAAATTAGCTGGGCGTGGTGGTGGGCGCCTGTAATCCCAGCTACTCGGGAGGCTGAGGCAGGAAAATCACTTGTACCTGGGAGGCGGAGGTTGCAGTGAGCCGAGATTGTGCCACTGTACTCCAGCGTGGGTGACAGAGCTAGACTACACCTCAAAAAAAAAAATTTTTTTTTTTTAAGATACCAAGGGCAAGTAAATGTTTTCATGTTTTTAAAGGGCAAGTAAATGTTTTCATGTTTTTAAAGGGCAAGTAAATGTTTTCATGTTTTTAAATCTCAGGAGTTATCATTGGTGCCTGCAAATAGTAGATGCTCAGCAAGTATTTAATAAATGAATTTTAAAATATCACAATTCATTAGCCTTCCAATATCATCTCAGTCTACACATTCCACAACGCACATCAACCTCTTCTGCTCCCCAGGAACCTCATCAAAAGGAGACACAATCCCTAGTTGGCTTCACGTTGCCAAAGGGCAACAGGAACTTGACTTCAAGAGTAGAAGCTCCTGACTCCTCATGGAAGAGCTATTATCCAAGATGATGTCATACAAGGAGAAGCAAAACATGTTGTCAGAGGAAGGATTTTAAGTGCCCGAGCAGGGAGAACACTTTGTAAATACTCGAATGTTCCAGATGGACTGACATCCTGATAAACACACATTTGGTTTGTCTTACTCAATTCAATAAGGATTTCAGGATCATGTGCCTGGTGACAAGCCAACCTAAGTCACTCTAAACAACTGGGTCTGTGATCTCAGCTTCTTCCCTAGGCCCCAAGGCATGCAAGGTACAAGGCTGGGCCCCTTCACCCAGGAATTCAGGCAGACACAGCAGTAACTCAAGGATAAAGGAGATTGATAAAAGGAAGGAAGGAAGATTAGGAAACAAACCCCATGAGCCTCAGGGATAGGTAAGGATTACACAATAAGGAACCAGATCTTGATCTCAGGGAAGAAAATCCTTCTCCAAGGGGAGGAGAGGGCAGGGCGAGGAAATGACAGAAAGTGCTTGAGGAAAATAAGGGCAGAACAGGACAACTCAAAGAAATTCCTCCTCCCCCAAGCAGACCACCTCCCTGTGTGCTAGGAAAGAAAACATGAAATCATTTCTTTACAAGATGGACTTTACTGAGTCACAGAAAGACACCTTCAAACTATCAGCTCAGTGGTCTTCCTGGGGTGACAGAGATAGGGATGCTTTGTAAAATAACCTATCTGTGGCTATCTTCTGTCTTGCCTAACCTTATCTCCATCACTTCCCAAGAACTCAGCCCTTGACTAATATTTAACCTTTCACCTTCACAGTAATCTTTCAGAAACAAAAAGAAATTCTGAGAATGAGGTGGGGATAGGCAGGCTGCCTGTGACACCTAATCTCCTTGGAACAATGGCTGCAGGCCCCAGATCTGGCCCTTCACCCTGCAGTTGGGTGATCATACCATGTGACTGAGGGGAAAGAGGGTATCAGTCTCCTGGTACCACAAGACAGCTTCCCTCACAGCAGGCTGAAACCTGAGCCTCCATCCAGAGAGGAAAGGTCAGTGGGTGCTTTCCAAGCTCCTGCCCTGGTCAGGAGCCCTGCTGCTGGCTAGCTACTGCCTGGCACTTGTCTGTTGCTGACTATGATATTCTAGAACCCTCTCTTCTTGGCTAGACCCTGAATTCCGCATTCCTGAGATACAGTGACCTCAGGGAAGCCACATGTAGATGAGGATCATTGGCCATAGCAGCTTTGAAATGTGAGGGGCTTTTCATCCATCCATCCATCCATCCATCTATCATAGATCCATTCACCCATCCACCCATCCACCCACCCACCCATCTATCCATCCATCATCCATCCATCCACCCACCCATCCAACCATCCGTCATCTATCCATCCATCCATCTGTCCATCCATCCACTCATCTACTCATCCGTCATTCATGCAGGGCCTACATGTACTAGGCCTTCTAGCTGGTGGGGAGGTCATTGATAAGACACAAGTCCCTGCCTTTAGGAAGTTGGCAGTGTAACAGGGACGACGGGTGAAGTAAGAGAGGCCCACAAAACAACGAGGTGATGGCAAAGCTATTCACGGAAGCTAGTGGGCATCAATGAGGAACCCCTAACTCAGCCCAGGGGAATCAGAGATGCCTTCTATAGGAGGAGGAGACCCTGGCAATATGGAGAAATTTATAATCCTGGTCCAACTGGACAAAATAACAAATCATAAGACTGGTTCTTGTCCATTGTAACCTAGTTGTGGGAGTGGTTACTGCTTCTTTAGAGGCCCTCATGGAATTCCAGGCTTGTATGTATTTTTTGGGAATTTCCTCCCCTCTTTCTTTCTTGCTTCCTGGGTAAAAAATAAGATGAAAGACTATTAAGAAGACAAGAGTTCAAGAAGATGCTGAAGTCAGGGGCTGGTTACTTAATCCACCCAGTTTGAAGAACTCAACATCAAGGTGACAGAAGAGTTACAAATAATGAGTCAGGCAGGAGGAGGAAAACTCAGCTTCTAGCAATCTGGAACACTGCCCAGAGTCCAGGGCCTCCCAGCTGCCAAGCAGGAGAGATGGGCTCAATGCTTTCTGCAGGACTGGCAGAGGGATTCAGAGTCCTTGCTGCAGACCTGGAACTGGCTTGCCCACTGTGGAGGGCTGGGCTCCCTGCAGAGAAGGTACCCTCAGCCCCATCCCAGCTCTGACCCCAGACTTTGATCTCCAGGAATTACAGAAGTCTCTCCTTCACTTCCTCCCCTTGGCAATGATAGCAGATCTCTTTGGGATGGGGGCAGTTGAAGGCAGAATTATGGCCATCCAAGATATCAATGTTCTAATCCCTGAGATTTGTGACTATGTTATTTTAAATGACAGAAAGAACTTTGCAAATGTGATTAAGTTAAGGATTTTTTTTGGAGACAGAGTTTCACTCTTGTTGCCCAGGCAGAGGGCAATGGTGCAGTCTCGGCTCACTGCAACCTCTGCCTCCCATGTTAAAACGATTCTCCTGCCTCAGCCTCCCAAGTACCTGGGATTACAGGTGTCCGCCACCACACCTGGCTAATTTTTGTATTTTTAGTAGAGATGGGTTTCACCATGTTGGCCAGGCTGGTCTCGAACTCCTGAGCTCAGGTGATCCACCCGCCTCGGCCTCCCAAAGTGCTGGGATTACAGGCCTGAGCCACCGCACCCAGCCAAGTTAAGGATCTTGAGATGGGGAGATTATCCTGGATTATCCAGAGGGACCAGTGTTGTCACAGGAGTCCTTACAAGAGGGAGGCAAGAAGGTCAGAGTTATAAAAAGACATGTGATCATGGAAACATCAGACAGAGAGAAAGAGAGACTTGAAGATGCTACGCTGCTGGCTTTGAAGATGAAAGATGGGGCCATGAGCCAAAGAATGCAGGAGGTCCCTAGAAGCTAGAAAAGGCAAGGAATACTCCCCAGAGCCTCCGGAAGAAATTCAGGCCTGCTGACGCCAGAGTTTAGGACTTCTGACTTTCAGGACTAAGATAGTACATTTGTATAGTTTTAAACCACTAAGTTTGTGGTTACTTGTAACAGTAGCAATAGGAAATGGATACCAGACAGACATTATGCAGAAAGACCAGACAGCAGGGACATACCCTTAAAGAAAAAAGCTTTTAAACAACAGCCAGGCAACACACACCAGGAGCCCAAAGGAGTGTCTGTCCACAGGCCTTGCGGGACACCAGTTGGAGGGAAGGGATGGCGCTCTCTAGAAGTGGGTAGTGAAGGTGAGGTCACCAGTGTATTCACCTGGTTAGCAAAGTTCCACACCACATAGCCGCTTCCCACTTCTTCCAACTTCCCAACCCTAGTTGGGATCCCACAGCTAGAGTGTTCCTATTTCCTCTTCCTCCATTTGGTAATTCAATACAGTAGCAAACAGCCTTGCGTTGTAACTCTAGCAGTGTTTTTCCTCTTTCCTTTTAGAGAAATCCAGGGCAAAAGACACAATATCCCTCCTTCATCTAATCCAGGTTCTCCTCCAGTCTCCCCTATATTCCTTACAACTTCAGGCCCACCCACACAACCCAGATACACAACACTGGCCCAAGAATCACAAACTTCGTGCAAGGCGAGTGGAGTGCCAGGATGTTCACAGACATGAATCCTTTATTTTCTGCCCCCATGATTTTGTTGGTCTCCTTATTTTACTGGCCAGAAGCCACAATCAAAGGCCATAAAAGAAGTCAAGATAGAAAGCCATGAGATTATTATCCCAAGAGTCCCGAGTCTGAGTACACTCTTCACGTTGGAGGGGACAGAGTGGCCCCACCGTGTACTGCCCTGTGGTAGACAACACCAAAACACACCTTGGAAGAGCTTGCCCTGTATCCTTCCAGGCTGAGTCAACCCATTTTTAACCCTAAATCAATATACAGTCATGTGCTACATAATGACATTTTGGGCAACAACAGACTATTTATACCTTGGTGGTCCCATAAGATTATAAGACCATATTTTTACTGTATCTTTTCTCTGTTTAGATATGTTTAATGCACAAATACAACTGCCTACAGTGCTCAGTACAGTAACATGCTGTACAGGTTTGCAGACTAGGAGCAACAGGTTACACCATGTAGCCTAGGTGTGTAGTAGACTATGCCATCTAGTTTCATGTCAGTACACTCTACGATGTTTGAATAATGACTAAATCATCTAAAGATACATTTCTCAGAATGTATCCCCATCATTAAGCAATGCATGACAGTATTATAGATTATAGGTAAAAGAGACAATTTAAAATTAATTTCTTTAGTGCATTTTGAAATAGAACACCAATGAATCATTAGCATAAACAAATAAATCTTCATTTAGAAGGTTTTAAGGATGGGTTGGGGAGTTGTGGAGCTGGTTTTAAGTCCCTGCAATCGTCCGGAGCTGAGGCTGTGATCTTATCACTCTTCCCCTCAACCCTACCTAGTAGCACCTGGTAAGTGAAGGATGATGTGGGTTTCTGGAGTCTTTTTCGGGGTGTAGAACAAGTGAGCAGAGCTCAGAGGAGCTTATGTAAGGTGTGAAGTGGTAAGAATGGGGAGGAGGATCACCAGCAGCATGAAGGGAAGCAGCCAGAGTCGGCTCTCTCAGAGGGACCTGGCAGGTCTGAATCTGAGAATCACAGAATTTTTGAACTTGAAGAACTCAGCGGCCATGGTGCCCTTCCCAGCTTAGTCACGTACTCTCAGTTAACCTCTTTGAGCCTCCCTTTTCTCCATGTAAAACCTATGGTCCATTTGAATCATGTGATGATACTCTGTATCCTGTGTATTGTTGCATAAAATGTTAAATGGTTATTTTTATTGTTCATCTTAAAAGACTGTAGACTAAGAAAGTTAAAAAGAGCACGTGATTTGCTCAGGCTCATGCTGACACTCAGAGGCAAAGCAGAGTGGCGGGGAATGGGAATGGTTTGAAGGATTTTAGAGACCATATCATGCATCAGACCACATTGCACATTGAGCCCCTGACCCTTCTCAATTTCTAATCTGTTTCATCTTTTTCTCTGGAGGATGCTCCTTCACAAATGACCTGCTCTGGGGTCCTTCAACCCAGCTGTCTGGAAGCTGGGAGTGGGTCACAGGCACAGGCTGTGGGGCTGGGGAGCACAGGCTAAGGCAATGGACCAGGAGCCCAGATGGTCAAACATATTCCTGTGCCTCAGTTTCCACTAGTGAAGAAAATACCACCGGGTCTTCTAAGTCACGTGCCTCTGTCTGCTAGGGAGGAACACCCTGCAGAAAGCTGAAGAGCTGCGTGGTTGCTGCCTGTGCTGCCCCACTCCTCAGGCCCCGCGGAGACTGTCCACAGCCAGTGGTGCACACGCAGCTATAAACAATCCACTGGTGGCCGGTGTGGCCCTGAGGTCCTGTCTGGCACACAGTAGGTGCTAAAGCTTACTGAATGGAAATGACAGATAGATACATCTACACAGAAAATTCAGGGAGGGTGCACATAGAAGCCACTGTGCTTCTCTAGGGAGTAAATATCCGGTTTAATATGTCATAGGATGGCCCGTGAAGCAAGGCCAGCAAGTGCCCCGGATGCCAGACAGAGTTGTGGGGAGAGGGTACATATTGTGGCTGTCTCTCCTTCCTCTAGGAAAGCTCACAAAGTACAGCCAGGCACAGTCACTCACACCTGTAATCCCAGTGACAGTAGAGGCTGAGGTGGGGGGATCAATTGAGGCCAGAAGTTCGAGACCAGCCTGGGCAATACAGCAAGATCCTATCTCTTAAAAAATAACAGAAAATTAGCCAGAGGTGGTGACACGTACCTGTAGTCCCAGCTACAAGGGAGGCTGGGGTGGAAGGATCACTTGAGCCCAGGAATTCAAGGCTGCAGTAAGCTGTGATTGTGCCATTGCATGCTGGCCTGGGTAATCTTGTCTCTTAAAAAAAAAGCAAAAAGCTTGCTGGGCATGGTGGCTCACACCTGTAATCCCAGTGCTTTGGGAAGCTGAGGCAGATAGATCACTTGAGGTCAGGAGTTTAAGACCAGCCTGGCCAATATAGCAAAACCTGTCTCTATTAAAAACATAAAAATTAGCACGCCTGTAATGCCAGCTACTCGGGAGGCTGAGAATCGCTTGAACCTGGGAGGCAGAGGTTGCAGTGAACCAAGATCGTGCCTCTGCGCACCAGCCTGGGTGACAGAGATTCCACCTCAAACACAACAGAACAGAACAGAACAAAACCAAAGAAAAAAAAAGCTCACTAAGAGTACACGTTATTCCCAGAGACAGACTACTTGATAACTGTTTTCTTTTTTTGAGATGGGGCCTCATTCTGTCACCCAGGCTGGAATGCAGTGGCCTGATGTTGGCAAACTACAATCTCTGCCTCCTGGGCTCAAGCAATCCTCCCACCTCAGCCTCTTGAGTAGCTGGGACCACAGGCACGTGCCACCATGCCCAGCTAATTTTTTGTATTTTTGGCAGAGATGGGGTTTCGCCATGTTGCCCAGGCTGGTCTTGAACTCCTGAGCTCTAGCAATCTGCCCACTTTGGCCTCTCAAAGTGCTGGGATTACAGGCATGAGCCACCAATGTTTTCCTTTTTTTGAGACAGGGTCTTACTGTCACCCAGGCTGGAGTGCAGTGGCATGATGATGGCTCACTGCAGTCTCAACCTCCCCAGACTCAGGTGATCCTCCCACCTCAGCCTCCTGAGTAGCTGAGACTACGGGCGTGTGCCACCAGGCCCAGCTAATTTTTATATTTTTTGTAGAGACGGGTTTCGCCAGGTTGCCCAGGCTGTTCTAGAACTCCTGGGCTCAAGTGAGCCACCTGCCTTGGCCTCCCAAAGTGCTGGGATTACAGGCGTGAGTCGCCACACCCGGTGATGACTGTTTTCAGGTGCTCCCTTGCTTTGGATATAGGACTCTGGATTCTCATTGAGCTGGGCCAGCAGGGGGTCATTTTGGGCCTTCCTCAGGGAGCCAATGAACATTCCCACATGGATCCCTGAACCAATCTCATTTCTTCTACTAAGCCAGCTGCCACTCGATGAGCCACACTATTCTGGTCTGACAGGGTAAAGGTTGGGATAGGGCCACCTGGATATGGGGCTGGATTGGTTGTTATAAGGACAGTGCTAAGAAGAATGAACCATTTGGGACTCTCCTTGTAGCCAACTCTTGGCCCTAGAGGTAAATATTTGAAGCCTGCGCTCTACCACCCAAGGCTTGTGTCCAGCCTCATGGGTGATCAGAAGGCAGGAATGACCTTAGAGATCCAGAACCTCATTTTATTTTATTTTTCTTTTACAGATGGGGGTCTCATTCTGTCACCCAGTCTGAAGTGCAGTGGTGTGATCATAGCTCATTGCAGCTTCCAAGTCCTGGGCTCAAGCGATCTGCCTGACTTGGCTTCCCAAAGTGCTAGGATTACAGTTGTGAGCCACCATGGCAGCCCCAGAACCTCATTTTATATGTGAGTGAACTTAGACCCCAGCTAATTAGCAGCAAAGACCAGACTGGGACAGCCCAATTCCCAGTTGCTTGTTCTGCCTCTGCCCCGCCTTCCTTCATTATACACACATCACTCTGCTTTCCCTTGGCTGCTCCCACGTCATCTCTTCTCCTGCTTGGGTCAGTGGTACCCATAGTCACTACTGCCAGTGCCACTTGTGACTCTGGGTCTGTCACCAAGACACTGGTTAGCCCCAGCCTGGACTGCTTTCTGGGCAGCAGGAAGGAAGATGCCAATATAGCAAAAGGGGAAGACTTTGACAGTTATGCCTCAGAAACCAAGAAAGGTGCATCCATTGCTCCCAGGGCTTTAGAAAGTCATTTCCCACAGGGATCTCCACCTTGGGCCCCTCCCACCAGCCCCCTTAATCAATGTCACAGTCACATGTTCTCTCCAAACTCCCAGAACTCCATTTGGATTTCTCGGTCTCGCTGGCTTGCACCTTTCTCAGGAGTGGACTGGACTGGCTTGGAAAAGCTTGGTTTTCCTTTAACATTTCCAGAACCAGGCCACTCCTCCTCGTCTGTTCAGATAAGTGAAAACAGGCAGTAGAAAGGGGGAAAAATGTCCAGACTTGCCAAAGTCCATAAAGACAGATGGTGAAGAAGAGAGGG
Organism: Nomascus leucogenys; assembly: GCF_006542625.1. Lineage (NCBI taxonomy): Eukaryota > Metazoa > Chordata > Mammalia > Primates > Hylobatidae > Nomascus > Nomascus leucogenys. The sequence goes on along the minus strand of NC_044402.1, from coordinate 40,154,832 downwards.
AAAGAGCACAAGAAACCACAGGGCGGGAGGGAGCAAGGGGAGGACAATGCACATGAGTGGGAGAGAAAAAGGGCTTGAGAGGAGCAGAACAGAGAGAGGCCAGGACTGAAAACAGCAAGATGGAATGTACTAAGCAGACAGCTGCTGAAAAAGGAAGCAGTGACGCCACTTTGTAGAAATCAGAACGCCCTGTTCCTCTCCAAACCTGCAAAACAGGCACCTTTCCGGATGGAGCTCCCAAGCCCTCTGAAACGCCATAAATTTCACCTGGGTCATGGCCTGCCAGAAGGGTTGGCTTCTCAGCCTCACCTTTTGCTGGGGCGTGCACTTCTCTGCCTTCTGCCACGCTCTGGCCAGCTCCCACAGACTCCCTCCCCTCCAGCTGGAGCAAAAGGGGTGAGGCATGTCCCTCCCAGCAGCCCTCTGGGTCTGGATGCCCAGGCTGGAGGTTGGAGCCGCGGGGCAGGGGAAGCCGGGCCTGCGGGGGCGTGGGTGTGGCTACGCTTGGCTCTGTGATTGGCTGTACCGAGCTCCTTGGGGGCCGCCTCCCCCGCTTGTGGAAGGAACTGAGCACGTGTTTCTAATTGTGGAAATGCCGCTTTGGCTTGGCCTGTCCAACCGCAGGCGTTTCCAGATCTAGGAGGTAAGCAATGCTTCTGCCAAAAGGCGCTGATAGGCAAAGAAAACACGGAGGCCTGTTTGACCTCTAACGCACACAACCCAAGACTCTGATAGGTTCCAGTTCTGCCCACGCAGGCCACACGGAACAGTCTTTCCTCGTCAAAGACCCAGAGAGGCCTGGAGGTGTGGGGGAGTGGGGAGACACGGATCCAGTTTCACAGAACCCTCCTAGAATCCTTCTCTATTCCCCGCTAACCCCCACCTCAAGGCCAAGACATTTTTCATAGCGGGCGAGGAGCCACATTATAAAGTCTTTCCGCACCTTGATTATTGTACATGTAACATAACTTGTCTAATGAAGTTATACATATAACTTGACTGGTGAAAGACAAAAACATTAAAAAAAAACCCACAAAAAGCCACACAACAGCAACCAAAAAAAAATCAAAGCAGCCCTTCCTCATAAACTGCGCTTTGATCCCAGCTTCTATAAAGTGCACAGTGGGGAGTGTGGTTTTGAAACAGATCTTGCCTATCGCACTATAGTAACATTTCCCTTTCTCCAGCCCTTTTCATCTCGAAGCACTTACAACGTTTTAGAAATCTCGGAACCCCCTCCAAAGGAGAGGAGGTGCTCTGAGCCTTCCGGAAGTGCCTCTCTCTTCCAAGGACACACCGGCAGAGGAGGAGGGTGCAGAGAAGCTGTGAGGGCTGTGAGTGCTCCTGGAGGAGCACAGCTTTTACCAAACACTTCCAGCTAAGCTCCTGCCCATACTGCCCCACCCCCTCCCCTCCTCCCTTCCTGGCTCTCTCTTCCCCTTCCTTCTTATCCTGTTAGCTACTGTGCCAGCTGCTGGAGCTGGGGTTTCTGCTGAATCACCACCCAGCACTTAGCTCAGCCAAGAGGCAGGAATATCCAGCTCAGCATTTTCCAAGAGCTAAGTAGTTCTCTTCAGCATGAGCTAAACATGGCTCCTCAGCTGGCCTGGATAGGGGAGAAGCGAAAAACTGAAGACACCAAGAAATCCAGGGGTGGCCTGCCATGCCACCCCGGGGAACCCTATTTTAATCCTACTCATTACTTTTTCAGCCTGGGCCTGAAAAATTGCTATCTCACACCCCAATTCTCAAGGCTGACATCCCCCAGACATGGAGCAAGGTGGATGAGAACGGGTTCTGTTGAGTCTGCACTGAGCCCAGGAGGGCTAGCCTGACCCTCCATCGTATTTCAGTCTTGGAAGACAGGGTGTGGATCCTGTGAGGTTTAGTTGGTTCTTGGACCAGAAGGCTTATAGGCTCTGTTGGTGTTCACTAAATTCTATAAACCTGGACCCAGGCTGCAAAATGCCCCCAAAATGGTTCAGTTATAACCCAATTCCAACGGTAGCTTGTACTCAAACTTGCTAAACTCTTTTTTCTTTTCTTTTCTTTTTTTTTTGAGGTGGAGTTTCGCTCTTGTTGCCCAGGCTGGAGTGCAATGGCGTGATCTCAGCTCACTGCAACCTCTGCCTCCTGGGTTCAAGTGATTCTCCTGCCTCAGCCTCCCAAGTAGCTGGGATTACAGGCATGTGCCACCACTCCTGGCTAATTTTGTATTTTTAGTAGAGACAGGGTTTCCCCACGTTGGCCAGGCTCGTCTCGAACTCCCGACCTCAGGTGATCCGCCCGCCTCAGCCTCCCAAAGTGCTGGGATTACAGGCGCGAGCCACTGCGCCCGGACATTTTTCTTTTTTTAATATGGAACGCTTCGTGAATTTGCATGTCATCCGTACATGGTCCCATGCTAATCTTCTCTGTACTGCTCCAATTTTAGTATATGTGCTGCTAAAGTGAGCACAACTTGCTGAACTCTTATAATAGAGATGCCCTTTTTCCTTCCCCTAAAGCTCCAAGTATCACTGGGCCTCACTCCCATGAGCCTTCTGATTTTATGCTCTTAGGTATGCGATATAAATTTGGTGTGTCACATTAACCCTTAAAAGTTTACCAGACACAATTAATGGGTGACTTTATTTAAACCATGGGCCCTGGCTCCTCTGAGAAAAACAAAGTGATCCTTGACGGTCAGCAACAAAAGGCCAGAGGAGAATTTAAGTTTCTAGCCTGGTACAAGAAAGTAGGCAAATCTCTACCATACCTGGTGGAAGCCGAACTCCAAAAGAGTCTCCTGTTTCAGGAAACCTCAATCCCATTCACTATTCTCCCAATCAGAAGTAGACATATTCCTAGAAACAAGCCCCTCATTCCCCAATTTCCAGGGTGTGGGCTGTGTAGGCACGCACACTCTCTGAACAGCAGAACTTCAGTCTGAGAGTAAAAGCTGAAGAGCAGAAGAGACACTATGGGAATCAGGAAAGAGGAGGTGATCTGGGCCAGCAGTTGAAGCACATTGAAACGAAGAAGACTGACTTCTCAGGTAACTTACTTAGTCTGCCATTATAGACAGAGTCCAAAAGCACAGGGGATGCTTCCTCAAGTTCCAGCAAGTCTTAAGTGTTGAAGAGTGAGTAGAAAGGGTGACAAGGACAGAAGGGTCAACTTGACCAGTCTGAACCACACCAATTCAGACGATACAATACGTACAGACAATACAAACCAGTGTTGTCCTTGATTTACTTCACCTGTATCCCCAACAAGACCATGCAGTCCTTGACTCCTTCAACCTTAATCACCAAGGCCTACCAATTCTACCTCGTAAATGCCAAATGCATCTAGTTTTCTCTACTCCCACTGCCCCAAGATGCACATGACGGTCATCTCTAATCGAATCCCTACAACTGAATTGTAATCATCTTTTCTTGCCTCTGATCTTATTCCCTTCACCAATCCATCGTTTAGCTTTGCAGCATGACTCTCTTAAAATACAAATATGATCATGTCGGTCTTCTGTCTGAAACCCTTCAAACCTCATTCCTCCTAGGGGAAAACTCAATCTCTTTATGGCCCATGAGGCCTTTCATGATGGAGTCCTTGCTTCTATTATATATTTCTTGCCTCCTAGTCTATGGTCTGGCTATACTGAACAACCGTTAGTTCCCACAAACAGCTGTGATTTTTCCTGTCCTCAGACCTTGAAACATGTTAATTCCTTCTGCTAGAACATTCTCCCCACCCCATTCTACTCCACCCTCCCTCCATGCTGAACATTGCCGACGTCCAACTGGTCTTTCAGCCTCAATTTACATGTCACTTTCTCCAAGAGCTTCTTCAACCCCAGTCCCATCCTCACTTTTCTTGCAGGAGCTGCCTGGATGCTGTCCTCTTGGGAAACTGGAACTCCAGTTTGAACTGAAATTCCCTGTATACTTGTCAGGAACATCCACTGGACTGTGAGTTCCTTGGTACAAAAAGTAAGTATCCCCATGCCCGCTACAGTGCCTGGAGCAGAACAGACACTCAAATGTTTAATAACGTATTACTGATTGTGCATTACCTGTGGCAGCAATAGAGGACACACAGGTGGGTGTAGTATAATACATGTTAAGAAAGAAGGCTAAATCTGCTGCTGCTGCTTCACATGAGAATGAGAGTCTTTTGGTTTATTGTTGTCTCCCCTGTGCCAAGAACAGTAAGTAGCCCATCATGGGCACTTGATAAATGTTTGTTGAGTGAATAAAGTGTTGCATTTATATAATATTTCCCAAGAGTCCCAATCCCTTTCTAAGTTATACTGCTCTAGAGCAGGCAAAATTTTGAGCAGGATCCTGGGAGAACCACCCTGGGGAAGATTCTAACCAGAGACCTGCTCAGTACCCCTCAGGGCTCTAGGGAGGACATGGAAGGCAGACATAGAACACATTCTTTGTTTTTTTTTTTTTTGAGATGGAGTCTAGCTCTGTCGCCCAGGCTGGAGTGCAGTGGCACAATCTCGGCTCACTGCAACCTCCGCCTCCTGGGTTCAAGTGATTCTCCTACCTCAGCCTCCTGAGCAGCTGGGACTACAGGCCCCCACCACCACGCCCAGCTAATTTTTGTATTTTTAGTAGAGACAGGGTTTCACCATATAGGCCAGGCTGGTCTCGAACTCCTGACCTCGTGATCCACCCGCCTCGGCCTCCCAAAGTGCTGGGATTACAGGCGTGAGCCACCACGCCCGGCCGACATAGAACACCTTCTAACTGCTTGTCATCAATGCTGGGAACATTTACGTTGAAACATTTCATTTTGATTTGGAGACAAACTTGATTCCTTCCCTTAGTAGTCAATTAATCAATACATCCAGCTGATTCTACTCCTAAATCGTTCTTGTTTTTGTCACCTCTCCATCCTTGTTACTTCATTCTTAGTTCAGGCTACCATCTCTCTGGCCCGGACAAATGCCTAGCCTGCTTGTCTCTCTGCTTCAAGTTGCAGTCTTTTCTTTCCCCAATGTGAACCTAATCATGTTACTCCTCTGCTCAAAATCTTTCAGTGATTCCCTGTTCCTTGGATAAAATCTACTTACCTTTCAACATTTAGCTCAAGCTGGGAGCCTTTCTAAGCACTCTCTTCCCAACTTTGAAGCCCCTTTCTCTGTGTGACCCACATTTTTCCCCATCACATTGTGTTGTAATTATGTGTTTTTGCATACGATTCTCTTCACTAGACTAATCTTTTCTAAGACTCTATAAATCATACCTTATCTCCTCTTAGTGTAGGAGTTCAGTATGGTAATTAGCTGATGGATGTTTTTAGTTTCTCTTTTCCAAAAAAAATCTGCTTACAGAATAATTTTCATCTTAATGCATCATAAAAATGAAAAATGAGATGTTAGTCAAACTGGCCATTGAGTAAAAATCAAGAGATTTTCAATGCATTTAGATTTTAAATGCTGGCTAGTTAGAAGGTGTACAGAGAAAAATAGAGTCTTGGATGTATGGGAATCAAATGTAGGCCAGTCTGTATTTGTCTGAATTCATATAAACAAGGCTGATCGGATACCTGAAGAACTCTCTGGGGACTAGGGAAGGGCAAGAAGGCAGTGCTGCCCAGGTATCTGAAGGAAAATGTTTAGTGTCTGGGGAGGAGAAGTTTGGGGGTAGAGAATGTGAGGGCTCAAGGGAAAATAAACTGAGGTTAAGGGATTTAGATGATAGGAAAGACTATTGAACGCTCTGATGTCAAGGGATTGATTAAATTTGCAAGAGACTTGCAAAACAACTCACGAGTTTCTCTGTGACAGCATTCTGCACCAGGCAGCTGGAGGCTTTCTGCAGAGGAATTGCAAAGCAACTCAGGAGTTTGAAGCAACACGTGAAGTCCTTTCCTTTCCAAATAGCTCAAGGAAAAAGAGATATCTGAAGCCCTGGAAAAAGCTAGCCTCTTAGGAATCTCAGTAGAAAGATAGAAAACAAGATTAGAAGCATTTTTTCCTTGAGAAATGCATACAGGATATTTCTTTCTCTTGAGGGTGAGGAAGGAGAAGGAGCTTCTTTAGGTCAAGACATTCAGGGAGAAGTGGGGAACTTGAATAAAAAGAATTGATTCCACTTCAGGTGCTGGACATGACTCCAACCCCAAATGAGAGGAAGGAGGCCAGGAGCTGACTGAATGAAAGGTGATCCAGGCTCCAAGAGAACGGGGGGGCAAACAGATCCGAAAGGAAAATGCAGAGTTGCACAGATGCACAGATGGAAGCCTGAGAAAGGGTGTCCCCTGGACCCAGTGCTTCCTCTGGATCATTGTGGACACTTTGTTTACAACTAGAGACCCAGGTAACAGCCAAAAGATGTGGCTACAGGATAAAAGGGCAAGCTGCAGGCCGGGCGCGGTGGCTCACGCCTGTAATCCCAGCACTTTGGGAGACCAAGACGGGTGGATCACGAGGTCAGGAGATCGAGACCATTCTGGCTAACAAGGTGAAACCCCGTCTGTATTAAAAATACAAAAAATTAGCTGGGCGTGGTGGCGGGCGCCTATAGTCCCAGCTACTCGGGAGGCTGAGGCAGGAGAATGGCGTGAACTCGGGAGGCAGAGCCGAGATCGCGCCACTGCACTCCAGCCCGGGTGATGGAGGGAGACTCCGTCTCAAAAAAAAGGGGCATGCTGTAGGAATAACCTGTCAATATATAGGTCTATGCAGCCAGATTTGTACAGTAATAGATGCACTTTATTTAGAACTATCCGCTATGACTGCAGCTACTGGCCAGGGGCTGATGATAAGGGTGGCTATCGCTGCTGACTCTTTTTATATCTTACTTGGATCTTTTATATGGGGAATATAGTCATTTACTCATGAAATAATACAAAAGGAGAAAAACACACAAGCAAATCACAAAAGGTATCAAAACCAAGTTCTAACACTTCCCAGTCCCCTCCTAACTCCCTCCACTCCCACTAATATACTTGTTCTGGAGAAGAGAGAAAGGCTTTTTATTTAATTAAAATGTAAAATACTTTCTCTCTCTCTCTTTTTTTTTCTTTTCTTTTTTACTGCCGGGTGGCTGGGGATATTCTGCTGACTCAGCAGTGAGTAATCAGCTTTGACCTAAATAATAGAATAACTCGAAGTGGCAGCTGCAGTTGCATAAGTGTGATCCAAGTCTGCAGTTCCTTCCCTCTCCCTCTCCTCTCCCCTACCCGCTCCAGGATCCGGCAGGCAAGCCAGTTTCAGCAGGTTCTTTCCACCTCTCCACCCCCACCACCTGGCTCGTCCCAACTTCATTTCTCATCAGTTCTCCTGCAAAATAGCCCCACCATGGAACCAGACTTGGCCTCATCTCCTCCCTCCCCCAGCAAACCCTCGCCACGGGCTTTACCACACGGGCTCTCCCTGCTGGGCCCTGTGCCTTGTCCTCCAGTGCCCTCCATTATACACCAATGACCTCTCCACAGAGGGTGGCCTTTCCTCAAAACCTCTCGCTTCACAGTCATCAGCATGTCACCACAGGACAGCAGGAAGCAGAGTTCCCCATGTGCATATGTTCACGCCACACCCGAACTCTCTACTGCGTCTCTCGAAAGAGACACAGGCTGGGCTTATTTTATGCAGCTGGCTTGCCTGGCACCTGCTAAGAGGATGAGGAGGGCTGGATGATGGTGGGGGTAGGTGGGTGGGTGGGAGGGGTGCTGGAATAAAAAGTGCCAGCATTTAATGAAATATAGCATCTACCAGTCGGGCGCGGTGGCCTCACTTTGGGAGGCTGAGGCGGGTGGATCACTTGAGGTCAGGAGGTTGAGACCAGTCTGACCAACTTGGGGAAACCTCATCTCTACTAAAAATACAAAATTAGCTGGGCGTGGTGGCTCATGCCTGTAATCCCAGCAACCTGGAAGGCTGAGGCAGGAGAATTGCTTGAACCCGGGAGGCGGAGGTTGCAGTGAGCCAAGATGGTGCCACTGCACTCCAGCCTGGGTGACAGAGTGAGACTCCATCTCAAAAAAAAAAAAAAAAAAAAAAAAAAAGCATCTACCAAGCCTTCCTGACAGCTTGGTTCTTGTTTTATTGAATACCTTATGAGAGGATTGGATGCTTATCTGGTATGGCCTGCCATAAAATTAAAAAAAAAAAAAAAAGAGGATTTGAGGGGCCTATAGAAGTGGATTAAAAAAAAAAAGTATTCAACAAACCGGAAAAGAGAACCTCTGTACACAGACTCAAAGCATCTGGGAGTGTCAGGCATAAGGAAAGGGAGAGAGGAAGTTTGTGTACAGTTAATGCATGTACGTGTGCACCCTGCCGGGCAGAGGGATGGCAGCTCCACATGGCCTTCACAGCTAGGAGGAAAGGGACACTGCAGCAGGACAGGTGTGGAGCTGGTTTCCATTTCCCCTAAAGGAAATAAGGAGGAATACGCTTGGGAATAAGAAGGATTTAAGATTTTTCTGCTTATGAAGGTAGACAAATATTTGAACACATATTTCAAGGACATTGAAAATTCTTATCTTTGGAGGACAAGATTGGCTACTGTTAAGTTGGAGACAATTTCCTTGCAGTTCTGCTGAGAAGGCAGAGGACAAACTTAGATAAGCTTTATTGAATCTTTGACTACAGGAATAGAGGAGGGGGGTCTTGTCATTTTTGTCATCAGCCGGTTTCTAAATTTCTCCTTGGCTTGGTGCTAGCAGTGTCTAGGTGAGGGGAAGGCTGTGGAGAGGACTGTGCAACCTGTCATTCTGGAGCAGGGCTACCGGGAGGTGCCGTTCTTATCTCCTAGGAGGGTTTGGACCTTTCTGGTCCGAGGGGACACCCAAAAGGCTACACTACTTTGGAGGGTCTTTGTGCAAGAGGTCAAACCCTTGGCAGATTTGGGGAATGCAAAGGAAGCCATGGGGTCTGGCTGCCCGGGAACTTCTTCAACCTGTGGCCTGGCTCCTCTCCGAGAGTGCAAACTGAACACCCTCAGGGGTTCTTGATTTCTAGTAGGAGGGTAAGGGTGGCCTCTTGTCTGAGACACTTTAGCAGCATCAGCAGGAAAAAGGAAGCTGTCTGTGTGCAAAGAAACACCAAAACAGCAGTGGCCAGCACTTCTGTGGCCTTGCTTCCCACCCTCCCATTAGCCGATCTGATGGCAGAAACAGCACTCTTCCTGCATTCCCACGCCCTCGCTCTTCCCCGCTCCCCATCTCAACTCTGGATCCAGCTAGGATGCAAGGATAAAGTGGCCCCAGCATCTTGCCCACCCCCAGTGACTGATATAACTGGGGTGCTGGGTGTCTAACACTGTGCTGAGGGTGTCCCCTTCCTTCTCTCTTGCAGTCCTTGTGACCACGACCTCTTGAGGCAGCTAGGATTACACTCCCCATCTCACAGTAGGGTGGGCGAGTGATTTTGCCCAGCACTCACCCCTGCAGTTAGAAATGGTGAACTGGAGATGCAGGTGCAGGCAGCCTGGTTTTGGAGTCTGCATTCCTCTGCCTCCAGATCTGTGAGCAGGCCTGACCAAACACGAGGAATACACCCTCAAACAAATGTCTTGGCCCCATATTGCAAATGGCCTGGGTGGTGGGGCTCTGTCCCAGGGTTGACCAGCACTGCCAAAGAGGGCTCACTTGCCAAGGAGACCACCTCTTGGGTTCCAGCTGCCTGCCCTGTAAGAGGCTACTGAGGTGGGTGAGTGATCTCTTCCTCCCCCATCCCGTAGCAGGACAGAAGGAAAAGTGTCAGGACCTGGGAAAGCATATGGCCAGGATGATCACTACCCTCAGCTAAGTGTATGTGTGTTAGAAGGTATGGGAAGGCAGGGACCGAGTGAACTCTAGAGGTGGAGCTCCTGAAACATATCTAAGTATTTACTTTAGAAATTAGTTTTTGATTAAAGATGTAAAATACCCCAATCCATTGAGATGACTGATATCAGAGATAAAGCTTTGAGACTTCCTAGAAATACGGCTCTGCAGAACTTCTCTAGAAAGCCTCTCTAACCTATTCCAGCCCACAGAAATCTTTTCCCCTTCTCTGAATTTTGTTGTTACTGTTGTTTTTAAATTTTTTTTTTTAGAGACAGGATCTCACTATGTTGCCCAGGCTGGAGTGCAGTGGCTATTATTCATAGGTGTGATCATAGCTCACTGTGGCCCAGAACTCCCAGGGTCAAGAGACCCTCCTACCTCAGCCTCCCAGGTACCTGGAACTACAGGTGTACACCACCATGCCTAGCTCCCTTCTCTGAATTTTTACTGCAATTGAATCCTAACCACAGTATCTGTCTATATGACTTTTCTCCTAGTTAGAAAACTCATCATGGGCAGGGACCATGGACAAACCCTTCTCTAAGAGAGTTAAAAGAGTGTGTGTGACTTGACAAGTTGAGGTAGAAGTAGATGTGGACCTACTGCCATGAAGCCAGAGTAATCTTCCTAGGAGCAGCTGGGAGTAGCCAGCACAGTGCAGTGCACTGGACAGACAAGAAATCAGGAGCCCTTGCACTCCACGCGGCCTGCCTCCCTGGGCAAGTCACTTGCCTGGCTCTCTGTTTCCTTATCTGTTCTGGGAAAATGTTAACACTGGCCCAGCTTACCTCATGGACTTGTCATTAGCCCCAAATCAGATAATATAGGTGAAAGTGCTTTGCGTAATGTCAAGAACCCTGCCAGTGAAAAGTACAGTGCCTCCAAGGAGCTACTTAAGTTACTTTCTTTTTTTTTTTTTAACACCAGCCAATTGTATGCAGAATCCATTCATACAAAACACACTTGTAGGAAATTGAAAGAAAGGTAATGGGGAAAAGAAAAGGAGGCAGGGTGAGGTGGCTCAGGCCTGTAATCCCAGCACTTTGGGAGGCCAAGGTGGGCGGATCACTTGAGGTCGGGAGTTCGAAACCATCCTGGCCAACAGGGTGAAACCCCATCTCTACAAAAAATACAAAAATTAGCCGGGCATGGTGGCTTATGCCTGTAATCCCAGCAACTCGGGAGTCTGAGGTGGGAGAATTGCTTGAACTTTGGAGACGGAGGTTGCAGTGAGTGGAGATCACGCCACTGCACTCCAGCCTGGGCGACAGAGTTAGACCCTGCCTCAAAAAAAAAAAAAAAAAAAATGGAGAGAAGTTAGGAGAGTCAGAGACATGTAGACCACCAGGGAGGCTAAAAGAGGCTGTCCCTCAGACCGGGTGCAGTGGCTCACACCTGTAACTACAACACTTTGGGAGGCTGAGGCAGGAGGATCACTTGAGCCCAGGAGTTCAAGGCTGCAGTGAGCTATGATCATGTGGCTGCACTCCAGCCTGAGTGACAGAGTGAAGACTCTGTTTCTAAAAATAATAATAATAAATATAATAAAAGAGGCTGTCTTGCTACCAAGACCCAGATGACACTTACATAAGCAGATGGCAGCCAGGAGCCGAAGGCCAGACTCTGGGGGGAAGCAGGTGGGGAAGAGCGGCTGCAGCACGTAGTTGGAGAAGGTGAGGGCGATGACAGCCTGGTTGGTGGGGTAGATCACCAGCACAGCAATCCACAGCCTCAGGAACCTGAAGGAGGAATGGGACATCCCCACCGACAGGCATGGCAGGGATGCAGAGCCATCAGGGGAGAGCCCGGGCAAGTCATGCATTTCTTTTTTATTTTCAGGGATGCTGAAGAGCCCAGCCTCTGCCCCCGCCCACAAATGAGACACCCAGCCCTCTGCAATGACAATAAAATGGTTTAATGATGAAGAGCTAAATTTCCACAAGCACTAACACAAGTCTCGGCATTCTTTCTTTCTCTCCTCTCCTTTCATGATCTCTTCTCCATCACTGTGGCCACCAGCATCCAATGGTGGAAAAACAAAATTTGCAACCCCAGAATGTTGATAGACAGGACATACTAAGGGTGTGGTTATGTAAACAACAATCAGGAGAGGTATCAAGTGGAGGTTTGCGGGGAAAGTGCCTTCTACACCCTTTGGCCCATTGGTGAGTGTTTACCAATGGCAGGGATGCAGAAATTGAGGAAATTTAAGATTAGGGCCCAGCTCTAGAGGGAGGCTGTTATCCTCGGTAGTGTGAGAAGAGGGTACACCCTACCTTAGGTGGCCACTCTCACTTGTCAAGATAGAAGGGCTTTGTTTTTGTGATTTGCTTTCTCTGGGAATCTGTGGTCAGTGTTGTTTTACAGTTCTGTTTGCTCTCACTCATAGAATCCTTCCCAATAAGATCAACATAGAGGTTAAAACTACAAACCTGGTCCCTCCGTCATTCTCAGGAGCCTCGAGAGGACACAAGGCTACACTAGCAACCATGGCAGGAAAGCAGAAAAGACATTCCATTCTCTAGCACTCCGTGGCACACTGGAGACTGGAAACCCCTGGTTTTGGCTTTTTACGATCTGACCTCCTTCTGAATGTCTTCCTCCTTTCCCCCTAGACCATTCAGGTCTCCACAGATCCTCTTACCCAGCCAGTCCTCCGAAGATGTCCTTGACATAGGAGTAGTCACCTCCAGATTTGGGGATGGTGACCCCGAGTTCAGCATAGCAGAGGGCTCCCACAACTGTGATGAAGCCTGTCACGATCCAGACGATGAGAGCAAGGCCCACAGAACCAGCATTCTCCAGCACTCCCTTTGGCGAGACAAAGATTCCAGAGCCGATGATGTTCCCTGCATGGGGCACCAAGGGTAAGGAGGGGAGACAGTAGAGACAGGACGGTTGGCAGGATTGGCATTTGGAGGGTGGTCTCATCTCTGATCTGATTCTGAAATGCCTTGGAGATACGTAAATGATCTGCAGAAAGGAGTGCCTAGCAATAATTCTCCCTGAAGTAGGGGAAAGAGGAGCAGAGAACTGACACATATTGACCAGGAACTTGGTCAGGTACTTTCCACATCTCATTTAATCCTCAGGATGACACTATGGAATCAGATATCATTTCTCACATTTTACAGAGGAGGAAACTGAGTCTCAGAGATACCAGGTGAGTTGCCTAGGTCCACATCGCAGTAAGTGATGGTGAAGTATTGAATCTCAGGACCCTCCAGCTGAGCAACACATGGCCCACCCAAAGTGACAAGGGCCTCAAGACTCTCTGAAAATGGCAGGGCTGGAAAAGTGGGCTGTTTGCAGAGACCACCTGCCCGCTGGAAGACTTCAAAAATGAGCCAAAGGGCAATATTTTTTGGACAGATTGTGGTCATACCCCAAGACTGGGGGCTTTCAAGACTTACAAGTGTGGAAAAGACTCCTGGAGGCTGGCTTCTACCCTAGACATGACGGCCCCACCCTTGGTGAAGAACATAAAATAACTCTAATAAAACAGTCCTAGTAGTTTAGAAGTGGTGTGTAGGAATGCAATACGTACAAAGCCTCAGTACTATATTCTTTCAAAGGTCATTACCCACCAATGTTTCATGTGACCCTCAAAACAACCTATGGAATTCAGGGAGAGGAGAGGGGCAGGTGCTTCCCTCTCTATTTTACAAACTAAGAGATTAAGACATAGAGGGGTTAAGTGGCTTTCTCCAAATTCCACAGCTACTGATGGGTAAAATTGGATCTAGAAGTCAGTCTCCTGATACTTAATCCGGCGCAGTTTCCACTAATCCACTTCTGCTTGTGTGCAGGGGCTGGTTTTCTCCTGAGAGGTGAGGCCCGCAGCCAGTACTGAATGGCTGGCTGCTGGGCTGTGTGTGTCACGCAGAGGAGGAGTAGGAGTGTGGAGGCCGTTCCTGACATGCTTCCTCCCAAAAGTTCCTCTGTCCACTTCTTGTGGTAAGATAGGTCATCAGGTTCCATTGGGTGGGTGCTTTGAAAGTGCTGTTTCATGCTCTGCCCAGCTGCACCACTAAATGCCTGAGGAAAGGAGCAGAGACCAAACGGATCCAGGTGGAAAGGCAGAGCTAGAGTATCCTGAGGTCAGCTGGATTTGACTGTGTTCTAAGGACGTCTCAAGCCTCCATGATCTCTCTGTAGTGGTCTGGAACCAGTGAGATGGAGATTGTAAGGTCCTATGCTCAGCTTTTAAAAACTGACGTTCAGATCTCAACCATAACTCAACCTCAATCTAGCCCTGAGACTGAAATATAGAATTAGAGGGCACAGGCTGAAGTTAGATGCAGATGAAAAGGAAGCACATATTTGTCTCAAATATGTCTTCCTAATTTTGCTGCTAGCAGTCTTTCCCAACAGAATAGGGCTGCTTATAGAAATGAAACTAAGAGAAATAATTCCTCATCATCAAATTAGTGATAATAATTATCAGGCAAAGAGAAGATAGAAAAAGGAGATTCTGAGTGCCACCAATCCTTACAGACTTTTCCTCTTCTTGTAAGTTTATGTAAAGTTCTATGATAGGACAACAGGATACCTTTCAGCCCTCCTCTCTCAGACAGTCCCCATATGCTCTATTCAGAAGTACTGGGTTAGTAGAGGCTAAAAGACCTGCTTGTAGTATTCCAGGACTTCGGACATGTTCCCCCTGTCAAATGATTCTTCCCCTGCCAAACTGCTGTTCTCTGGACGATATCAAGTGCGATATCAAGTGCTGGGAAATGAGAGATCTAGAGACAGGTTTGCTAATAGTGCTGAAAGATGATAGTAAATTCCTTGCCTAGCAGGAAGTTATCAAAAGAGTGATCTATAGAGAATTTCAAAGCCAGCCAAGACTAGAGCAATAAAACTAGGGTTATAAAACCAGCTCAGGGGGTTAGAAAAACAATCAATAGCAGCAGAAAAACAAGGTTTGACTTTGGTCTTTAAGGTACTGCAAAGGGAGGAATGTATAGCTAGGTGCTTCTGAGAGCCAAGAATAGCTGTTGCAAGAGGGAAAATGAGAATGGGTGTTATTTAATAGATCCAATATTCTCAGAATGAAGAGTGCCAATGTTCCACTAAGGGTTCGTAGAAAACAAACACTGCAGCAGGGATCAGTAAGTGCTTCTCTTCTGTTTTCACGCTGACATTTCTAGTATGTTCCCTTGTTCTAGGCCACAGGAGCCACTGGAAGATGGGACGTGCAACACTAACTGCCCACTTCTTGCCTTCACTTCTTCTTGGAGGCCCCAACCTTTAAGAACTCTGGCAGAGAGCTGCCAGAGTGATTGCGAGGGTCACAGTAGATTGGCATTGGAATAAGAGTCCTCACTTCATGAAAATTGGGTTTCTGCCCCCAAAACCTTATTTTTGACCAAATTAAAATTACAAAGATAGGCCAGGTATTGGTGGCTCATGCCTGTAATCCCAGCACTTTGGGAGGCTGAGGCAGAAGGATCACTTCAGCCCAGGAGTTTGAGACCAGCCTGGGCGATATAGGGAGATCCTATCTCTAAAAAAAAAATTTTTTTTTTTTTTAAATTAGCCAGACATGGTGGCATGCGCCTATAGTCCCAGATACTAGAGAGGCTGAGGTGGGAGGACTGCTTGAGCCTGGGAGGGCAAGACTGCAGTGAGCTGTGAGTGCACCACTGCACTCTAGTGACAGAGCAAGACCCTGTCTCAAATAAATAAATAAATAAATAAAATTACAAAGATAAAAGCTAAAAAAAATTGAGCTACACTAGTATAAACTAAGTGCTAGGGAACAGCCTGTTGCCTAGGCTGGAGTGCAGTGGCACGATCTTGGCTCACTGCAACCTCTGCCTCCCAGGTTCAAGTGATTCTCGTGCTCAGCCTCCTGAGTAGCTGGGATTACAGGCATATGCCACCACACCTGGCTAATTTTTGTATTTTTAGTAGAGATGGGGTTTCACCATGTTGGCCAGGCTGGTCTCGAACTCCTGACCTCAAGTGATCCACCCGCCTCGACCTCCCAAAGTGCTAGGATTACAAGCGTGAGCCACTGTGCCTGGCCTACCATCTCCAATTTATAGGGGAAGAAAGTAGGACAATTATTATTCCTATTTTTCAAGTGGGGAAAATGAGGACGGTATTATTATCCCTATTTTATGGATGAAGAAACTGAGACCTAGAAAGGCAGTTATTTGCCTAAATCATAGGGTAAGTTTGTTGTAGCTGGACTGGAAGCTAAATCTTCTGTCACAGCCTCCAGCTTTTCCCTGATAATGAAAGGTCTTCCTAATACACTGGGGTCAGTCTTCCATGCTGTACTTTATAGGCAATGGGAATGGTTCACAGGAGGCACTTATTAAAGAGTTGGAACACCGATCTGATTCCTTCCTTCTATTGCAGTACCACCTTCAGTGGGGATTTATAAAACATTGATATCCATTACCTTACTTGATCTCCTAAGTACTTTCTTAGCTGCACAGGGCAGGTCGTATCATTCCTATTTTACCATTGCAAAAACTGAGGCTCAGAGAGGTGAAGGGACTTTATCAAAGTCATGCACTGCATAAGTAGCAAGGCCTGGATGAGAAGCTAAGTCGCTGGACTCCTGGTCCAGACTTTCCTCCATGATTCCATGCTGCCTCCCCTCTGGAAACTGCACAACAGACACTTTAATAGTTGGGCTTTTCAACTTGGACACTGTCTAAGTGAGACTTTCCTAGAGTGGCTTTGAAAAAGATGAACTGGGAAAAGGCTTTTCTACTTTGACTATGAACCAACCTTCCTTCCTTCCCTCCTTCCTTCCTTCCTTCCTTCCTTCCTTCCTTCCTTCCTTCCTTCCTTCCTTCCTATCTCTCTCTCGTTCTTTTCTTTTTTGTTTTGAGACAGAGTCTCACTCTGTCGCCAAGGATGAAGTGCAGTGGCGCGATCTCAGCTCACTGCAACCTCCGCCTCATGGGTTCAAGTGATTCTCCTGCCTCAGCCTCCCGAGTAGCTGGGATTACACGCGTGTGCCACCATGTCAGGCTAATTTTTGTATTATTAGTAGAGATGGGGTTTCACCATGTTGGCCAGGCTGGTCTTGAACTCCTGACCTCAGGCGATCCGCCTGCCTCGGCCTCCCAAAGTGCTGGGATTACACGCTTGGCCGTGGGTCTCACCACTCTTTCACCCAAGCTGGAGTGCAGTGGTTTGATCATAGCTTACTGCAGCCTCAAACCCCTGGGCTCAAGTGATCCTCCTGTTTCAGCCTCCCGAGTAGCTAGGACTATGGGTGTGTGCCACTACACCCAGCTAATTTTTATTTTTTTACATGGGGGGAGGGGGTCTCACTATGTTGCCCAGGCTGGTCTTGAATGCCTGGCCTCAAGTGATCCTCCTGCCTTGGCTTCCTAAAGTGCTGAGATTACAGGCACGAGCCATCCCGCCCGGCTGACACACGTTTCTTGATGAGATATAGGAAGAAAGTTGATTACTATGGGTTTTTTCCTCCAATGTTTTAGCTTAGACTCATCGTCCGTAAAGCCACTTAGAATGAGACACACATCCATCTGGTATTGCTGAGGTATTCAAGGTTAGAGTTTTAGTCCTGCTTCTATCCTCCCCAACTAATAAAGTAATCATCTTATCACACAGATCTTCTTTAGTGAAGAATGAATTCTAGGATGCCTGGACAATGAAACCCAGTTTGGCTTGTTCTGTCAAAGAAAAACCAAGCAAATCATTTCATTAAAAAGGAGCCACGTTGTCTCAATGGGCAAGTCTTCACTAGAAAAATTGCCGGAATTGAGAAAACCTACATTTGCGTTAATAATCACTAACTCCCCCATCTGTAGACCAATACCCATGTGACTCCCATTAAAGCATTACTCACATCTAGGCTTGTCCACACTAGAATGTTACAGCCATCAAAGAATTTCCTAAGGCATAGAATTACAGGCTTCTGACGCCCAACAGACCCTCAGATCCAAAAGGCTTTGGCCTTCCTTACTCATGCCAGCCTTAAAATCTAGCCACAGCCTCCTCCTGGGGCTTGGAGGTTTTTTGCCATTTCCATGATGTCCAGAGAAAGCTAGGTGAACCTGCTTTGGGTTTCTTCCACAAAGTGGCTGAGAGGATCTCAGAGCTTTTCAGGACTAAGGGAACAGTGTGAAAGCAGGTCTGGCATGCGGGGCCCAGGCTTTGATCTTCACGCCAGGCCTGGAAGCTCACCATGCCTCTCACCCTGTTTACACTTTCCCATCGGGACTGTACAAACAGCTCCTCAGGGGTAGTAGCAGGTCAAGACTTTGACACATGCCCTGAGGAGTCAACATCTTCTGCAGATTGAGATGTGGAAGGCACTGCAGAACTCTGCTGTTCTGGATTCCTTATTGAAAACATGAAAAGGGCACTAGACTTAGAGTTGGAGGAGAAAATTTGTCCGTGCTTTGCTGTGTGACCTGAATTTTTCTGAAAATCACTCTCTTCATCTGCAGAATGAGAGTAATTGTTCCTGCCCTGCCTACTGCAACAGGGTTGTTGTGGGGAATCAAGGGAGAGCCTATATGTGAGGCACTTTATAATTTGTGAAATGCCAACAAATGCAAGGAATGGCTAGAATTTGTAGCAGTAGTTACAGAGACCAGCCCTAGAAGAATTCAATGGACTTGCTTTGGAGGCTTGGCTCCAAAACAGCACTGTACAGCCAGGACTATGAAACATTCTCTGAGTCATTTGTCTGCTGGTCTAGGTGTAATTTTTAGATGCCGCAGGTGGGCGGGCAGCAGGTAATTGCATCTCAAAAGGTATTTATTGAGCGCCCACTCTGTAATGCTTGTTTTGGAAGGTAATTGGGAAGCACTTGTTCACACATGGACGTTTAATGAAACGGATGGAGCCAACTACCAGCTACTGAAAGACAGGCATCGTAGCCTGGGGGTGGTGGGCGGCTGAGTGTTGAGCCCTCAGATAAGCCCATGAAGGACCCACATCTTGCCTCCAGCATTCCCAGCCCAACTGGGGAGCCAGGCATCCACAGTGAGAGGCTTTGTCTTCCTCGGTGGTTTTCAACTGAGAGCAACTTGTCTACCGCCTCCAGAAGACAGCTGGCCGTATCTGGAGACACTTTTGGTTGTCACAATGAGTGGGAGAGCTACCAGCACCTGGTGTGTAGAGGCCGGTAATGCTGCTAAACATCCTACCATAGACAGGACAGCCTCCCACAACGAAGTATCTGGGCTTCATTGAAGTTTGAAGGTAGAACAGGGCTTCTCAACCTCAGCACTGTTACCTTTTGGTTAAGCTCTAATCTCTTTCAAATTTGAGCCTGGATGATTTTTTTTTTTTTTTAAAGCTAAGCACAAAAATGTATTATTCATGGGAATAACTCATTTTTAAACAGAACAAAATTTTCATTGTGGTAAAGACATGTAACAAAATTTACCATCTTAACCATTTTTAAGTCTATAGTTTAGCAGTGTTAAGTATATTCACATCATTGTGAGGCAATCTTGAATGATGATTTGTTTTTGACTGACTGCTATTATTCAATACTCACCATGTACTAGGTTATAGGATGTGAAAGTGAGACACAGTGCCTGGTTTCAAGGAACTGTGTGGAAAGGGAAGACCCATGTGCACAGACACAGAACTGATACCACCATGCAGAGCAGAAGCTGCATGAGGGCTATTGCAATATATGACAAGATTTTAATGGGTGGAAAAAAAATCACTGGCTTGGGCTGTTCAGAAAAGTCTTCCTGGGAGAGGGAAGTGTCAGACTGATGCTGATGAGTGAGTAGAGTCAGCTCAGCAAAGAGAAAAGGAAAAGCAACCAGCTGGTTGCTAAGCAGATCAGACTTGGGCTGAAAAGGTCAGTCTTCTTACTGGATCAGTCCAGTTGAAATTTCAGAACCAAAATTATTGAGTGTGTGAGTTGGGGGTGGGAACCACTAATCATCAATGGTTCCCCCCATTCTACAACATACTGATGCACTATGGTACCTTCCAATAAATATTAATTTCTTTCTCTCCTTGAGTTAAAGGAGTGCAAGGGCTTTGTTTTATTTTTTTAATTTTTACTTTTTTTTTTTTTTTTGAGACAAGGTCTCACTCTGTCACCCAGGCTGGAGTGCAGCAGCACGATCACAGCTCACTGCAACCTCTGCCTCCCGAGCTCAAGCAATCCTCCCACCTCAGCCTCCCTAGTGCTGGGACCACAGGCGTGTGCCACCCCACTCGACTAATTTTTAAATATTTTCTAGAGGCAGGGTCCCACTGTGTTGCCCAGGCTGGTCTTGAACTCCTGGATCCAAGTGATCCTCCCACCTCAGCCTCCCAAAGTGCTGGAATTACAGGTATGTGCCACCCCACCTGGCCAGCTTTGTTTAAATACTCCACAAGAAACTTCCATTGCACAGCTAAGTAAACTGATAATTCGCTTGCTCAAGATTACGAAGATTGTAAACAGGGAAGCGGTTTGCAAACTTAAGACTATCTCTAAAGCCCATCTTTTCCTAATCAGTGGTTCCTCCCAGTCTATGGCACGCTGATGCAAATCATGGAAAAATTCACACTAAACTTTCTGCTTTCAGTATCAGGGTCCAAATACCACCTTAAGTCAACCTGACCTGTCTTTATCAGCTGCTTACTAAACACTCTTTGCAGAACTGTACTCTTAAAAAGCACTGAAGTATTTGTGCATTTCCTAAATATACAAACAAGCACTTTTAAAACATGGAGACAGACGAGAAAAGTAATAATTCTGCAGCAGTAGTACTCTTTCTGAGTAGTCTGCTTTTGCAATGTGCAGTTCAGTGTGAGGTTGCCTGGTCCATCTTCAGACATTGTGAAACCTTCTCCCCAGAAGTGATGTCACTGCTAATGCTGAGGATATTTAAAGCAGGGAGCAAACCCATGGGAAGACATGTGACTGTGACAAAGATGAGGGATGAGATGTGATCAATAAAGCTTTTCAGCTCAAACTTCACTCATTCTATAAATAAAACAGCTTAAAATAGACTTGAGGGATTATTTTGCCTCCTAGAAATAAAATTCACCAGTGCTCAGGACAAGGCCTAGAATATAATGTGCTCGGTGAGTGTTTGTTAAAATGTGGAATAATTCTGAATCCTATGTCCAGCTGCTCCCACTCCTGCCGCAGACAGGAGCCTGCCGTTTGCCATTTCCAGATCTCCAGGGAGAAGGGATCTGGGGGCCTGCTCTGGAGACGTGTTCTGGAAGGGGAAAGAAGGCATGGTTCTCCATGCTCTGTATGCTCAGCAGGGAGTTAAACATTGGAAAGGAACAGTTTCTAGCCCCCTGGGTTCCTGAATGGCTCTTGTTTTCTGTAGTTTGGGATATACTGCTGGGATCATTTGCGTGTGCCTGCTTTTCTAGATCCATCTCCCTCTCCTACAATAACAACAAAACAACAACAGACATTCCTGAGGCATTTCTTTGAAGGCAGCTGTGCTGCTGGATTACCCATCAGAAAAGACAGAAAACTTCGGTAGCCTGGCAACTTGAGAAGCCCCAGCCAAGATGCCCCACACCTCTACGCCACTTCAATAAGCTGATTAAACTCAGAAAAGTGTGTATATGGTGCTGGCCACTCTGAGAAGGTTATTTGGTTTGGGTACAGTGGTGTTTTGTGTCTGTGGGTTTGTTTGTTTGTTGTTGTTTTGAGACAGAGTCCTGGAGTAAGCAGTAGTGCAACTTGGCTCACTGCAACCTCCATCTCCTGGGTTCAAGCGATTCTCGTGCCTCAGCCTTCCAAGGAGCTGGGACTACGGGCGCCTGCCACCACACCTGGCTAATTTTTGTATTTTTAGTAGAGATGGGGTTTCACCATGTTGGCCAGGCTGGTCCCGATCTCCTGACCTCAAGTGATCCACCCGCCTCTGCCTCCCAAAGCGCTGGGATTACAGGCGTGAGCCACCGCACCCGGCCGGTACAGGGTGTTTTTAACTGTGATTGTTTAAAATGGCTGTCTGGTGTGTCTCTTGGACATAGTTTCTTAGCTGCCGGGTTCCTACTTTCTTTCCTCGACTCTAAGCATCTCCTGCTAGTCCATCATTCTGTGTAACTCTGCTCTTTGAGGGAATGTATTATCACTCTGACAGTAGCAGATTCAACCAAATTACTCCTTGAGCTCTCTGGTTCCTGGAGTCAGGGAGCGTACAACAGGATCCCTGGTCCCAGCCACCTTGCACTCCAGACTGAGGAGCATTTTAGTTAAGCCCAGTTGCTTCAGATTTTAGTGACCTGGGTGGGGACCTAGGCTCTACCATCACCTAGCAATGTATGCTCAGTAAATGGTAGCTACTTATTATTATTACATTGCTGGATATATAGCCTTTCCCTACTCAACAAGATGTGTTTGTTTTGAAATACCTCCTAGCTGGCTTTTGTCCCAGAATTTTATTTGAGAACAATGAGGGTTTTAATCACATTTTCATCCTGAATGAACCAAATCGTAATCCTTCTATGTTTTGTGTGAGTGTATTTGTATTTTTTAATTGAAGTACAAACTCAAGAAGCAGTTTTCACACTCCCTCCCTCTGGTCAACATCCAGTAGACATTTTTGGGATTAGAAGCTAATACATCATATTAGAGACTAAAATGCAAAATCTTCTAAAGTGGTATAGACCACATGGGTGTGAGATCTTTTATACTTGAAATTTTTCTAAGTCAGCCCAGAGCCATTTCAGTACAGTTATACCCATAGCCACACTTCCCTGTTGACAGAAACCCTTTAAATTTTTTTCCCCCAATTTTTTCAGTAT
Organism: Nomascus leucogenys; assembly: GCF_006542625.1. Taxonomy (NCBI): domain Eukaryota; kingdom Metazoa; phylum Chordata; class Mammalia; order Primates; family Hylobatidae; genus Nomascus; species Nomascus leucogenys. Next base: position 40,132,323 of record NC_044402.1, on the reverse strand, counting down.
CAGACATCCATGGTCTTTCTGGACTCCAGTCTCAGGGTTGTCTTCCTCCATGGCCAACTGCCCCACCATGCAATATATATCAGCCTCCTCCTGTCTTGGTTACCAATTAGAAATGAGAAATGGCTAAGTGTTTTGGCTATGGAGTCATCTCAGTTATCAGTGGTGTGACCCTAGGAAAATTAGCTACCAGCTCTGTGACTCAATTTCCCCATTGTTAACATACAGGTAATTATAATAAGTACTTTCTTAGGATTGCTGTGAAGATCGAATAAAATAATATATGTAAAGAGCTTATAGCTCAGGAATTGGCATTTAGGCCGGGCGCGGTGACTCACGCCTATAATCCCAGCACTTTGGGAGGCCGAGGTGGGCAGATCACTTGAGGTCAGGAGTTTGAGACTAGCCTGGCCAACATGGTGAAACCCTGTCTTTACTAAAAATACAAAAATTAGCTGAGCGTGGTAGCTCGTGCCTGTAATCCCAGCTACTCAGGAGGCTGAGGCAGAAGAATCACTTGAATCTGGGAGGGAGAAGTTGCAGTGAGCCGAGATTGCGCCACTGCACTCCAGCCTGGGAGACTGAGCGAGACTCTGTCTCAAAAAAAAAAAAAAAAAAAAGAAAAAGAATTGGCATTTAGTAAGAGCTCAATAAATACTATTTTAAAAAATCATGTTAATTGGGAGATAGTGGTCTAGTAGCTAGATCAGCATCCAGTATTGTTTTGTAGCAAATATACTAAGATCCCCCATAAACATAAATTGTGCTGAAAACAAAATGGTCTGACATTATATACTTTTAAATTTTATTATTACAGCTCTCCAGCCAGCTTCTTCACCTTTGTTAAGTTTAGCTTAAAGCTGCCTCCTTACATATTTTAAATTCCATTTAAAGGTTTCTCCATATGTAGTGAAACGTAACCTAACTGGATGTGTAAATAGACTGTAACCTACTTTTGTACCATTCACTGAGTTTCAGCCAATCAAAGGCAGCCAACTGTCCAACCCTTGTTCAAATAAGGCAAATGTAGAGCTGTAACCAATCCAGCTGTTTCTGTACCTTACTTCCATTTCCTGTATGTCACTTGCCTTTTTCTGCCCATAAATCTTCTTCAACCATGAGGCTGCCCCAGAAACTCTGAACCAGTTCTGGTTCAAGAGGCTGCCTGATACACAAATTGTTCTTTGCTCAATTAAACACTGTTAAATTTAATTTGTTTAAGGTTTTCCTTTTAATGCCTTCAAGACATAGATTCTGGTTACATACCTAGATATGTGACTGGTATAAAGTACCTAAATGGCCAGGAACTCTGTGGGCACCTCTAACATGGCTGGGAAGAACACTTGTCCATAAAGGAAAGGTGTGCGTGTGCAGGAATGAATGCGAGCATGGTCTGTGCTGGCCAGATGCCCCTCAGGCTCACCCAAGTCTTCCTGCAACTGCACTGGGAATATTACTTTCTTCCACTCCCAGCTGACAGCCCAGCTCCCCCCTATACTGGGAACCTTCCTCACTGGGAACACAGAATTAATTGCTATACAATAAGTATTCATTCATCTATAAAAATGAATAAGGACCTCTCTCCAGATTCTAAAAGAAAATACTCCTTTAGGAGATAAAAATAGAAATAGTAAAGAATAATGCTTACGAGCTTGATTCAGGATTCAGACAAGCTCTGGGTTTGAATCCTAGCTCTAATATTTTTTAGTTGTGTGACTTTCAGCAAAGTGGCTTACCCCTTTGAACCTCTATTTCCTATCTAGAGGAAGAGATAATAAAGTGTCTACCAAATGAGTTATTGTGAATGACAAATAAGTTCAGGTACGTTAGGTAATTGGATGAGTACCTGGCATATACTAAGAGTTTAAAAAATACAGCTATTAACAGTAGCTTTGGTATCATTCATAAATGAACTTTGCTGTCCTCCACACCCTCTTTCAACTTTGGGGGGAACTCCACATTCATAGTGAAATCTAAATTAATATGCTGCCAACAGGTTTCCCTAGCCAAGTACATGGAGAGCAAAAGCCTGGTTAGGTTGGGACAAGGGTGATGTTAAAAGATTAAAATGGGCCAACCTAATTGTCCAGGTTGATAAAACTACTCCTAGTTTAAAGATTTTCAAGCCAGGTTCCCAGCAGCCCTGCAGATAAATGTTTCCTCTTCATATTTTTGTCCTAGAGTCCGTTAAATTCAACAATCATTTGAGTAAGTATTCCTTAGCAGGCATTCTGTTAAACACTAAAGATTCAGAAATATATAAGACACTTGCTTTTTTTTTTTTAAGAGGCAAGGTTTTGTTGGGCACGGTGGCCCACACCTGTAACCCCAACACTTTGGGAGGCTGAGGCAGGAGGATTGCTTGAGCCCAGGAGTTCAAGATAGCCTGGGCAGCATAGGGAGACCCTGTCTCTAAAAAAAATTAAAAATAATTTTAAAAATTATTAAGCTACTTGGGAGGCTGAGGTGGGAGAATTGCTTTCGAGGCTGCAGTGAGCTATGATTGCACCACTGTACTCCAGCCTGGTTAACAGAGTGAGATCTTGTCTCCAAAAAAAAAATGAAGATGAGGTCTTGCTCTGTTGCCTAGGCTGGCCTGAAACTCCTGGGCTAAAATGATCAAGTAGATGGGACTACAGGTATCCACCACCACACCTGGCTCAATTTTTCTCATAGTTCAATTTTTTTTTAAGGACACAATCTTTGATCTAGGAAATAGCAGTTTAGTCATTATGCTTTTACCTACGAAAACTCCCAGAATCAGCTTTTCTACTTCATCTTCTCAAACCCTTCAAGATGCTTCTTAATCCAGTTCTTAGTAAGAACCTCTCTCCTTGCCTCCCACCATTCACATAACTTTGCCCTACTTCAGCTCTTACACAACTAAACCATGTCATTAATTTTGAATGTTCTCTGTTTAGTACATCTGCATCTCATCTTCCCAATCAGGATATAAGGAACTCTCTGGCATAAATCTTCTATTAATTCATTGTATATTTCCATAACACCTACCATTCTGTTATCCCTGCTTTCAATCATCCATGATGATTGTGAATGAAATTTTACAAAACATGTAGTTTAAATTATCCCTCTTAGTCAGTTAGGTATGAGAGAGATAGATTTAGGGCAAATGTAACTTTGCCACAGTCCCTGAAAAAAAAAAAAAAAGATTTGGGGGCCGGGCACGATGGATCATGCCTGTAATCCCAGCACTGATAAGCCGAGGTGGGAGGATTTCTTGAGCCTAGGAGTTGGAGACCAGCCTGGGCAATATAGTGAGACCCTGTTTCTACAAGACAAAATTTAAAATTAGCTAGGTGTCGTGGTGCATGCCTGTGGTCACAGCTACTGAGGAAGCTGAGCTGGAAGGATCGCTTGAGCCCAGGAGTTTGAGGCTGCACCGATGCAGTGAGCACGCCACAGCACTCCAGCCTAGGCAACACAGCGAGACCCTGTCTCAAAAAAAAAAAAAAAAAAAAAAAAGAAAGAAAGATTTGGGACAAATTCTACTTTTCCATACCATGTCTCCTGATTCACTTAGAAAATTTCCTTTCTCTTTTTGACTTCTTTTTTTTTTTTTTTTTTTTTTTTTTTGAGATGGAGTCTCACTCTGTCACCCAGGCTGTAGTGGAGTGGCGCAACCTTGGCTCACTGCAACCTCTGCCTCCTGGGTTCAAGCAATTCTCCTGCCTCAGCCTTACAAGTAGCTGGGACTACAGGTGTGCGCCACGACGCCCGGTTAATTTTTTGTATTTTTAGTAGAGACGAGGTTTCACCGTGTCAGCCAGGATGGTCTTGATCTCCTGACCTCGTGATCCGCCCGCCTTGGCCTCCCAAAGTGCTGGGATTACACGCATGAGCCACCGCACCCGGCCCTCTTTTTGCCGTTTAGTTCTCTTTTTTTCTGCAGTGTTGACATTGAACACCAGATCCCTGAAATCCACACAGAAAATGCCATTTCTATTTTTGCGTTTGGTCTTGAAAACACTTGAATCACGATCATCCACTGAGAAACTTCTCCGGAAGAGGAAAGGGCAGTTCCTCAGCACATCTGTGACTCAACAGCAACTCAGGAGGGGAAGCAGAATGGATTTTGTCCCCTGTATCATCTTAAAGGGGAAATTTGTGTCTAGCTTAAATTGGGGTAGAATAGTGTCTATTAACTCTACAAGGATTCTCATGCTTTGCAAAAATATCCCAATTTCTCTGAAATCACATATTTGGAATCTCTTTTCATCACAGAACACCAGAGCTGCCATTCTTGTTACTGTAATGCCACCATGGGGAGCTTTGAGATTATTCTCCCATTGAAGTACCATCCATAAGGTTGTGGACAAATCCATAGTAACATATACCCACAGAAATTGTACTTATTATACCTGAACACTCCCATTTCTTCATAGTCTTAGAAAAAGATGCTAAAGGAAGAGACAAAAACATCAGTATATAGGAAAATACCCTCTACCCTTGAATACCTGAACCTGGAGATCGAGACCATCCTGGCTAACACGGTGAAACCCCGTCTCTACTAAAAATACAAAAAAAATTAGCCGGGCGTGGTGGCGGGCGCCTGTAGTCCCAGCTACTTGGGAGGCTGAAGCAGGAGAATGGCGAACCCGGGGGGTGGAACTTGCAGTGAGCCGAGATCGCGCCACTGCACTCCAGGCTGGGCGACAGAGTGAGACTCCGTCTCAAAAAAAAAAAAGAATACCTGAACCTACGTTGGGAAGGGCGAGCCAGGCTGAGGCTGGAAGAAGGATGTTTAATTGTGCTTGTATGCCTGTGGGAGTGCGCATCTGTGTATAAGTCAGAACCTTCCTAGAGGGGGAAAATGCTTAATTCTGTCAGTCAAATTGGTGAACGAGGTATCGGCCTCTGGGTTATTTATAGACCTTAAACTGGCATGTGCTATACATACTGAATACTTGGCTGTTCTCATTTCTTTTGAGCAATTGAGATAAAGTAAAGGAGAGGCAAATAAAAATGTCATGAGAAAAAGTAAAGAGAGATTCAGATCATGACTATAATTTTTCTTATAACATTATCTTTCTTATAACTGTAGATGGCCTGGAAAACTTCCCAGAGTCAGAGAATCCCATAAAATAGGATTCCAGGGGGTGGGAGGAGTTGGGGGGGGTGGGGGGATGGGATTTCATTTTAGAAAGAGACTGAAGAGAGCTTGGTCACTGAAGTTCCGGGTGTAGAGGTGAAGAGGATTATCTGAATACTGTACTGATTTTATCTGATTTCCAGAGTGCTCTCCAGTGTCACTATTGCTCAGATGCCAAAATATCTCTGAGCTATTACATAGAACATGGCGTCAGCCAGAGAAACTGGTTCAGGGGCACCCGGACACAACGAGCTTTCATAAAGGAACTCTGGAGAGATGACAAAGAAGCATATCTATGCCTGATCGTCCTGCACTCCTTTTTCTGGGAAGAAAGTAAAGCCCTCTACCAAAGATAGCAGAACAATCTCTCACTCTGAAGTGAGGGCAGGAATAGTGAGCTATTGCCTGCCATCCATCTCCAAGGCTTCTCTGGAAAGAGGATGTGCTGTCTAGAGAGGAAGCTGTATTTGGGACTCCTGCCCTGCAAAGTACATTCAGGGGGTCTGAGTGGCCTGCACTGGCACTCTTGGGGCCACCCAGGTTCCCCACCTTCAGCACCTCCCAGCTAGGACACATATTTTACCCATCAGTTCCTCCTTAACTCCACATTCTAGTTATTCCTGATTCCCTCTGAGAGCCTCAGCGGGTCCTCCGTGGCTGTTAAGAAACAGGTGGACCCCACCAGGCAACTGGAGAAACTGCAAACTCTCCACTTACCGAGCCACAGTCTGTCCCCTCTTTTCTTCCATAACTTCCCCATCTGTGAAATGGGAATAACAGCCCTGTCACAGCTACTTCACACAGTAAAAGTGCTGCATAAGGTGGAAAACGCTAAAATAAAAAGGCAGGGCATTGCTGTTGCTATTTTTAATACCTATCCCATAGTTTCATTTAACATAAAACAGCAAAATAGCTACCAAATATACCTTAAAAGCCCATCCTCAGCCTGGGAATAATAGCTGCATAAAAACTTGTTCAGGTCCCTCAGTCCCTCCTTAAACCTATTGAACTAGAACCTCCAAGTGTAGAGACCAGGACCTGTATTTTTAAGGAGTTCCCAGGCAATGCTAATCATCAGCCGGGTTTCTGACCACGATTTGCTCCATTCTACGAACACTGGGCAGAATCTTTGCCCGGTTTGGAGGAAAAGATATATGATGTATTTCCTATGCCTCTCAAACTTGACCAGTGGAGGTGGGTTACAGCTCAGGTGACTGACAACCTTTTCTAAGGAATAGGAAGAACAATAATGCTTTCGAAGGGTTAAGACCTCACAGGAGGACCACCAGAGGGGAGAGGAAGGGTCGGCGGGGAGGAATGGAACTCACCTACGATGATACCACAGGCACTGACCAATCCGATCTCTTTCTTCAGGGCTACTCCGCCCCCTCCGGAACCAGCCTCGGGGCTGGCGTCCGACTCGCCCCCACCTGGGTGTTTCTGTTCGGTGTTGTTTCGGTGCCTGGCTCCTTCTTCCATCCTTCTCGGTAGGATTGCAACCTCAAAAGCTGCCTCCCTTTCTAAATGCGTATTCGTGTAAATATATTGGGAGAGAGCTTTGAATTAGAACGTCCTTTTCCGAAATAGGAACCACTCCTACCCTCTAAAAAAAGGCAAGCAGATAAAAGAGAAAACGAAAAATATTCCTACTCCGTATTCACACTTTCTGATCACTCGTGTTGACAAACAAGAAAAGTGTTGCTAAAAAAAAAAAAAAAAAGGCCCAGGGGAGACATACATTTAAATATAAAAATAGAACTGTGCCAGTGACTCCGGCTGGAATTCTGCTGAAAGGGATGTGTGTTCAGAAACCAGGATGGTTCTGCTCTGTGCACCAGGCAGTGGCTTATTCAGAAAGAGAGCCTGGATTTCCCTTCACCTCTCCCCCTAATAAAACAGGAGATTGCCTTTACCTCCCCTTAGTTTTTTCTTTTATGATGAAGACAAAAATAGTTTTCATTAACGGTAGGAAAAAAGAGCAATCCTCAGGTACTTTCTTCTCTTCTAGAAAAAAAAAACTGGGGACCTGACCGTGTTGCTCTAGATCTGGTTTCCACCTGCTATGGGTTTCTTTTCCTTTCCCCGTCTTCTGCTTCCGCCTTTCCCAGATGTCCCCTTCTTTCTCGCTGGTCTTCGTGCCCTTGCTGTCCTCTTTTAGATCCCCGTTCTACTGCACAGCCGGCCCCATCCCCCTGGCTTTCGGGAGAGTGGCTTCTCCACACACTAACGTGCTTCTCTTTAGCGAGGGGTTTTATTCGCCCGCCGAGGCTCCGCCCCTGCCTCCTCTGCTCCCCTCCATCCTCAGTCCCGTCTCCTCCCTCCTCTGCAATTTAAGTATTAGCACAGAGCCCCCAAACAGCACTGAGAAAATGGACTAAGTTATTTCTTTTTGCAATCGTCTCTCGCTTTCTCCATCTTTCTCCTTGCAACCAAGTGGAAGTAAACTCCTTCCACGTCAACTGTTCCGGGAGAGCTCATTAGCTAGTATAATGTTACAGGTCATAGAACATCTGTGAGCTTTATAAATAAGGGAACAGTTGTGCAGATACTTTTAATGCCATCAGAAATAAACTAGCCAATGTGTTAAAAAGTATTTAGGACTGGATCATTTGAGAATGCAGGAGAGAACGTTGAAGGGACATCATCTTCGAGTTTCCTAAAAACAGGGGGAATCGACGGGTGGGGGAGGGAAATGGAAGGGAAAAATGGGAATGAAACAATGAAACATGTTTTCCAATGAAAACAATGGGAAAAAGGTTCTTTCAGCGTAATTGTGAGCTACGAAGAGTACAGAGGAAACAAAATCGCCAGGCGCGGTGGCTTACGCCTGTAATCCCAGCACTTTAGGAGGCTGAGAGGGGAGGATCACGTGAGCCCAGGAGTCTGAGACCAGCCTGTGCAACACAGCGAGACCCCGTCTACTAAAAAATTTAAAATTAGCCGGGTGCAGTGGTGCAGGCCTGTAGTCTTAGCTACTCAGGAGGCTGAGGCTGGAGGATTGCTTGAGCCCAGGAGGTCAAGGCTGCAGTGAGCTATGATGACGCCACTGCACTCCAGCCTGGGAGGTAGAGCAAGACCCTGTCTCAAAAACAAAACGAAACAAAAAGCCAGAAAAACCACATGCACATACAAAAAGATAAAAAACAAAATTACCAGGTAGCCTTGTTGTTCACAGCTCTTATTTAGGGCTGGCTGAAACATGAAAAAAAATGACTCAAACCCTGGTCCTGCAACTTCTAATATTTTTGCACTTATAAACTATTTGAAAAGCACACATGGGGAATTATCAGTACATCGCTGATCATGAAACAGACTTGTTGATGTTAGAATAACTAGCTTATTACCATATTGAAATGATGCCTCTACTTTTTTGAAGAATTTCACTCAGAAACTGCTGCCTTAAGGTGAGAGCAACAATGTCTACTTATAATTGTAAAGTATTTTGAAAAAACAGCATGAAGCAATATAGTGGACAACACTATAAGTCTAAAATAGTTATTTTTAGCCTTATTAAATATATTATGCAAAATTATTTAATTTTAAAGTGGGCCTAAAAAATAAAGTTCCCCCAAACTGACCCCTAACTACAGAAATTTGGCCTCACTTTCTGGAAAATGTTCCAAAAGATTTTGGGTTTTAAGGAAAATAAATACTTAATTCCTTAAAATAAGGTTGGTTGAGCTATCGTAGCGAAAGCTTTTTCAAATGGGGTAAAGTCCAATCAGCAGTCATCTGCCCCCTTGATCACTCAGCAAGTATTAAGAGGTTTCAAAGGTTGGGAGGAACTTCCTCTCCTCCTTTTGCTGGTTCAAGATACAGCAAATTGAAAGACTCAGCAAAAAAACAACAAACATACAAAAAAAAACCAGACAAGGCAGGGAATATATAGCACAAAACTCCATGGGAGGGAATGAGTCATGGGAAATGAAAAAATGTTGAATTTGCCTCTAGCCTTTCCTAACAATCTTAGAAAACACTGAGGGAAAATTTGATAGATTCATTTGTAAACATTCAGATTTGAAGACTTCTGCTCCGATTTCAACATCACCGTATAAAAGAAATAATGTTTCTGCTTCTCAAACGTGAGTTCTTTCAGTAATATTTGGTAGTTCTAATTTATATGATGCAGACTTAATGTGGGATAAAACATGAATGTGATAAATTTGAGGTCTCTTGCTAAAACCAGTGCAAACTGATAACAATATGGTAAGCTTTAGCCCTCTCAAATTATGAACTAAGAAGCTAAGGGGGTTATGGGATCAAATACATTCTTGGAATACAGTGGTACTAGGTGCACACGTTGGAAAGGAAGAGTTGCTAAAGATTAGTATTTCTATTTCTTTAGCACTTGGAATTTATAAGTGGCTTATTACCGTCGATTACTGGTGCGATGTAATATCCAGGAAAGGGGCTGGGCATGGTGGCTCATGCCTGTAATTCCAGCACTTTGGGAGGCCAAAGCAGGTGGAGTGCTTGAGCTCAGGGGTTCAAGACCAGACTGGGCAATGTGGTGAAACCCCATCTCTACAAAAATTACAAAAATTAGCTGGGTGTGGTGGCTCATGCCTGTAGTCCCAGCTACTCAGGAGGCTGAGGTGGGAGGATCGTGTGAGCCCGGGAGGTTGAGGCTGCAATGAGCCAAGATCGCACCACTGCACTCCAGCCTGGGTGGCAAAGTGAGAACCTGTCTTTAAAAAAACCAAACCAAACCAAACCAAACAAACAAACAAACAAACAAAGCTAGGAAAGGAATCTCCCCACTTTCAAAGGGATCATTATATTAAGTGCCTCTCTTTAGATTGGAATCTTTTTGTAACATAAACTCTTAAGTGTGTCAAAATTCCACGTGACTAACATTGAACACAAGAGAGAAAGAAAAGCCTTGGTGTCATATGTTGACAAAAATCTGTAAAAAATTACAAACTAAAGGCCGGGCGTGGTGGCTCAAGCCTGTAATCCCAGCACTTTGGGAGGCTGAGGCGGGCGGATCACGAGGTCAGAAGATCGAGACCATCCTGGCTAACACGGTGAAACCCCGGCTCTACAAAAAATTAGCCGAGCGTGGTAGCGGGCGCCTGTAGTCCCAGCTACTCAGGAGGCTGAGGCAGGAGAATGACATGAACCCAGGAGGCGGAGCTTGCAGTGAGCCAAGATCGTGCCACCGCACTCCAGCCTGGGCAACAGAGCAAGACTCCATCTCAAAAAATAAAAAAAAAAAAGAAATGTAAAAAAAAAAAAAAATTACAAAATAATGTTTCATTAAATTTTGAGCTTTTTTTTTTTTTTTTTTTTTTTTTGAGACTGAGTCTCGCTCTGTTGCTCTGGCTGGAGTGCACTGGTGCGATCTCAGCTTTCGGCTCACTGCAACCTCTGGCTCCTAGGTTCAAGCGATTCTCCTGCCTCAGCCTCCTAAGTAGCTGGGATTACAGGCACCTGCCACCATGCCTGGCTAATTTTTGTGTTTTTAGTAGAGACGGGGTTTCACCCTGTTACTTAGGCTCATCTTGAACTCCTAACCTCGTGATCCACCAGCCTCGGCCTCCCAAAGTGCTGGGATTACTCTATTCTGCATTTACCTTTATATTTTTATTCTATTCTCTATGTTTAAGTAGTGCTTTATAGCCTACAAATGGTTTTCTGAACAATATCTCAATTTTTTTCCTCGTCATGTAGTATCTTGGGCAGACGAGGCAGTTATTTTAAAGATTTTAAAAATTAGAAACCTGAGGCTTAAAGAAATATTTTATCTGAGGTAAAAAACAAGACAGTCTATTCAAGGGCAAATGGGAGATTGATAGTTTACACTGAGCACTTTTTCAGGATGCTATAGCTACTGGTCGAAGCCTCAACTTCTTTCACCTGAGGGAAACTCTGTGTTTTTGCTTTGGTGTCTTAATTGTGCCTTTTAGAAACTCACCTTGATCCTAACACTCACCTGCTGAGTGAGATCCACAGGACTTCACCTGGGCCCCCCCAACATTTGTCACCCCCTTCGCACAGTCCTCAGTGTGGCCATATCCCAAGTACGTAGTACAATTCCGTTTCCAATATCGGAGCCACTGTTTCAGTTGTTTTGCATGCTTCAGATCAGAAGAAATTGATCCCTTTAACTAGGGAAAATTATGGATGAAAGGCTGTTTTCTTACAACTATGGATTTAGAAAGAGAAAGGCTGTGCGTGGCTGACACCTACTGGACAGAAAGGTTATGGCTTGGGGTCATGCTGCTTGTGATAGTTAAAACACAAACACACACACAAACCCAACGCAGTCATGTTCTAATATTCCCCTACTTCCCCTTTTTTTAGAGACAGGGTCTCACTCTGTCACCTAGGCTGGAGTGTAATGGCGCAATCACAGCTCACAGCAGCCTCAAACTCCTGGGCTCAAGTGATCCTCCCGCCTCAGCCTCCCGAGTAGCTGGGACTACAGATGTGCGCCACCACACCCGGGTTAATATTCCCTTTCTGAAACAAGTTAGACGTGTCTGCTAATGCAAAAGAATAGAGCACAAAGCTCATCCACTCCATTCCTGATTTTTTTTCTAGATCCAAGAAACAGCACTTTATTCTTGCTTTTTGTAACAGAGCTGGGAAGTCTGAGGTTACCAACAAAGGACCCAAATCTCTCCCTGGAGTCAACTCACAGTCCATGCCCTCACTCCATCCTTCTTCTCATATCTATGTGCCCCATATCTATGTGCTTTAGTTTAAAGCAGAAGGAAACACTGCTTTAACCCAACTTTCTTCCCAGAGTCCCAGGGATCACTGCCTATGGTCGATTTGATGGGGGCTTCCTGAGCCAGTAGTTTTAGAAGACTTTACTTCAATAGAAAATGAAAAGCAGATGAAAATTAATGAGAAAAGAAGAAAAAAATAAAAAAAGAAAAGGCCAAAATAGGTCAGAAAGAAAGGAAGATAAAATGAGGATACTCGGTCAGTGATTAAGCTCTTTTTAGTGTATGCTCTGTTTGCCTTTTGGGCGTATTCATAAGTTCAAAGGAAGTTGTGTCTTCTAGGGTTTATGCGGTCCTGAGAATTTGGATGCAGCAGACCCTGCTTTGTTATGATGGTTAATTAATTCAGCTCTTCTGGAGATAATGATGAATCCTTGCTCTGACACCAGAGACAAAAATTCCAGCAGATTACTCTTCTGTCTGCTGCACTTGGTGGGAATTCCATCGAGCCAGCCCAGCACTAGTGAGAAAGAAATAAAGAGGCACTGCCTGTGGCAGGCCAGATCTCCGCATTTTCTTGATTCTTTTGCTGGGCCCAATCTGTCATGGGGCCTTAACAGTCTTCTTTCTAAGGATTTAAGTGACTCCAGTTTTGAATACTTAAATATGGAAACTTCCCCTTCCTAATTGGTTTTCATTATGTTTAACAAAGATGAGGGTTTTTTTTTTTTTTTTTTTTTTTTTTTGAGATAGGGTCTCACTCTCACTCTGTCACTCAGGTTGGGGTGCAGTGGTATGATCACAGCTCACTGCAACCTCGAACTTCTGAGTTCGAGTGATCCTCCTGCCTCAGCCTCTCAAGTAGTTGGGACTACAGGTGCACACCACCATGCCTGGCAAATTTTTAAAAAATTTTTAGTAAAGATGAGGTCTTACTATGTTGCCTAGGCTGATCTCAAAGTCCTTGCCTGAAGAGTTCCTCCAGCCTCAGCTTCCCAAAGTGCTGGGAGCCACTGTGTGAGCCACTGTGCTGGGCCTCAGGTTTTTAAAGATGTAGATGACAAGTTCCCCGAGGGCAAAGACCTGCTTTGCTCACTGCTATAACCCCAGTACCTAAAATGGTGCCTGGCACTCAATAAATATGATCGATTGAATGAATTAATGTAAAAATAAGTGTTGATGTACATTAATGCATAATAAATAAAATAATTACCAAATGACTCCTTGATATACCAACTAACTGTAGCAAGACGTAGCCCTTGGTGCCTGTACAGGGGCTGGACCACAGAAAGAGAAGAAAAAGACAATCAAGGTTTTGACTTTGAAGATTATTTTATACAGAGCACAGATCTCAAGCAGGCCCTTAACACTGCCAGCAATCCTACCACAATCTTGTAGTTAACTGACCTTTCCACTTACCTGCTCCTCTCTTCAAACCAATACCACACCCCAAATCTTCACTTCTAGTTGACATCTTTGACTATTGTTTCATGGAGAAAATGGGAATAGGCAGAAGAGAACTTCCCCATCCTCCATTTACTAAATCTGTCAATCTACCTGTAGCTTTCCCCACATCCTCCACCTTCCCTCCCATTGAAATGAATGTGCTCTCTGTGATCCTATGTATCTCCCCTATTGGTGCACTAGCTTCCCTGTCCTATCTCCCTGGTCAGGGACTTTGCTCTTGAAATTATTCTGTTCTCTCCTACATCATCAGTTTTTTACTGTCTCCTGGATTATTCCTATCAGTATACGATGTGCTGTAATAACTCCCATTGAAAAACAAACAGGCCGGACTGGGTGGCTCATGTCTATAATCCCATCACTTTGGGAGGCCAAGGCAGGAGGATCACTTGAGTCCAGGAATTTGAGACCAGCCTGGGTAATATAGCAAAACCTTGTTTCTACTAAAAATTAAAAAGAAAATTAGCCTGGTGTGGTGGTGCATGTCTGTAGTACCAGGAACTCAGGAGGCTGACGTGGGAGGATTGCTTGAGCCACGGGGTTGGGGCTGCAGTGAGCCATGTTCGTGCCACTGCACTCCAGCCTGTACAAGAGAGTGAGGTCGTATCTCAAAATATGTGACAAAATGAACAGAACTTCCCTTGATGCTACATTCCTTTCAGCTACCACCCAACTTCTCTGCTCCTGTCTCTACTTCCTCATCTCCACTGGTGCTTGGAATTACTACATCAAAGCTTTTGTCCCCATCACCTTGTGGAATCCGTTGTTGTCAAGGTCACCAACATCTACTCTATCAATTGTACCACTGGTGGTCTAATCTAGCAATCATTTCTCAGTCCTTATCTTGTTGATCTTACAGCAGCATGTGGCCAGCTAACGGCTCTGGAGCACCCACTCTCCTAGGTTTCCCCAACCTCATTTGTCTCTTTTTAGGCTGCTGGCTGGACCCTTTCCTTTCCCCAATCTCTTCTCTTCTCTATCCTCCCTCTCTAGCTGTGTGATCTCATCCAGTCCCATGGCTTTCAGTAGCAACTCTACACTGATATTTTCCAAATTTATAGATCCAGTTCTACTCTCTTGCATAAACTCTAGAATCAGCTATCTAGCCACCTAATTGATGTCTCTGTTTTGGATGTTTAATAGGCACCTCTAGCCTAATATGCCCAAAAGAGAGTGCGTGCTTTCCGCTCCAAACCTGATTTTTGCCCAGTATTCCCCACTTTAGTAAATGGTGCTAGTTGGTCAGGCCAAAATATCTTGGAGTCAACCTTGATTTATCTTTTTCTCATATATCCTACATTTGGTTTGTCAGCCAATCCCTGTTAGCTGTAGCTTCAAATCAAATCTCGCAAATATCGAGAGACTGATCACTTCTTACCATCTCCACTGCTACCACCCTGGTTCATCACCACTTCACCATCAGCTCTCACCCACGCTGTTTCAATAGCCTTCTAATTGGTCTCCCTATTTCCACATGTTTCTCCTACAAATGTTCTCCTACACTTTATTCTCTACATGGCAGCCAGAATGATCCTTCATAATTACAGATCAGGTCACGTCCCTTCCCTGTTCAAAACCCTCCAACGCTGCCTGTCACAGCTAACTAGAATCAAACCCGCAGGTCCTGGTGGCCACTTGGACTTCATATCCTTCTCTTCCTTTCATGTGGTCCTCCAGTCTCATAGACCTCCTTCCTAGTCCTTGAACACTAAGCTCTGCCTCAGGGCCTGGTGGTAGCTGAAGCCTCCGTCAGGGTCAGTCTTCCTGCAGACCGTCTTGGGGGCGTCCTCGCTTTCTCACATCATGCACGTCCCTCTGCAAATATCACCTCCTCACGGGGGACTTCTCTGACCACCCAATAGAAAGTCCATCTCAGGCTGCGCGCAGTGGTTCACTCCTGTAATCCCAGCACTTTGGGAGGCTGAGGTGGGTGGATCGCCTGAGGTCAGGAGTTCAAGATCAGCCTGGTCAACATGGCAAAACTCCATCTCTACTAAAAATACAAAAATTAACCAGGCGTGGTGGTGGCGCACACCTGTAGTCCCAGCTACTTGGGAGGCTGAGGCAGGAGACTCGCCTGAACCCGGGAGGTGGAGGTTGTAGTGAGCTGAGATCACACTGCACCCTGGACGACAAAGTGAGACCCTGTCTCAAAAAAAAAAAAAGAAAGTCCACCTCCATCCCATCACCTGTACCTTGCCTTTTATAATATCTGCCACTACTTAACATAACTTGTTTGTTTGTTTGTTCCTTGTTTGTCTTTCCTATTAAAATGTAAGCTCTGAATTATTGATGTTGTTAGTTGGTTTTTCTTGGGGGTAATGATATTACAGTTATTGTTAAAAAGTTTTATCTTTTAGAGATATATGCCAATATATTTATGGATGAAATAATCTGATATCTTGGATTTGTTTCAAATAATATAGGAGAAAGAATAGAGGGAAGGATAGGTTACCAGTGAAAAAAGGCTGGGTTTATATTGTTTAAGTGGGATGATGGGTAATAGTCCATTAGACTGTCTTCTTTTGCATATGTTTAAATTTTTCTGTAATAAAAAACAAACAAATAAAACCTTTGCTTGTTTCTTCACCATTATTTCCCTAAGGCCTAGAGCAGTTCTTAGCATATAGAAGGCACTCAACAAATACATACTTATTTGATATTCATTGTATATTGAATCTTTGGGAGAGTAAAGGTATATTTTCAAGATAAATTTTATTCAATTACTGTAAATTATTGGAAATCTAAATTCTTGTTTCCAAAGGAGGATTTTACAGAGTCTGCCCTTTCAGGCTATGCATTCAAGAATATTCTAATTAAAAAGTCAGGAAACAACAGGTGCTGGAGAGGATGTGGAGAAATAGGAACACTTTTACACTGCTAGTGGGACTGTAAACTAGTTCAACCATTGTGGAAGATGGTGTGGCAATTCCTCAAGGATCCAGAACTAGAAATACCATTTGACCCAGCCATCCCGTTACTGGATATATACCCAAAGGATTATAAATCATGCTGCTATAAAGACACATGCACACGTATATTTATTGTGGCACTATTCACAATAGCAAAGACTTGGAACCAACCCAAATGTCCATCAATGATAGACTGGATTAAGAAAATGTAGCACATACACACCAAGGAAT
This sequence comes from Nomascus leucogenys, assembly GCF_006542625.1. NCBI lineage: Eukaryota > Metazoa > Chordata > Mammalia > Primates > Hylobatidae > Nomascus > Nomascus leucogenys. The sequence goes on along the minus strand of NC_044402.1, from coordinate 40,115,935 downwards.
ACTATGCAGCTATAAAAAAGGATGAGTTCATATCCTTTGTAGGGACATGGATGAAGCTCATTCTCAGCAAACTATTGCAAGGACAGAAAACCAAACACCGCATGTTCTCACTCATAGGTGGTAATTGAACAATGAGAACACTTGGACACAGGAAGGGGAACATTACACACCGGGGCCTGTCGTGGGGTGGGGGGAAGGGGGAGGGATAGTATTAGGAGATATACCTAATGTGAATGACGAGTTAATGGGTGCAGCACACCAACATGGCACATGTATACATATGTAACAAACCTGCACATTGTGCACATGTACCCTAAAACTTAAAGTATAATAATTTTAAAAAAAGAATATTCTAATTATGGGAATGCCAGAAACTATAGTCACTAATTTGGTGATAACTATGCCTTTATGCCTTTAATTATCTTCATAAGACCAATTTTTTTTTAAAATATAGCTTTATGGCCAGGTGCGGTGGCTCATGCCTGTAATCCCAGCACTTTGAGAGGCTGAGGCGGGCGGATCACCTGAGGTCAGGAGTTCGAGACCAGCCTCACCAGCATGGAGAAACCCTGTCTCTACTAAAAATACAAAAATTAGCCGGGCATGGTGGCACATGCCTGTAATCCCAGCTACTAGGGAGGCTGAAGCAGGAGAATCACTTGAACCTGGGAGGTGGAGGTTGCTGTGAGCCGAGATCATGCCATTGCACTCCAGCCTGGGCAACAAGAGAGAAACTCTGTCTCAAAAAAAAAAAAAAAAAAAAAAAAAAATATATATATATATATATATATATATGTATATAGCTTTATTTGTCTTACCTCTTTTTCACCAAATCATAATAATCAGCTGTACTCTCCTGTACCAGAAATGTGTGACAAAGTTGGGGAGAAAACCCAAAAGTTTAGTAAGGGGAAAATTTGTAGACCCAGTCACTTGAAACTTTGGCCGGACTATAGTTTGGAGATCACCGATACAGAATATAAAATCCATGGTAATAGAATGTGGCCTTTTTGATTTCTAGTACTATACAATTTATCAGACTGACAGAGAAAGCTATTCTAATAGAAAGTGAATTACAAACACCTGGATGTATTCAGTTAACTTCATTAACACATTCAGTCAATAGTGATCTACTGTTTACTGTGCTAGACACTGGGGATATTACGGTGAACAAAGACCATCTGCCTTCAAGGACCTCGTAGACCTTAAATACAAACACTTTTGATCTTCTCTTTCCTCTTGAAGACCAGGTATAGCTTAGTTACCTAGAGTCCCCAACAAAGGAGCAGTGCACATTTGAGGTAAACTCTGGCATGAAAGCCACAGACAATAACAAACATAGATGACGCTGGGGTGGAAAAAAACCTCTCTCAAATTGTACTTTTTATATTTAGAGGGGTAAGAGAAAGTGTTACTCCCATAAAACAAAGCAGGAAAACTCATAAAACAATAGAAAGCTCTTAGAAATTAAAATATGATGAAAGAAGTTAATATTCTGTAGAAGGGTTAGAAAATAAAGTTGAGAAAACTCTAAAAGATAGGTTAAAAAGATGAAAAGACAAAATACAAAATTAGAGGACTAATTCAGGATTTTCCAACATCTGACTAATGGGAGTAAAACAACAGAAAACAGGAGAAAACAAAGAAATAATGCAAATAATGCAAAAACAATTCTGGAAGTGAAAAACACGAGTGTCCACGTTGAAACGGTACACTGAGCACCTAGAACAATAAAAGATAAAAAAAGAAAGTCCCACATCAAGGCACATCATGAGGAATGTTCATACTACTGAGAACCAAAGAGAAGATCCTGAAAATCTCCAGTGAAGAAAAGTGGGTTATACATACAGAATGTTACCAGAGGCCGGGCGTGGTGGCTCACACCTGTAAACCCAGCACTCTGGGAGGCAGAGACAGGTGGATTACCTGAGGTCGGGAGTTCAGACCAGCCTGACCTACATGGAGAAACCCCGTCTCCCCTAAAAATACAAAATTAGCCGGGGTGGTGGTGCATGCCTATAATCCCAGCTACTCGGGAGGCTGAGGCAGCAGAATCGCTTGAACCCGGGAGGCGGAGGTTGCGGTGAGCCGAGACTGCGCCATTGCACTCCAGCTTGGGCAACAAGAGCGGAACTCCATCTGAAAAAAAAAAAAAAAAAAAAGAATGTTACCAGAATGGCACTGCCTTTCTCAGCAGCAATACTATTATAGAAGTTTAAATAGAACAATGTCTTCAAAATTGAGAAGGAATATGATTTTCAACTTAGAAAATTATACATAGCCAAAGTATCAATCAAAAGTGGGTATAAAATAAAATCCCTATCAAAATATAAGATCTTACATTTACCTCTCTTGTGTTCTTTTTCAGAAAGCTGTTGGAGAATGTGCACCATCAAAATAAGGGAATAAATAAAGGAGGAAGAAGACCCTGGGTTCAGGAATAAGGTACCACAACTAGAGACAGTCAAAGAGAATTCCTAGGATAAGAGGGTGAATTAGGACCAGACAGCCACCCCTTCAGAGGGAGGGCAGAATGGAAGACTCAAGAGGATGTCTCCCAGAAAATAAAAATGCAGCTGAGGATTACTTGATGTTTGACAGCCTGGAACATAGTATCCAGGGGGTGGATTTATGTTTTTATCAAATGAGTCTAAGAAGAACTAGCGATAGTGACAAGAAAAGCAAGCAAATGAAAACATGAGGCAAGTATTACCTTCAAGGAATTGTTTGATTTGGCTCAGCAATAAAGAATACATAGATAGTCATAATAATGCATAGTAACAGAAGATTTAACCAAAAAAAAGGAAGGATGGAAAGAGAAGAAGAGTGGGGGTAGTTATTATAAGTTTTATAGTACAATATGACTTTTAAAACCATATACTATCTTTTTTTTTTTTCTGAGATGGGGTGTCACTCTTGTTGCCCAAGCTGGAGTGCAGTGGTGCGATCTCGGCTCACTGCAACCTCTGCCTCCTGGGTTCAAGCGATTCTCCTGCCTCAGCCTCCCAAGCAGATGGGATTATAGGAGCCTGCCACCTACGCCTGGCTAATTTTTGTATTTTTAGTAGAGAGAGGGTTTCACCATGTTGGCCAGGCTGGTCTGGAACTCCTGACCTCAGGTTATCCACCTGCCTCGGTCTCCCAAAGTACTGGCTTTACAGGCATGAGCCACCAGGCCTGGCCTCATATACTATCACTTAAAAATTAAAAACAAAAGAGGAAAATAGGTAGCAGACAAGCACTACATAAAAATGGCAGCAATGGTATTATCAGTCACATTAGAATTTAAGGCAAAAAGCATCAATATATATAAAAGAGGCCAATATAAGATAATTAAAAGAACACTCAAGAAGATATGACAATCTTGAACTCCTATGTACCTAAAAATAAGGCTTGAAATATATGAAGAAAAAATTGATAGAATTGAAAAACAAATTTGAAAAATTTGCAATCATTGGGAGAAATTTTAATGTATCTCTATCAGAAGCTGATAAATCAGCCAGGCACAGTGACAAACGCTTATAATCCCAGCACTTTGGGAGGCTGAGATGGGCAGATCATCTGAGCTCAGGAGTTTTAGACCACCCTGGGCAACATGGTGAAACCGCATCTCTACTAAAATAAAAAAAATTATCTGGGCATGGTAGCGGCCCACCTGTAATCCCAGCTACATGGGAGGCTGAGGCATGAGAATCGCATGAGTCTGGGAGGTGGGGGTTGCAGTGAGCCGAGATCGTGCCACAGCACTCCAGCTTGGGCTACAGAGAGAGACTCTGTCTCAAAAAAAAAAAAAAAAAAAAACAAACAACGCTGATATGTCAAACAGGCCAGAAAAATTAGTAAACAGATAAAATATTTGAACAAATTAGCAAGCTTGATCTAACAGATTTCTAAAGAACCATGCATTAAAAAATAGAGACTATACATTATTTCCAAGTATGTATGGTATATTTAAAAACATTTCGATTTACTGGGTCACAGAGGAACTCTAGAAATTTCAAAGATGTGAAATCATACAGCATCACAGAGATTCCTGGGTCACAACGAAATTAAATTAGCAATCAACAATTAAAATAGAAAATAAGGTAAAGACTTTCGGGAAATTTGAAAATGAACTAAATACCTCAGTTAAATAATAATAATGGAAATTATGAAATAACTAGAAGTTAACTGACAATGAAAGTACAGCATATAGGAGCCAGGTGTTGTGGTGCACGCCTACAGTCCCAGCTATTCGGGAGGCTGAGGTGGGACGATTGCTTGATCCCAGGAGTTCAAGACCAGCTTGGGCAACATAATGACACTCTGTCTCTAAAGAAAAAAAAAACCCTTGGCTGGGCGCGGTGGCTCACGCCTGTAATCCCAGCACTTTGGGAGGCCAAGGCAGGTGGATCACGAGGTCAGGAGATCGAGACCACAGTGAAACCCCGTCTCTACTAAAAATACAAAAAATTAGCTGGGCGCAGCGGCGGTTGCCTGTAGTCCCAGCTACTCGGGAGGCTGAGGCAGGAGAATGGTGTGAACCTGGGAGGCGGAGCTTGCAGTGAGCCGAGATCGTGCCACTGCACTCCAGCCTGGGCGACAGCGAGACTCCGTCTCAAAAAAAAAAAAAAAAAAACCCATGAGATGCAGCTAAAGTAGTATTCTGAGGTAAATGTAAAGTCTTACAGATTTAGAAAACATGAAGTATTTATAATAAATGAATTAAGCTATCAGAGGAACCAAATGGAATTATAAGTGCTTGACTCGTAGCCCATCTTCACCATGTCTCTTGTCTACCTCTAAGGCTTTGATCTCCTTTGTTCCCATGATTCACCCTCACTGCTCTAGGAGCAATTGTTTCATAATGCTCTGCCTTGATTATAGTCTCATTTCTATTCAGTAATTCAATTTAGTGCTAATTCTCCCCTACTTCATGCACTCATTTCATGTGCTATCTTCTTCCAACACTCCCTGGACCTCCACACCTCAAATGAAACCTGTGCTCTCCCGACAGCACATCCACCCTCCTAATACTCCTCAGTAGAGATGGGTCCTTGCCATGTTCTGATGGCGCCTGGACGGTGGAAGGGACTAGCATGTATTGAGCAATCACTATGTGCCAGACACTTCATGTAACAAGGAATTTCGCCATGTTTAATCTCATGTAACCTTCCAAACAACCTTTCAAGGTAATTGTTGTTTTGCATTTTACAAAGGAGGAAACGGGTTCAAGATTATGTGACTTGCCAAGGACACACACAATGGCAGAGCTGTAATTGGACTGTAAATCTTGATTGACCTCACTGCATTTGCTCTTTTCACTGTGCCACAGGAGAAAAAAGGTACATTCTTTTCTATCTCAGTTGCTTTCAATCATTACATTGTTATTTCTCAATTCTTCTCTGGATGCTTTGTACCACTTGGTCACATCCTCAATTGCTGCTGTTTACTGACCTCTGAAAACTTCCTTATGAACGGGAGCACCTGGCTTAGCATTTACTCTCCAAATCAGAGCCTAGACACTTAGCCACCATGGAAAAGTGCCTTTTACCAGGTGCCGAAAAATTTCTTTCTGATTGTAACTACCAATCCTCTGAGTGCCCACTGTCTCTCTGTCATTATTCTTTCTGCTCTTTCTCCAGCCTGCCCCGCTCTGCCATTCTTCACTCTGAGGCCTGAGTAATCATGCCAAAATGCATGGCCCAACCTCCGGCTGGCTTCCAAGCCCACTCTGCGTCACCACTGCTCTCTGTGCCACAGCCACACCATCCTCCTTTCAGTCCTCAGATGACCTACCAAAGGGCTCAAAAAAAAAAAAAAAAAAAAAAAAAAAGAAATAGGGGCTTGCTCTGTCACATGGGCTGGAGGGCAGTGGAGTGATCATAGCTCACTACAGCCTTGAATTTCTGGGCTCAAGCAATCCTCCCGCCTCAGCCTCCTGAGTAGCTAGGACTTCAGGGCTGCACCATTATGCCCAGCTAATTTTAAAAATATTTTTATAGAGATGGGGTCCTGCTATGTTGCCCAGGCTGACCTTGAACTCCTGGTCTCAAGCAATCCTCCTGCCTAGGCCTCCTAAAGTGCTGAGATTACAGGCATGAGCCACTGTTCTAGGGCCCAAAGGGCTTTTTTTGTGTCCATGCTCTTCCTTCTGCCTAGAGGCTTCTCTTCCCCCTTAGCCTAGTTCACTGCTATTCATCCTTCTGATCTAGCACAAGTGTTACTTCCTCAAAGAAGCCCCTACCCACCCCATTCCCGGCCCTAGAGTGTGTTCTTTGTTTCAGAATCCTCACTTGTGATAACTAGAGTGATTTTATGATTAATGTCTACCTCCCCAACTAGACTGCAAACTCCGTGAGTGCAGGGACAATGGCGCTTTTTTTGCTCACTAATGTCTCCAGGGCCCAGTACAGTGCCTAGGACTAAGTAGGTACCCAATTTAAAATTGCTGAATGCATGTATACAGGACATGTATGTGGTAACACTTGGTGGACAGTTGGATATATGGTATCCCTAGCCCAGGAGAAAGATTTGGGCTAAAAAATCAGATTTAAGAATTATTAGTACATAAGTTGTCACTGATGTTATCATCCAGAAAGGGTGAGAAAAATATAATGAGAGGCCAGGCACCGTGGCTCACGCCTGTAAGCCCAGCACTTTGGGAGGCTGAGGCAGGTGGATTTCATGAGGCCAGGAGTTTGAGACCAGCCTGGCCAACATGGTGAAAACCTGTCTCTACTAAAAATACAAAAATTAGCCATGTGTGGTGGCACATGCCTGTAGTCCCAGCTACTTGGGAGGCCGAGGCATGAGAATTGCTTGAACCCAGGAGGAGGAGGTTTCAATGAGCTGAGATCGTGACACTGCATTCCAGCCTGGCAACAGAGCAAGACTCCATTTCAAAAATAAACAAACAGACAAACAAACAAACAAACAAAATACAAAAATTAAGCTGGGAGTGGCAGTGCATGCCTGTAGTCCCAGCTACTTGGGAGGCTGAGGCAGGAGAATCGCTTGAACCTGGGAGGCAGAGGTTGCAGTGAGCTGAGAGGGTGCTACTACACTCTGGCGTGGGCCACAGAGTGAGACTCTGTCTCAAAAAAAAAAAAAAGGTTAATAAGGAAAATATGCCACGCAAAGGGAAACCACATGCACAGAGGCACACGGGTGAGACAGTCTGATTTAAATTTAATGTGACTGAAGTTTGGTAAAGGCTTTTACCAAATATTGAGAGATGCAAAAAGAAATGTAGATTACGAAGAGTTTAGTGCCATGCTCATTAAATTGTCTTTAAAATGTTGGGTAATTTTAAGCAGAACAGTGATTGGATCTGGCAGCAGTGGTGGGATGGAATGGAGCTGGGCAAATCTAGGGGCAGGGAGCAGTTAAGAGGCAATTAATCAAAGCAAGGAATAAAGAAGGACTGAAATAAAGCAAGAGTGGCAAAAATGGAAAGAAATGGATTCAAGATATATTAATAAAATGTGTATAATCATTGAACAATTGTACTTCTAGAAAATTACTTTTACATATAATTGCATGAGTGCTCAAAGATAAATGGATAAAGATGTTTATTACAGCATTTATTGCAATAATTAAAAATTGGGAACACTCTATAAGTACATCAATATGGGATTGATTAATTAAATTAAGGTGTAATCAGGTAACTTTTGACAAGAACTATGTATTAAGATAAAAAGGAGCTATCAACTAAATAAATTATAGATATTATGTATTAATACTACATTTTAGTTTAAGTGTATATAATATATATGTATGTTGTGTGTTGGTATATGCATTGAAAGAAATTCTGGAAGGATTTATATAAAGGCTGTCAACCATGTTTGTCTTTGGGGAATAAGATCAGAGGTGATGGGCTTTCGATTTCTAATTTATAAACCTGTGGCTGGGCGCGGTGGCTTACGCCTGTAATCCCAGCACTTTGGGAGGCCAAGGTGGGCGGATTACCTGTCTTGATACCACCAAAAGGAAATTTTAGATTACCTTTAGATAATGTACCACGTTATCTCGGAATTTAGCCTAAAAGGTATAATTATAGGGATTTTAATTTCTTTTAAGGTTATTTGTGGCCGGGCGCAGTGGCTCATGCCTGTAATCCCAACACTTTGGGAGGCCGAGGAGGGTTGATCACTTGAGGTCAGGAGTTCGAGACCAGCCTGGCCAACATGGTGAAAGCCCATCTCTAATAAAAATACAAAAATTAGCCGGGTATGGTGCTGGGCGCCTGTAATCACAGCTACTTGGGAGGCTGAGGCAGGAGAATCGCTTGAACCTAGGGAGTGGAGGTTGCAGTGAACCGAGATTGCGCCACTGCACTCCAGTCTGGGTGACAGAGCAAGACTCTGTTTCTAAATAAATAAATAAAATAACAATACTTTATAAACTTGTGTTTTAATCTTTTTTAACAACTAAAAGCAACGTGATTCTGGATTGGGAAAACACATTTTTTTCTCTCTTTTTCTCTCTTTTTTTGAGATGGAGTCTTGCTCTGTCACCCAGGCTGGATTGCAGTAGCACGATCTTGGCTCACTGCCAGCTCCGCCTCCCGGGTTCACGCCACGAGTAGCTGGGACAACAGGTGCCCACCACCATGCCCGGCTAATTTTTTTGTATTTTTAGTAGAGACGAGGTTTCACCGTGTGTTAGCCAGGATGGTCTCCATCTCTTGACCTCGTGATCCACCCGCCTCGGCCTCCCAAAGTGCTGGGATTACAGGTGTGAGCCACTGTGCCTGGCATCTCTCTTTTTCTATAAAGGATATTTGTGGGAAAATTGGCAAAATTTGAATAAAGTTTCTAGATTAGACAATGCAATATCAATGTTAATTTCTTGATTTTGATAATTGAACTTTGCTTATGTAAGAGAATGTCCTTGTTTCTAGGAAGTACACACTAAAAGTATTTAGGGGTAACAGGGCATTATGTCTGCAACTTATTCTCAAATAACACAGAAGAAAACAATAATGGAGAGAGAATAACAAAGCAAAGATGGTAAAATAACATTTGGAGAATCTGGATTATGGTAAACAGGAATTCTTTTTCTTTTCTTTTTTTGCTAGTCAACTGAAACAGTTGGAATGGAGAAAGAACAAAGAAATCTGTAAGTGGGGTCTGGGTGCCGTGGCTCACGCCTGTGATCCTAGCACTTTGCGAAGCTGAGGGGGAAGGACTGCTTGAGCCCAGGAGTTCAAGACCAGCCTGGGCAACATATGGAGAGCCCCACCATCTCTACAAAGAAAAAAAAATTTTTTTAATAGCCTGGGCCAGACACGGTGGCTCACGTCTGTAATCCGAGCACTTTGGGAGGCCCAGGTGGGTGGATCACCTGAGGCCAGGAGTTCGAGACCTGCCTGGCCAACATGGTGAAACCTCGCCTCCACTTAAAATACAAAAATTAGCTGGGAGTGGTGGCGGGCACCTGTAATCCCAGCTACTCGGGACGCTGAGACAGGAGAATTGCTTGAACCCTGGAGGCAGAGGTTGCAGTGAGCTGAAATTGTGCCATTGCACTCCAGCCTGGGTGACAAGAGCAAGACTCTGTCTTAAAAACAAACAAACAAAAAATTAGCCTGGCATGGTGATGTGCACCTGTAGTCCCAGCAACTTGGGAGGTTGAAGTGGGAGGACTGTATGAGCCCAGGAGGTGGAGACTGCAGTGAGCCGTGATCATGCCACTGTGCTCCAGCCTGGGTGACAGAGTCAGATCCTGTCTCAAAAAAAAAGAAAAAAAAAAAGCAATCTATAAATGGTTGTGCTCAATTAGTTGTAAACACCACTGTGCTTGGACAGCCCAAAATTCTTTGTTCTACATTTGTACTTTTCTGTATGTCTGAAATTATAAATGGAATGTTTTAAAAAAGGTCTAGAACAAGATATAAAGTCGGCTACCATTCGTGTGTGTAAAAATGGAATATATGTAGATATTTGCAATATGCAAATGATCTGTGGAAAGTACACAAGAACTAGTGCTATTAATGGCCTTTGGAAGTGAAAATTTGGTGGCTGAGAACAGAGGAAAAATGAAGACTAATTATTTATTGTATGCCTTTTGATAGCTTTTGAATTTTCACTAATTTGCCTATTTTAAAAGTAAATATAATTAAATAAGCAAATTAAAAATTATTTTAAAAAACAAATATAATTAAAAAATAACACAAAATATTGTATAATAAAGAATTTCAAACATTCCCCAAAGGAGAGAGAATAATACAATGAACTCTCATATATCAGAATCCTCACCCAGATTCTACAATTATCAAGATTTTGCTATGTTGTTTTATCTACCTATTTCCCCCTTCTGTGTCTTGTCTTCTTTACTGAAATGTTTAAAAAATAACTACAGACATCATGCTATTTCATCCCCACATATCTCAATATACACCTCTGAAAAAAATTATGGAATTGTCTTACATAACTCAAGGCCATTATCACACCTAATGAAATTAACAATAATTCCTTGGTATCAACTAATATCCAGTTTATAATCAAATTTCTTCAAATATCAAAAAAGGTCCACATATTGGAGCCAAGCGTGGTGGCTCACGCCTGAAATCCCCGCACTTTGGGAGGCTGAGGCGGGTGGATCACCTGAGGTCAGGAGACCAGCCTGGCCAACATAGTGAAACCCTCATCTCTACCAAAAATAAAAAAAATTAGCTGGGCATGGTGGCAGTTACCTGTAATCCCAGCTACTAGGGAGGCTGAAGCAGGAGAATCACTTGAACCTGAGAAGCAGAGGAAGTGAGCCGAGATTGCGCCGTGGTACTCCAGCCTGAGAACAAGAGCGAAACTCTGTCCCAAAAACAAACAAACAAACAAACAAACAAAAAAAAGATCCACATACTGTATGTAAACACTATACCTTAGCTGGAAGTCTGTTTCTCATGGTATATGGGTTAATAGTCCTCAAACAGCTTTACATGTATCCTGGGGCTGAACAAATAAGTAAATGTATAGTGGATTTTGGGAGGAAGGGTTTTCACTATCAGAAAGAGAAGTAACATACAAGCAAGGAGGGAAAAATAGAATGAGCCCTTGGGTACTGGATTAGAGTTGGTTAGCTAGCTTGGTAAATATATAGACAGAAATATGTGTTTATACATGAGTGGTATACACACAAATATTACCTAGTGCTATACCTCATGCTGCCCTCTGAGAGGGCCTAGAGGCAATGACACCCCCATAGCAATGGGCACATCTTGTGTCCAGATTTTGGTTTCAAAATACTGTGAACTCTGAAAATTTGAGACAGGTCTCAGTTAATTGTTTATTTTGCCAAGGTTGGGGACATGTGTCCGTGCCAGCCTCAGGAAGTCCTGAAGACTTGTGCCCAAGGTGGTTGGAGTACAGCTTAGTTTTATACATTTTAGGGAGGCATGAGACATCAATCAATATATGTAAGAAGTACATTGGTTCAGTCTGGAAAGGCAGGAAGACTTGAAGTGGGGAGGGGGCTTCCAGGTCACACATAGGTGATACACAAATGGTTACATTCTTTTGAGTTTCTGTTAGCCTTTCCAAAGGAGGCAATCAGATATGCATCTATCTCAGTGAGCAGAGGGGTGACTTTGAATAGAATGGGAAGCAGGTTTGCCTTAAGCAGTTCCCAGCTTGACTATTCCCTTTAGCTTAGTGATTTGGGGGCCCCAAGCTTTATTTTCCTTTCATATTTCCCCCCTTTTCTTTTAAAAAATCTTTTGGAGAAGGCATCTTACAAGAAAATGAATCTCTGGTCTCAGGTTTCATTTGATCTCTCATGGCAAGGATGGTTTATTCCTAGAGAGGTAGGTCCCGAAAACTGATTTTTAGCAGGTTGTGAAGTCTCATGTCCTATGAAGGGAAAATAGTGGGGAGGAAGGGAGAAAAAACAACAACAAACAAAAGAACACTCCTGGAAAATCTATATAGGCCACATTTCTCTGAAGTCTATAGTCGGTAGGCAGGTATGAAAGTGGCTTATGTATGTAGACAGGTTGCTGTTATTTTCTTCTGAAGTTTAAGTTTAGTTTCAGTTCGCAGGGCTTTAAGAAAGCACAGCTTAGTTTTCAGTGACTCCTAATTAGGAAAAATGGGAAAAAAAAGAAGGAAAAAAAGAAAAAAGTTGAAAACATTATTTTGAAGACTTGTAGCCAAGAAACTAATTCAGCCCAAACAGTAGAACATAATAAAAATTAAAAAAAAAAATTAGGCAAGACTAGACTCTAACGAGTGTACTATCGTCTTGAAACGTATATATTTTTTCTCTCTCTCTAAGTTTCCCATTTTACTAAAGATAAATCATGGTAGGACTGGTTTGCTTATTATGCTTGGCCTAGTTATTTTTTACAGTGCAGCAAGAATAATTATTTTTTACATAGGCTTTTAAATGGGCTTTGTTGAAACTTTGTTCCATAGGAGGAATCTCAGATAAGATTTTAAAGCTGAGTCCAGCCAGGAATTTGTGCCATCAAATACCTACGAGTTCGGTGAATTTCCTCTCCCCCAACTTTTTTTTTTTTGAGACAGATTCTTGCCCTGTCACCCAGGCTGGAGTGCAATGGCATGATCTTGGCTCACTGCAACCTCTGCCTCCCAGGTTCAAGCGATTCTCATGCCTCAGCCTGTCAAGTAGATGGGATTACAGGTGCGTGCCACCGTGTCTGGCTAGTGTTTGTAATTTCAGTAGAGATGGGGTTTCACCATGTTGGCCAGGCTGGTCTTGAACTCCTGGCCTCAAGTGATCCACCCGCCTCGGCCTCCCAAAGTGCTGGGATTACAGGTATGAGCCACTGCACTTGGTCTGAATTTCCTCTCCTCTTGAGGGTCCAAGATAAATCTGGGGCTTCTGTGCCTGTCAGAAAGTGATATTCTTTACTTACCACAGGCCAGAAACCCTGTACAGGGACTGCGTACACAAAATATGAGGCCAGTTTTTCCAAGGGCTTTATTGGCTTCCTAAGTCAAGTTTGATGCCTTATAGGAAAGCACACCATTCCAGTCAAAGCCTTGGTAAAATTACCAGTTTCTTCAATTGTGTCCTTTTAAAAATGAAAACAGATTCTTACTGCACTTATGCAACTAACTGTATTGCCATAAGTTAAGAATACTCACAAATAGCTTTCAAATTCTGGAGAAAATCAATTAGAAACAAATATGCTCCAAATTTTGTTCATGTGAGTATATTAAATTGCTGAAAGCTGCCAATAGCTCAAAAGAAAAGTTTTAAAACTCCGAAAAACAGAATAAAGGATCAGCAACATTTTAAGCAAAAAGTCAAAAAGATTAGTTCAGTCCATGCAGTTAATTCCTGTTTTGCTTGATATTCATGAACATTTTAGCTCTCCATGAGTCCTGAAAGTTTTTTCTCTATTCTGATGTCATAATCTCCAAAGCTATCAGAAATCTGCATTCAAGATACCTGTTACAGTTTAATAGCTGGTTATAAAACCAACTTCTAAAGAGGACCAAAACAAGGCAACAATTGTCTGTGGATGACAAAAAGTTTTAGGGCAGCCATAGTCAAAAACATAATTGACAAGGGAATTTGTTACCTCTGTGGCACACAGTAATTTTAACTTAACATAACAATTATTGTTACTGATAATGTACACTAAGTTATATTAGAATTATAAGTTTCTCATAATTTTGGAACACATACCAATAACGTTTATACAAATACAGCTCAAAGAAACCAAACAACCATTTCATATTTGACAATGCTTCCTGTATAATTTTTATACCAAATAAGCCAAATTATGTTATTTTTGGACTTTAGGGAACCTAATATCTTAAAGGAGTAATTAGGTTAGAACAAGACATAATTTATAACTTAACTTTGGAAAGTTTGTCAAATATAAAAGGTTTAAAACACTTGATATTACAAAATAGGATTTCAGGTCATTGTAAAGTCATTTGTTTAACCAAAGTGATAATTCAAGGATTTCAAAAATAGTGAAAACCTTCATTCATTAAGAGAGGGGACTTAATTTTCTAAACCTGAAGCCCTAATAAAAACAGCATGGGGATCGAGACCATCCTGGCTAACATGGTGAAACCCTGTTTCTACTAGAAACACGAAAAATTAGCTGGGCGTGGTGGCGGGCGCCTGTAGTCCCAGCTACGCAGGAGGCTGAGGAAGGAGAATGGCGTGAACCCGGGAGGCGGAGCTTACAGTGAGCCGAGATCGTGCCATGGCACTCCAGCCTGGGCGACAGAGCAAGACTCCGTCTTAAAAAAAAAAAAAAAAAAGCATGGAGCCAATTCCATTTGCTTTTCCAAATTTTGTAAGCAATCTATAAAGTTTATTCTTGAGTATAAAATATAACTTCCATAAGCCTTTTATAACCTTTATAATCTTTATTAAGGGGTTGGAGGCCGGGCACAGTGGCTCATGCCTGTAATCCCAGCACTTTGGGAGGCCGAGGTGAGTGGACTGCTTGAGGTCAGGAGTTCGAGACCAGCTTGACCAACATGGTGAAACCCTATCTCTACTAAAAATACAAAAATCAGCCAAGCGTGGTGGTGTGCACTTGTAATCCCAGCTATTCGGGAGTCTGAGGCAGGAGAACTGCTTGAACCCAAGAGGAGGAGCTTACAGTGAGCCGAGATTGCACAACTGCACTCTAGCCTGGGCAACAGAACAAGACACTGTCTTTAAAAAAATAAAGCAGTTGGTTAATGCTTCACAAAAAACTTGTTAATCTAATACAGGGGTCCACATACTGGTTTTTGCATCAGTGTGCTTTTGACACTAATGATTAATTTATAGAGGAACTAAACTATTTATCTTTCCAAATTGGCCCTTACAATCTTCGATCTTATGTGCCCACCTCTTCCGTGATAGTCCCTGGGCCTTGAGGAGTTGAATAGCTTTAATTTCTTGCCCTGTGTCTCAGGAATGCATTTTATTTTGATTGGCATCTTCTACAGGGCCTAAAGATGAGGGTTTAATTGCTGTCAGTGTTTAGGCTGGGCATGGTGGCTCACGCCTGTAACCCCAGCACTTTGGGAGGCCGAGGCAGGTGGATCACGAGGTCAGGAGATCGAGAACATCCTGGCTAACACGGTGAAACCCCACCTCTACTAAAAATATAAAAAATTAGCCGAGCATGGTGGTGGGCACCTGTAGTCCCAGCTACTCGAGAGGCTGAGGCAGGAGAATGGCGTGAACCTGGGAGGCGGAGCTTGCAGTGAGCCGAGATTGCGTCACTACACTCCAGCCTGGGCGACAGAGCGAGACTCCATCTCAAAAAACAAAACAAAACAACAACAACAAAAATTGCTGTGAGTGTTTAAGATTTAACAGGACTTGGTGTCCATTTTAGACCCAGGAGTTAAAGCCCTCTAACTCAACGTTACAAGGACTTTATTTTATTTTATTTCATTTTATTTTGTTTTTTAATTTTTCCATAGGTTTTTTGGGGAGCAGGTAGTATTTGGTTATATGACTAAGTTATTTAGTGGTGATTTGTGAGATTTTGGTGCACCCATCACCCGAACAGTATACACTGAACCCTATTTGTAGTCTTTTATCCCTCATCCCCCTGACCCTTACCCCCAAGACCCCAAAGTCCCCAAAGTCCATTGTATCATTCTTACACCTTTGTGTCTTTACAGCTTAGCTTCCACAGATCAGTGAGAACATATGATGTTTGGTTTTCCATTCCTGGGCTACTTCACTAATAGTCTCCAATCTCATATACCACAGTTTCTTTATCCACTCGTTGATTGATGGGCATTTGGGTTGGTTCCGCAATTTTGCAATTGTGAATTGTGCTGCTATAAACATGTGTGTGCAAGTATCTTCTTCGTATGACTTCTTTTCCTCTGGGTCTATACCCAGTAGTGGTATTGCTGGATCGAATGGTAGTTCTACTTTTAGTCCCTTTTTTTTTTTTTTTTTTTAAGATGGAGGCTTGCTCTGTCACCCAGGCTGGAGTGCAATGGCGCGATCTTGGCTCACTGCAATTTCCGCCTCCCGGGTTCAAGCAATTCTCATGCCTCAGCCTGTCAGGTAGCGGAGATTATAGGTGTGTGCCACCACACCTGGCTAATTTCGTATTTTTAGTAGAGATGGGGTTTCACCATGTTGGTCAGGCTGGTGTTGAACCCCTGACCTCATGTGATCCACCTGCCTCGGCCTCCCAAAGTGCTGGGATTACAAGCATGAGCCACCATGGTGGGCCTTACTTTAGTTATTTAAGGAATCTCCACACTGTTTTCCCTAGTGGCTGTACTAGTTTACATTACCACCAGTAGTGTAGAAGTGTTCTCTGATCACTGTATCCATGCCAACATCTACTGTTTTTTGATTTTTTGATTATAGCCATTCTTGCAGGAGTAAGGTGGTATTGCATTGTGATTTTGATTTACATTTCCCTGATCACTAGTGATGCTGAGCATACATTTGTTTGCCATTTGTACATCTTCTTTTGAGAATTGTCTGTTCATGTCCTTAGCCCACTTTTTGATGGGATTGTTTGTTTTTTTCTTACTGATTTGTTTGAGTTCGTTGTAGATTCTGGATATTAGTCCTTTGTCAGATGGATAGATTGTGAAGATTTTCTCCCACTCTGTGGGTTGTCTGTTTACTCTGCTGACTATTCCTTTTGCTGTGCAAAAAAGCTCTTTAGTTTAATTAAGTCCCAACTATTTATCTTTGTTTTTATTACATTTGCTTTTGGGTTCTTGGTCGTGAAATCCTTGCCTAAGCCAATGTTTAGAAGCATTTTTCCAAAATTATCTTCTAGAGTTTTTATAGTTTCAGGTCTTAGATTTAAGTCCTTAATACATCTTGAGTTGATTTTTGTATAAGGTGAGAGATGAAGATCTAGTTTCATTCTCCTACCTGTGGCTAGCCAATTATCCCAGCACCATTTATTACAAAGTGTCCTTTCTCTGCTTATGTTTTTGTTTGCTTTGTCAATGATCAGTTGGCTGTAAGTATTTGGGTTTATTTCTGGATTCTCTATTCTGTTCCATTGGTGTATGTGCCTATTTTTATACCAGTACCATGCTGTTTTGGTGACTATGACCTTATAGTATAGTTTGAAATCAGTTAGTGTGATACCTCCAGATTTGTCCTTTTTGCTTAGTCTTGCTTTGGCTATGCAGGCACTTTTTTCATTCCATATGAAGTTTAGAATTGTTTTTTCTAATTCTATGAAGAATGATGGTGGTATTTTGATGGGGATTGGGTTGAATTTGTAGATTGCTTTTGGCAGTATGGTCATTTTCATAATATTGATTCTACCCATCCATGAGCACGGGGTATATTTCCATTTGTTTCTGTCGTCTATGATTTCTCTCAGCAGTGTTTTGTACTTTTCCTTGTAGAGGTCAACGAGGACTTTAAAAGCACATATAGAAAGATACATGGATGAAATACCTTAGTTTAAAAAAAGTTTTATCTTAGTTTTTCTCCTAAGCAAACCAAAACTTAATAATATTTGGACTTTCTGGTTTGTCCTGAATATCCCTCCTTCTTAAACAACCAGTCATTTTATTTTAGGACTAAAAATTTACTATAAAAGATTCTTTCTCATATACAATTATTTCTCTTTAAGCTTTCTTACCACACACACAAAAAAAATCTCTTTATTTTTATAACTTTCTTTACATCTGTTTTTTATTTCCTGGTTCCTTTTACCTTGTTCTATACATAACCTTTAAATAAGCTTTGAATTAGACAAAAATTTTTCACTTTTTTTTAAAAAAAGGACACCCTTTTTTTTTAAGCAAGAATGTTTTCCTACAATATATATTTATTGGAAAATACCCCAATAATAAAATACCTATTGTTTAATATAACTTTATTTCTAAATTATGACCAGTTTGTCTACAAGTATTTATCCCATTACATTTACCTAATTATTTTATTTGAATTGTTTACCTAGATTATTTGTGAAAACTGTGATAGTCATTATTTAAAACTATGAAGCTGCCATTGCAAAATTATAACTGAGACAGTGGAAAAAGATTTGACCTAACTGACTCCGTATTGCTCTTAACCTCCAAGCTGTCCTTGTTCATTCCTGGGCACAGGCTGAACTAACTTTGGGAAGGAACTGAGTTTATAGTTTATATTTGAAACAAAGACAATAACAGTCCTTTCCCAAAACAAACCTCCTTACTGTCTGTGGACCAGACTGCCTAAAGCGACAGGATTAGAAGTTATGGCAATCTTATTAAATTCAACATGCAGCTATTTTTATTAAACCTATATCAATGTCTTATTTATTAAAAATTACACAAGCATAGATCATTCTGTTTTGGCCTAGGTTTATAGTTTTGTAACTCCTATGCCAAATTTTGACACCTTACAGTATTTGGCAGGGATAAGTATGAAATTTGCTTTGATTAATAATGCAAACAAAGTGTATGCTGGCAATTCTTTAGACATTTCTAATAGTACTTTACCAGTAATTTTAAAGCTAGTTTATTTATTAATGATTTTACTTATTACATAAACCTGAAAAAGCATTTGACCAGTCTTTTTTTTTTTTTTTTTTGAGATGGAGTCTTGCTCTGTCAGCCAGGCTGGAGTGCAGTGGCAGGATCTCAGCTCACTGCAACCTCTGCCTCCTGGGTTCAAGCCATTCTCCTGCCTCAGCCTCCCCAGTAGCTGGGATTACGGGTGCGCACTACCATGCCCAGCTAATTTTTGTATTTTTAGTAGAGACAGGGTTTCACCATGTTGGCCAGGCTGGTCTCGAACTCCTGACCTCTTGATCCACCTGCTTTGGCCCCCCAAAGTTCTGGGATTACAGGTGTGAGCCACCGTGCCCGGCCTAGTCTTTTCTTTTTTAGTATCTGATTTACATGCTTGTATTTTTCTTTAAGCCAATTAATTAGAGCTCTTTCATATATTTGTGTAGTGAAACATTTTGTACACAACACATAAATACATATAAAGACGTATTAGGCATGCCGACAGAAGTACATTTCATACATTTATAAAGACCCCCACCCCCTTTTTTATTTTTTTCCTATCTTAGACTTTCAGATTCTTTTTTTTTTTTATTAATTTTTTTTTGCACACAAAAACAATAAACATTTTCTAAAAATACATACAAACAAAAAGATGCGTATCAAACATATTAGGAAGGTTACACATGGGAAGTCGGGGAATAGAAATGGGGGGTGGGAGTTAAAATAAGGTAGAGAGGGACTTTATGTGGATCAGTGATAATAACTCAATCCTCTATTTGACAAAGAAGAGGAAGAAAAAGAAAGTGGGATAAAGGATCAGAAAGGGAGGAAAATAGAAAAACTTAGAGTATGACTCCAGGGTAGACCTGTTTTGTTGTCACTGAGTTGGTTGGTTGGTTTGTCTGTTGTATTTTTCATGTTTCGCCAAGTTGGCCAGACTGGTCTCGAACTCCTAGCCCGAAGTGATCAACCCGCCTCGCCCCCCAGAGTGCCGGGACCACAGGTGTGAGCCACCACGTCCAGCCCCCACATTGCTTCTGGCCTCCATGGTAGACCTCCCAGACGGAGCGGCCGGGCAGAGGCGCTCCTCACTTCTTCCCAGACACGGGGCGGCCGGGCAGAGGCGCTCCTCACTTCCCAGACGGGGGGCCAGGCAGAGACGCTCCTCACTTCTTCCCAGACAATAGGTGGCCGGGCAGAGGCGCCCCTCACTTCCCAGACGATGGGTGGCCGGGCAGAGGCGCTCCTCACTTCCCAGACGATGGGTGGCCGGGCAGAGGCGCTCCTCACTTCCCAGACGGGGCGGCCGGGCAGAGGCGCCCCTCACTTCCCAGACGGGGCGGCCGGGCCGAA
This sequence comes from Nomascus leucogenys, assembly GCF_006542625.1. Taxonomy (NCBI): domain Eukaryota; kingdom Metazoa; phylum Chordata; class Mammalia; order Primates; family Hylobatidae; genus Nomascus; species Nomascus leucogenys. The sequence continues at coordinate 40,096,172 of NC_044402.1, read as the reverse complement.
GCGCTCCTCACTTCCCAGACAGGGCGGCCGGGCAGAGGCGCTCCTCACTTCTTCCCGGCGAGGCGCCCCCCCGGGGCGGCCGGGCAGAGGCGCTCCTCACTTCTTCCCGGACGGGGGGGGGGGGGCGGGGCGGCCGGGCAGAGGCGCTCCTCACTTCTTCCCGGACGGGGCGGCCGGGCAGAGGCGCTCCTCACTTCTTCCCGGACGGGGCGGCCGGGCAGAGGCGCTCCTCACTTCCCAGACAGGGCGGCCGGGCAGAGGCGCTCCTCACTTCTTCCCGGACGGGGCGGCCGGGCAGAGGCGCTCCTCACTTCTTCCCGGACGGGGCAGCCGGGCAGAGGCGCTCCTCACCTCCCAGACGATAGGTGGCCGGGCAGAGGTGCTCCTCATTTCACAGATGGGGCGGCTGGGCAGAGGCGCTCTTCACTTCCCAGACGGGGTGGCCGGGCAGAGGCGCTCCTCACTTCCCAGACGGTGGGTGGCCGGGCAGAGGGGCTCCTCACTTCCCAGACGGTGGGTGGCCGGGCAGAGGCGCTCCTCACTTCCCTGACGAGGGCGGCCGGGCAGAGGCGCTCCTCACTTCCCAGACGGTGGGTGGCCGGGCAGAGGCGCTCCTCACTTCCCAGACGGGGTGGCCGGGCAGAGGCGCTCCTCACTTCCCAGACGGTGGGTGGCCGGGCAGAGGCGCTCCTCACTTCCCAGACGGTGGGTGGCCGGGCAGAGGCGCTCCTCACTTCCCTGACGGGGCGGCCGGGCAGAGGCGCTCCTCACTTCCCAGACGGGTGGGTGGCCGGGCAGAGGCGCTCCTCACTTCCCAGACGGTGGGTGGCCGGGCAGAGGCGCTCCTCACTTCCCAGACGGTGGGTGGCCGGGCAGAGGCGCTCCTCACTTCCCAGACGGTGGGTGGCCGGGCAGAGGCGCTCCTCACTTCCCAGACGGGGTGGCCGGGCAGAGGCGCTCCTCACTTCCCAGACGGGGGTGGCCGGGCAGAGGCGCTCCTCACTTCCCAGACGGGGCGGCCGGGCAGAGGCGCTCCTCACTTCTTCCCGGATGGGGCGGCCGGGCAGAGGTGCTCCTCACTTCCCAGACGGGGCGGCCGGGCAGAGGCGCTCCTCACTTCTTCCCGGACGGGGCGGCCGGGCAGAGGCGCTCCCCACCTCCCAGACGGGGCGGTGGCCGGGCAGGGGCTCGGGAGGCTGAGGCGGGCAGAGCACTCGGCCTCAGGAGCTGGTGAGCAGCGTGGCCAACATGGCGACCGCGCGCCTGCAGCCAAACGAGAAAAAGCAGGCAGCGGTGGCGTGCGGCGGCAGTCCGCGGCGCGGGCAGCAGCGAGCTGAGTAGATTGCAGCCTGGGCCACAGAGGGAAAGAAAGAAAGGAAGAAAGGAAGGAAGGAAGGGAGGGAGGGAGGAAGGAAGGAAGGAAGGCAGGCGACTTTCAGATTCTTGATAACCTGTTTCACAAACCTAGGCAGTTGTCAGCTAAATAGCCTTAAATTTGCACATTAAAGGAAACAACTCAGGTGAAAATCAAATAGCAAAATTTACATCATAAGGTAGAGAGAGAAAAAATGTGGTGGTGCTAGAGGGAGACACTTTTATTTTTCTTTGAGTCAAATTAAACATAAAATTAAACTATACTCTGTCTTAAAAACCCAAGAGTAGCCTCTGTTGCAATAACTATTTTAGTAAAACAAACAAAAAATCAGGTGAAAACAGAATTCAGATAACTGAGAAGAAAAAGAAAAACAAACTTTTGTTAAAAAAAAGACAAGGTCTTAGAAGAGAAAAACAAACAACAACAAAAAACAAAAACCTGAAGGCCTTTCAAATACAAACATGCACACATACACACACACATCTTGGGTGTGTTATCCTTTTAATTAAGCTGACTTTTAACCATTGAGCTCCTTAAAAAATTTTTTCTTTAAATCTTATTACCATATTTCAGCTAGGACAAAATGCTGCTGTTTCAGAATTACAGCCAACAACAACAGCTAAGCAAAACTAACAATGATCACACAAGTTATACGATTTCTGCGTGTTCTAAGTGTAAGTAGGAATTAACACCAGCTGGCTGGTATATGCTAACTTTAGTCATTTAAAAGGAATTTGCAAGACAGAATCCCAAACCAGTTTCTTTTTTTTTTTTTTTTTTTTTTGAGACGGAGTCTCACTCTGTCGCCCAGGCTGGAGTGCAGTGGCGCAATCTCGGCTCACTGCAAGCTCCGCCTCCTGGGTTCACGCCATTCTCCTGCCTCAGCCTCTCCGAGTAGCTGGGACTACAGGCGTCTGCCACCACGCCCGGCTAATTTTTTTGTATTTTTAGTAGAGACAGGGTTTCACCGTGGTCTCGATCTCCTGACCTCGTGATCCACCCGCCTCGGCCTCCCAAAGTGCTGGGATTACAAGCGTGAGCCACGGCGCCCGGCCTAAACCATTTTCTTACCTAGTGGTGGGTCTCAGGCCGTCGGTCTCTCTACCATTCTAGAGGCAGGAAAAAAAGCCTCATCTTCCTGTTGGAAGCCAGCTCAAATTCCATAAAGGAGTCACCTGCCTTTCATTGTCATGGAAGCAGGAAAACTTGCTTTCCTGTTGGAAGCCAGTAAAACTCCAAAAAACAAAAAGAAGAGTTGTACAGCAAAATAAACTTTAGATCTCCACCAAATTTGGGGAGATCAGGCATTCTCTGTAGAGGGTATTTTCAGACCTCAGCAAAGTGTCCTATTGGTTTGAGCCATAGAGTTCGCTCATGCTGGTACCAAGCACCGATAGGAGATTTGTCAAAGGTGGGGGGCATCTCCACTCGGAATCCCCCTATGGTTACCAAAATGTGAATCCTGAAAATTTGAGACAGGTCTCAGTTAATTTAGAAAGTTCATTTTGCCAAGGTTGAGAACACGCCTCCCTGTGACACAGCCTCAGGAAGTCCTGACAACATGTGCCCAAGGTGGTCGGGGTACGGCTTAGTTTTATACATTTTAGGAAGACATGAGACATCAATCAATATATGTAAGAATAACATTGGTTCAGTCTGGAAAGGTGGGACAACTTGAAGCAAAGGTAGGCAGACTCTAAGCGGAGAGGGGGCTTCCAGGTCACAGATAGACGAGAGACATTGCATTCTTTTGAGTTTCTGTCAGCCTTTCCAAAGGAGGCAATCAGATATGTATCTATGTCAGTGAGTACAGGGGTGACTTTGAATAGAATGGGAGGCAGGTTTGCCCTAAGCAGTTCCCAGCTTGACTTTTCCCTGTAGCTTAGTGATTTGGGGGCTCCAAGATTTATTCTCCTTTCACAATAAGGGCAACCTGGGCTCCTTGGAGAAATGGCTGATTTTAAAGCTGGGGCAAGGAAAGCAAGAGATGAGTCTGGCACATTTCAAAAGACTTAGGAGTCAGCCGGATGTGGTGGCTCATACCTGTAATTCCAGCACATTGGACGAGAAGATCGCTGGAGGCCAGGAGTTTGAGACCCTGTCTCTCCAAAAATAAATAAATAAATAAATTAGTCCGGAGTGATAGTGTGTGCCTGTAGTTCTAGCTACCTGGAAGATTGGAGCTGGAGAATAACTTGAGCCAGGAGTTCAAGACTGCAATGAGCTATGATCACACTGCACTCTAGACTGGGTGACAGAGTGAGATCCTATCTCTTAAAAAAATGACATAGGAGTCAACCTGAAAGTGCTCTTCCATGGCCAAAGCTGGAATAATTTGAGCAACAAAATAAGTAGCATAGTATTGTTACAGGAAAGGGGTCCAGACCCAGACCCCAAGAGAGGGTTCTTGGATCGCACGCAAGAAAGAACTCAGGGTGAGTCCGCAGTGCAAAGTGAAAGCAAGTTTATTAAGAAAGTAAAGGAATAAAAGAATGGCTACTTCACAGACAGAGCAGCCCCAAGGGCTGCTGGTTGCCATTTTTTTTTTTTTTTTTTTTTTTTTGCGACGGAGTCTTGCTCTGTCACCCAGGCTGGAGTGCAATGGCGCGATCTCAGCTCACTGCAAGCTCCGCCTCCGGGGTTCACGCCATTCTCCTGACTCAGCCTTCCTAGTAGCTGGGACTACAGGCGCCTGCCACCACGCCTGGCTAATTTTTTGTATTTTTAGTAGAGACGGGGTTTCATCGTGTTAGCCAGGATGGTCTCGATCTGCTGACCTCGTGATCCGCCCGCCTCGGCTTCCCAAAGTGCTGGGATTACAGGCGTGAGCCATAGTGCCCGGCCTGGTTGCCCATTTTTTATGGTTATTTATTGATGATATGCTAAACAAGGGGTGGATTATTCATGCCTCCCCTTTTTAGACCATATAAGGTAACTTCCTGACGTTGCCATGGCATTTGTAAACTGTCATGGTGCTGGTGGGAGTGTAGCAGTAAGGACAACCAGTGGTCACTCTCCTAGCCATTTTGGTTTTGGTGGGTTTTGGCCGGCTCCTTTACTGCAAACTGTTTTACCAGCAAGGTCTTTATGACCTGTATTTTGTGCTGATCTCCTATCTCATCCTGTGACTTAGAATGCCTTAATGATCTGGGAATGCAGCCCAGTAGGTTTCAGCCTCATTTTACCCAGCTCCTATTTAAGATGGAGTTGCTCTGGTTCACACATCTCTGACAGTATTAGATTATAATCCAATGTATAAAATGTGTAAAATTATCTAATATTAGATATCCAATGTATAAAATATACATGCATCCATACTGATATAAACAAATGATTGACTAAAAAACTAAATGGTGGAGTGGAAACAAATCTTTACAGAAGACTTTGACTTCCAAATTTTAAATAATGTATGTAGATACTTTTTCTTGCAGGAGGTAATGCTTAACCACTTTGAGGGTAGGCTGGATTGAGGAACTCTCTTTCAAAGAATAGATGGAAAGGGAAAAATAGTAATTTTACAGTGGCAAACATTCTCTTAAACAAGTGCCGAAAATTAATATCACCAGTTAGATATGTGGATATCATGTACCCCTGATATGACATGATGACAGGGCACTTTGCGTCTGTGGTATTCTTTTAAAAAATCTATGACTGGCCCGGTGAGGTGACTCAAGCCTGTAGTCACAGCACTTTGGGAGGCCGAGGTGGGCGGATCACTTGAAGCCAGGAGTTTGAGACCAACCTGGCCAACATGATGAAACCCTGTCTCTGTTAAAAATACAAAAATTAGCCGGCATGGTGGTGTGTGCCTGTAATCCCAGCTACTGGGGAGGCTGAGGCAGGAAAATCGCTTGAACCTGGAAGGTGGAGGTTGCAGGGAGCCAAGATTGCACCACTGCACTCCAGCCTGGGCAATAGAGTGAGACTGTCTCAAAACACAAACAAACAAAATAAACAAATACCCCTATGACTAAGTTGAATCATGATACAAGCATCAGACAAGCCCAAACTGAGGGACATTCTACAAAACACCTGATCCATTTTCCTTAAAACCGTCAAGGTCATGAAACACAATGAAAGATTGAGAAACCGTCACGGACCAGAGAATGCTAACGAGACATGACAATGACATGCAATGTGGTATATAGGATTCGATTGTAGAACAGAGAAAGGATATTAGTAGGAAAATGAGATTTGAACAAAGTCTGGAGTTTAGTTAATCATAATGTGCCAATATTGGTTTGTCAGTTTTGACAAATATCACATAGAAATGTAGGATGGGGTGGGCGTGGTGGCTCACGCCTATAATCCCAGAACTTTGGGAGGCCGAGGCGGGTGGATCACAAGGTCAGGAGTTTGAGACCAGTCTTGCCAACATAGTGAAACCCCGTCTCTACTAAAAATGCAAAAAATTAGCCAGGTGTGGTGGTGTGAGCCTGTAATCCCAGCTACTCAGGAGGCTGAGGCAGGAGAATTGCATGAACCCAGGAGGTGGAGGTTGCAGTGAGCTGGGATCACGCCATTGCACTCCAGCCCAGGTGACGGTGTGAGACTCCGTCTCAAAAAAAACAAACAAAAAAAAGAAATGTAGGATGATAACATTAGGGAAAACTGAAACTGGGTGAAGGATATCCAGGAACTCTCTGTACTACCTTTGCAAACTTTTCTGTAAATCTAAAATTATTCCAAAATAAAAAGCTATTTTACAAAAAGATAATGAATAAGATAATGTTATAAACAGTGTTAAAGCAACAAATTCACTTTGGGAGGCCGAGGTGGACAGATCACGAGGTCAGGACTTTGAGACCAGCCTGGTCAACATAGTGAAACCCCGTCTCTACTGAAAATAAAAAAATTAGCTGGTCGTGGTGACGTGTGCCTGTAATCCCAGCTACCTGGGAGGCTGAGGCAGGAGAATTGCTTGAACCTGGGAGGCGAAAGTTGCCGTGAGCCGAGATTGCGCCACTGCCCTCCAGCCTGGGCAACAGAGTGAGACTCTGTCTCAAAAAAAAAAAAAAAGAAAAAGAAAAAGCAACAAATTGAACAACTTAGATGAAAATGGACAAACTCTTTGAAAGACATAAACTACTAAAACACAGGCAAGATGAATAGATAACCTAAATATCTCCATACCTATTAAAATAATTGAATTTGTAGCTAAAAATCTTCCCACAAAGAAAACTCCAGGCTTAGATGGCTTGACTGGTAAGTTCTACCAAACATTTAAGAAAAAAATAATGCCAATTCTACACAAATACTCCCCAAAAGTTAAAGAGAAAGAATAGTTCCCCAATGATTCTTAGAGGTCAGCATTATTCAGATACCAAAATCATACAAAGATCATACCAGAAAACTAAAGACCAGTTCCTCTCATGAATGTAAATGTAACAAATAAAATCAAACAATGCAGAAAAAGGATAACATGTCATGAACAAATTTATCCCAGGAACACATAATTGGTTTAACATGCAAAAACAATGTAGTTCACCATAAAGATGCACTTAAAAAATAAAAATTATTATTATTATTGTTATTATTATTTTTATTGAGACAGAGTCTCCCACTGTCGCCCAGGCTGGAGTGCAGTGATGCAATCTTGGCTCACTGAAACCTCTGCCTTGAGGATTCAAGCATTTCTCCTGCCTCAGTCTCCCAAGTAGCGAGGACTACAGGCACATGCCACCATGCCTGGCTAATTTTTTTGTATTTTTTTTTTTAGTAGAGGCAGGGTTTTGCCATGTTGGCCAGGCTGGTCTTGAAGTCCTGACCTCAAGTTATCTGCCCTCCTCAGCCTCCCAAAGTGCTGGGATTACAGGCATGAGCCACCATGCCTGACCAAAAAAGAAAAATTATATTAAGAGATACAGCAAAAGCATTTAACACAATCCAATATCCAATCCTGACTTTAAAAAAATCTCAACAAATTAGAAATAGAAGGGAACATCCTTGAAAGGGCACTTAGGAGAAAATTGTAGCCAGCCTTATACATAATGGTGAAATACTGAATGCTT